>NC_057394.1:1549280-1842292 GCF_019320065.1 Cervus canadensis | reverse complement strand
GAGCCTGGCGGGCTACAGTCCATAGCGTCACGAAAGAGGCAGACACAACTTTAGCGACTTAACAACAACAACATGTTTCACACACTCCAAAACAAATTAGTAAAATCAGCCAAGATGGAGACAGATCCAAAATGGAATACAAGCCCCAGATGGAATTATAGGTGGATAAGAGAGCCCCATGGGAGAGCGGGCTTCCCAGGTGGTAAAGAACATGCCTGCTAATGCAGGAGATATAAGAGACGTGGGTTCGATTTCTGGGCTGGGAAGATCCCCTGTGGAAGGGTGTGGCAACCCACTCCAGTATTCTTGCCTGGAGAATCCCATGGACAGAGGAGCCGGGTGGGCTACAGTCCCTGGGGTCGCAGAGTCAGACACGACTGAAGTGACTTGGCATGCACAGAGCAGGCATGCCAGAAGGGTGTGGGAAGAAAAGAACTAATAAGGAAATTTGGAGAGCAGGTCGCCAGTGCACACGGCAAGGCTGAGAGCGAAAGGCTGGACCTGCCTCTGGTCTGACAGCAGCTCCGTTTCCCGCAGGGGTGGGGATCCACCGGGAAGTCTGCTCCTGTGTCCTGGAATTCCAGAACTGGGTCAGGGGGTCCGCCCTCGTGGCGTCTGGGGGTCGGGTTTCTCTCAGTGAAGAGGAGAGGAGGACTGGAGGGAAGGGATAGTTAGGGACTTTGGGAAGGTCATGTACACACTGCTCTATTTAAAATGGACAACCAGCAAACACCTATGCATAGCACAGGGAACTCTGCCCAGTGTTACGTGGCCCCCTGGATGGGAGTTTGGGGGAGAATGGATACGTGTCTATGCATGGCTGAGTCCCTTTGATGTCCACCTCAAGCTACCACAACCTTGTTCATCGGCTATACTCCAATATAAAATGTTTTTGGTGTTAAAAAAATTTTAAAAATTATAAAGGCAAAAAAAAAGAGGCTGCGGCTCAGGTAAGCCCGAAGGTCAGGTGGGGTCAGTCTGAACTCATGGAGTCTGACATCTGAACAGGGAAGTGTAGAATAGACGGATCTGCACACCCAAATCTTCCTGGCCCTGTCTGCGGGGAGGGCCTGGAAACCACAACAGGTCAGGAGCGGGGAGCACGTGCAGCCCCAGACCTTGAAGTCCAGCCACCGTCCCCCAGGACGAGGACTCAGGGCTCCTTGGAGACGTGGGGTGGGGCTCGGGAAAGGGAGGGAGCGGCCTGGGGCTTCTCGTGTTGCCAGAAAGCTAGAAGGTGCTCCCAAGTGATGACAGCGTGCCGAGCTCCTAGGAAACAAGTCTGAGAGCCTGAGAAACTAAATATTCATGGTTTATTGCCCGCTATCAGTATCAGCTGTTAGTATAGTTCATAGAGATGTAAACACATAATGGAATAAACAATGAATAAAGAGAGGAGGAAAAAGCGTTCTTCCTTGCGGTAAAATTCTAACCAATTCGTGTGGAAGGAATGATGGAAACAGGAACTGACCTTTTGGCAAATAGATGGGGAGACGATGGAAACAGAGACAGACTTGATTTTCTTGGGCTCCAAAATCACTGCAGATGGTGACTGCAGCCATGGAATTAAAAGACGCTTGCTTCTTGGAAGGAAAGCTATGACACACCTAGCCAGTGTACTAAAAAGCAGAGGCACCACTTTGCTGACATAGGTCCGAACTGTCATAGCTGTGGCTTTTCCAGTAGTCGTGTATGGATGTGAGAATTGGATCATAAAGAAGGCTGAGCACTGAAGAATTGATGCTTTTGAACTGTGGTGTTGGAGAAGACTCTGGAGAGTCCCTTGGACTGCAAGGAGATCAAACCAGTCAGTCCTAAAGGAAATCAGTCCTGAATATTCTTTGAAAGAACTGATGCTGAAACAGAAACTCCAGTACTTTGGCCACCTGACACGAAGTGCCAACTCATTGGAAAAGACCCTGATGCTGGGAAAGATTGAAGGCAGGAGGAGAAGGGGACCACAGAGGGTGGATGCCTCTGGGAGATGGTGAAGGACAGGGAAGCCTGGTGTGCTGCAGTCCACGGGGTCTCAAAGAGTTGAGAGTGGACAACAACAAAAGCAGTGGTTATTCCCGCAGGCAAGAAGCAAAGGACGCTAAATCCATAGGTGAAAATAAGATGAGAAAGAAAGATATTTTCAGAATCTGAAAGTGTCTCCCCACAAGATATTAATTATTTACACATGCAAAAACTTTTAACTTGATTATGGAGAAACCAGGTATTCACCACCTTAACCCAGCAATGAAGCAAACTTCCCTGACAAAGAGACATATTTGCATCACATCTTTCACATTTTTGCCCCAAATGCATAACCTGAATTTAGTCGTGGAAAAATGTGAGACAAACTCAAATGGAAAGAGATTCTATGAAAGAACTAGCCCGCGCTATCTTCAAGGCCGTGAAGGACAGATCAGGAAACTTCCCAGGTTGGAAGAGACTAAAAGTGACATGAGAGATAAATACAATGTGGAATCCTGGATGGATCCTGGAGCCAGAAAAAAAAATTGGGAAAATAATAGGCCAACTTGGCACTGGGTCTGTAGGTCACCTGACCGTGATGCATCAGCAGAGCTGCATGGTTTTCGTGGTGGTTGTGTTTGGGTTATGTTAGACGTCCATGGCAGGCAGCGCCTTGGAAAGGGAGAACGGGAAGCTGTCTGTATTGCTGTTACAAGTTTGTTTTGCATAAGTCCGAAAAGATCTCACAAAGAAGACTGGATTAAACGCTTGCATTGTCCTCGTTTTGCACGAGGTATTGTTTCCCAGACACGCTGCCACATGTGCACGCACACTCAGGGTTACACAGCAGCAACCCACTTCCGTTTATAAATCGCTGGAGACGGCCTGCCTGTGGCCAAGAGCACGCGGCGAGGACGTGTCTCTGTTCAGAGGCACCGTCGTGGTCGCTGCTGAGGGTGACAGTCCTCTGCCCCGCTCACAACTTCCTTCTGTTCCTGCTCTGGCACTCGGGAGACCCCATCTGCACCCAAGTGCCACCCCTTCCCCTCTTGGAGCTGTCCCTTCGAGCTCCTAGGTGACCACGCTAAGGCTTTTGTCTCCTCTCGCAAACCTCCAACGCCCTCTCTGCCCCGTCTCACGTCCTGCCCCGATGCCAGTTCCCCATGGACTTCTCCCAGAACAGCCGCGGTCCAGGCACCCAGCCCTCTAACGTGAGGAGGTGGATGAGGCCAGAATCAGGAGCACCCTCGCCATGGCTGGCGGCTCTGCTGGCGACCACGTCGCCCGCTGGAATTCGGCGTGGTGAGAGCCGGGGAGCGGGGGTCTGGCCTCCTTCCATGTGCCTCACTCGCCTGCCTCCTGTATAAGTCGCCAACTTCGCTCCAGGTCACCCTCGGCCTTGACTCTCACGGGACAGTGGCCATTGGTCAAGAAGCTGGGGGCCCAGACACAGCGCGGGCCAGCAACGGCCCCTGCTCCCAGGACACGCCGCAAGGGCAGCTGCCCCGGAGGTGGGGTCTCTGCGTCCTGAGCCTGGGGCTCATGGCCACCCCCAGTGGCATCCCGGGCGCTGGTTTCACGGGGAGGGGTGGTAATCTCAGGACAGAGGGGAGTGGCTTCTTCGCTCAGGGAACTTTCCGCCCCACCCTAGCCCGCTCCCTGTCCCTCCCAGCCCCCAGACTGCAGGTGAGCCTCTGTTTGTCCCCAGGTCCTCCCCCAGGCCGGCCCTCACCCGCCCGCCCTGCCCCAAGCTCATAACTCACCTCTGCTTTCTCTCATTCACACATGGCGGTTAGGAGCAACACACTTCCATTAACAGATCCACCGGCTCTGAAGCCCCGGGGCCCTCAGGAATCTACCGTGGTGCCAGCAGCTCAGGGAGCCGCCCGCGGGATGCCACGCTGGCCCCTTGGGTCAGTCTCAGGATGGAGGGGCGGCCAGGGACACGCATAGTGGTGGGTGCGGTCCCCTCTGCGTCCGTCCACCACGCGGCCGGCTGGGGAATCTCACGGTCCCTCTGAGGACCCCGGTGCGTCCTCGGACAGCGGACTGGCCCCACCCGGTCCTTCCCGCCTCACCCCTGACCCCCGACAGCCCCTCCAAGGACTCCCGTCCCGGGACACTCAGCCCATTCTCCCCTCTTCAGTGACTGCGATGGGCGGGACGCGGGGAGCCTGTGCCCCCAGGCCAGGCCAGCTCATGCTCAGACTTCTCGGTACAGACTCGCCCCATAACTTCTCCCACCGTGGGCCCGCAAGAAGACGTCCAGCTTTATTTATCTCATAACCACCAGGCCGCTTGCACAGTTAAGGAGCGGCTGCACCCAGAGGTCTTAGAAGTGTTAACTGGACTGGACTCCTGTTACTGCTCCAGCTTCCAAACCCAGAGGCTGGCTCGCGGGAGAGCCCGGAGACCAGGGCCAGACAAACCTGAGGTCCTGGCCCTGCCTTAGCGGAGCTCACTGGGGCCCGGGAGTGAGTACTGGAGGCAGTGCCCGTCCCCCAGGACCTCGTCTCGCTTCCAGCGCTCAGATCGGGGCGCAGAGGGAGCCCCGGGAGCTGTGTGACGCCCCCTTTCTTGTGCTTGGCCTCCAGGCTAAAGGGCTGCTCTGTGACCCCGAAGGATGCTGGCTCTGCAGCCTCAGAGCCCTGGCTCACTGCTCTTCATCCCCTTCCCTGGGGGCGCTCCCCTCGGGGACACTGGGCTCTCCCCGCCCCGCTCGCCCCGGGAAGGAGCAGTGACCGCATGGAATTGCGGGGGCAAGGGGTGGGGCGGCACCGGGATGCCCTCCCCTGCCGGGGCGGCCGCCTGCCTGCCGGACGGCGGGACAGCGTGCTCCTCAGACCCACGGGCAGGGGGTGGGGCTGGGCACCCTGTCCCCGCGAGGCGGGGACCTGCCTGACCTGACCTGGGGCAGTGGCCTCACTCTCCGTCCAGGCTGTTCACCCCGGGAAGGAGGCATCTCTGTCTGCAGACTCTGGCCTCCCACCACGGCTGAGCTCTGGCGGGGCCCACCGGGGTGCGTTTACCGTTAAAGAAGAGTTTGTCGTCCTTCTTGGCAGAGAGCTGACTTTCATGTTGCATCTTCTTATTAGTGCTGGCCTGATAATTCATTTTAATACGGGCTTCTTTGATGAAGAGCATGGAAAAAAAAAAAGCCAGGGAAAGCATGATGCAGGGTTGCTCTGACCCACACTGCACTTTGGAACCTGAGGCGGGGTGCTAACATACTTTCCAGCTTCTCCTGACAACGTGCTCTAGGGAGTCAATGTGCACAGGTGGGCATTCTCTGACCTCTGTGAACCCAACCGTTTGGCGGATGTTCCGAGAGCTAATCCAAGAAACTGGCATTGACATCTGGATGCAGAATTTCAAGTAAACGCTGACCTTCCCTGCTGCTGAATGCATTCCATGCCCGGTTGTAATTTCAGACACGCGGCTCTCACCATCGTTGAGGGTTAACCGAGTGTTCTGCTTGGACCTCAGGGTGCTATTTCCCTTTTCTGTGTATGTTTGGACCACGCTAAGCTGCAAACTCTGGGAGATGGTGAAGGACAGGGAAGCCTGGCGTGCTGCAGTCCATGGGGTTGCAAAGAGTCGGACACAACTGAGCGACTGAGCAACAACAAAATTGCACTTGGGAAAAGCACGCTGTTTTGTTCACTATCAGCTCTGTGGCCGGGGCCAGTCCATTCAGACCCTAGTTTTGTCCCCTGTCGGCTAGGCTCAATTCCCCGCCCCTGCTCTCAGGAGGCTTAGGGGAGCGTCACACTCGCCGGGTAGTCAGAAGCTCCGACCTGCATGCATCCTGGGGTCCTGCAGTGACTAAACCCCACATGCACCCCAAGCACCAGACCTCTCCTGCATGTGCCCCCAGAGACCCCCCCAGAGTACAGGAGCTTGTCTCTGCCCGTCTGGGTTTGACCTTCCTGCCTCGGGAAGATTACCGAAAATATGGGACTACTGTGTCCTTCACATCTCCATCTGCTTTTGCCCCAGGAGTAGCTGAGCTCAAAGATGCTGCCAAGATGAAACTGTGCATACACACCACAGACCTCCAGGAATACAGGCAATTAAGGCTTGAAAAAGTGTATACTTGCTTTTCTTCTTTGTCGGAGTCGTTGTTAATGTTGTTGAGGTTGTTCTTGTTGGGAATGTTGGTAGTGGTTTTTGTGCGTCAAAAAATGATGATCTATTTGACTCCATCATCTCCTGGACTAGAATTTCATCTTGGGAAAAGCACAGAAGGACACGTGTTAAACCCTTCTGCTCTGCACGGCCCTCAGGCAGTCAGTGAAAGCAGGACTGGACACAGGGACCCAAGGCCATGGGGAGATGGACTTGGTTACTGAAAACCTTGTCCAGGGGCGGGGAGACCACTGCCTCCCTAAGCAACTTCTGGAAACCTGAGCTTATCCGGGTCCCTGGACACGCCCGCTGGAGACGGGACGCTGGACGCCTGACCCTGCGTGGTCATGATTCTCCTTCTGCCCCGGGGGCCGCTCTGTCCCCTCTGAGACACCCTGCCTCCGTGAGCTGCACCTGGCAGGCAGGCAGACAGGCAGGCAGGCAGGCAGGCGCGAGCGTCTTTCCTGATTTCTACCCAAGGCGGCCGGCTTCTGCCTGCGCATCCCCGCATCGCCCAGGGAGCGTCTACCGCGGGCCCTGGCCTTGCTGTCGGCAGCCCTGGGCCACACCCGGCCCTGCCCTCACTGCACGTCCTCTGACACACGTGTCTCTTGGGCCTCGGGCTTCCTCGTCTGTAAGATGGGGTCTGCACTTATCTCATCAGGATTTGTTTGAGGTTCAAACGAAGCCGGGCGTGTAGGGCACGGTTAACACAGTCAGGGACCGGGCTGGGGGCTCCACGAACACACGTCAGAGCCGAGCCCCAGCCTCGACCCCCGCGGCCGAGCTGACCAGCCTGTCCACACGCCGGGTTTGGGCTGACTCCCACCCCGCGGGGTGACCCACCCGCCCCGGTTTGCCCTGCTTTTCCTGTTTTATCAAGAACGTCCCACATCCCAGGAGCCCCTCAGTCCCAGCAAGGAGGCCGGCTGGTCCCCCGGCTCCAGCTCACGTGGAGACACACGGAAACGTCCACACCTGTGGGCGTCATACGTGTAATTTTCTCTGGAAAAAATCCCAGGTAGAGATGAGCCCAACAGTCGTGCAAGGTGAGAAAAGCCCAAAGGTGCTTTTAAACCTCGTGTATTTCCTAATGTAAACTTTCCTTTCAGAGAAAGGAGATGCTGAACGTGTACACGGACAACGACCAGACCTGCTTCACACAGAGCGTGCTGACCCCCGTGTGAGCGCCCGCGGGGCAGCCGGCGGCCTCTGGACGTCACACCTGCAGGACGCTGACCGCTGACCCCGCAACGGTCCCGGAGACCGGACACCCGCCGCGGGCACTGTCAGACCCTCCAGGACAGCGTGCCCAAGCGGGCACCTGACCCCGGCCCCGGGGCTGCGGGCGCCCCCGTCACTGCTCCCGGCGGGCGGGGCCTGAGACCCGGTCACCGCCCCAGCCTGTGCGGCTTGCACCAGGGTATCTGGGCGACGGCCCCGCACCCCCGACCCCACCCAGACGTGGCCATGTTTGAGAGGAGGAGGTTCCTTACCAAATATTGTAGCCATATCATCATCCAGATTACTTAAATTTGCTGGCGTTTCAGTGCTTGAAGCTGGGGGGAAATAAAAACCCTAGTAGGTTAACAGCGTTCCTTGAACTGGCACTGACTTCTCTCTAAATAGGTTTGGTTTTGTGGGCCCACCAGCCTGCTCGAGGGGAGGGAGACCTGCATGGGATCTGGCGACCCAGGGCTCGTCTGGAAGGAGGTAGGAGGGTGATGATGGTGGCCCTGCCCTGGGAACCAGCCCCGCTCCTGGCAGGCTCACTGGTGCCGCCCTCGGGGAGGGTAAGAAGGGACACATGCGTCCTTCTGTGAAAACCACACTCTCCTCCCCGATGATGAGTTCCAGCCACGAGCCTGTCTGGGGGCCGAGGACGTGGGGGGGAGGAAAGGAGACGGGCACGGCCGCCCGCCCTCTGCCCCTCTGGTTGGGGACCTAGAGAGCCCGGCCCCTGCGGCTCCTCATCTGTAAACAGCGATCCCCGGGGGGCTCAGTCCCCAGGGGCTGGCCTCTGGAAGCCAGTCCTCCGTGGGGCCCTGGACCCCTGGCTCCACCTTCCCAGACTCGCTGACCTGAATCAGCCATGCGGAGCCGGGCAGGGTGCGGGGGCCCTGAGCACTGGTCCCCGCTGCACCCCCAGGGTGCCTCCCACTCTTCGCAGAGCTGGGGTTGGGGCCCATGTCCTCCACTCAAGGTCAAGATCAGCCCTGTCCTCCAGCCCCGGGGGGACCAGAGAGCAGACGGCCACCCCCAGGATCCCCGGGGACCCCAGGAGACCAGAGAGCAGACGGCCGCCCCCCAGGACCCCCGGGGACCCCAGGAGACCAGAGAGCAGACGGCCGCCCCCTAGGAGCCCCGGGCAAGGCCGCCTTCCCACTGTGGCACTCAGAGCATTCAGGTGATGTCTGCGGGCATTCAAGTTCCTGCACTAAACCAATGACGACGCTGATTTTGAAATGGTTTTAATGACGGACAATCTGCATAGCAATCGCTCATCTGCGCACACGCGGGCTCAGAACAATGCAGGAAAACTGCAGAGAAAGGTCTGTGCTGTGATGACAATCACCTCCCAGTGTGCTGACCTCTGTCAGCGCCGCAAACAGAAGCACAGTCCTCTTCGGAGGCGACGTTAGCGAGTCATTACGGACGGGCACAGCTGCTCCTGCGAGCGCTTTGTTAAAAACATTCTTCTCATTTTGCGTCTGTCCCTAATTATAATGGAGCCATTGTGCAAGCCCGCCCGTGCGCGTGTGCAGAGAAATATTGATGTTTGGTGACATCCACCCAGCCCGTGCAGCGCGGCCAGGTGTGGCTGCCTGTCCGCCTGCATCTCCTCGGCCGTCCGGGGTCCCCCGGGCCTGTGCCCGCGCGGGGACGACGCTGCTTGCCCCGTGTCTGCACAGCGCGCATCCTGGCCCCGCACGGGCTAGCCGTGGAGCTCTGCAGGCGTGCTCTGCTCCATCCGGGGAATCAGGATGGTGACCTCCGCCCTCGCGGGGCCCAGGGCTGCCCCCTTCCCGGCCTCGGGGTCAGGCCAGCCCGGTGTCCGCCGAGGCTGGAGGCCGAGAGCAGAGACCACGGCCCGGGACCCCCCTGAGCTGTCCTCGGGGTCAGGCCAGCCCGGTGTCCGCCGAGGCTGGAGGCCGAGAGCAGAGACCACGGCCCGGGACCCCCCTGAGCTGTCCTCGGGGTCAGGCCAGCCCGGTGTCCGCCGAGGCTGGAGGCCGAGAGCAGAGACCACGGCCCGGGACCCCCCTGAGCTGTCCTCGGGGTCAGGCCAGCCCGGTGTCCGCCGAGGCTGGAGGCCGAGAGCAGAGACCACGGCCCGGGACCCCCCTGAGCTGTCCTCGGGGTCAGGCCAGCCCGGTGTCCGCCGAGGCTGGAGGCCGAGAGCAGAGACCACGGCCCGGGACCCCCCTGAGCTGTCCTCGGGGTCAGGCCAGCCCGGTGTCCGCCGAGGCTGGAGGCCGAGAGCAGAGACCACGGCCCGGGACCCCCCTGAGCTGTCCTCGGGGTCAGGCCAGCCCGGTGTCCGCCGAGGCTGGAGGCCGAGAGCAGAGACCACGGCCCGGGACCCCCCTGAGCTGTCCTCGGGGTCAGGCCAGCCCGGTGTCCGCCGAGGCTGGAGGCCGAGAGCAGAGACCACGGCCCGGGACCCCCCTGAGCTGTCCTCGGGGTCAGGCCAGCCCGGTGTCCGCCGAGGCTGGAGGCCGAGAGCAGAGACCACGGCCCGGGACCCCCCTGAGCTGTCCTCGGGGTCAGGCCAGCCCGGTGTCCGCCGAGGCTGGAGGCCGAGAGCAGAGACCACGGTCCTGGACCCGCCCTGAGCTACCTCGGGGTTGCCGCGGACACTCTGTTGGGACGAGGAGCCGGCCGGGCTCAGGGTTGTATCGGGAGACTCAGGTCAGTCCCAGCGGGAGCCCTTTCCGCCAACGCCGGGGCGGAGAGCCACAAAAGGAGCGGCAGCGGGGAGCCAGCGAGGTGTGAGCCCCCATCCCCGCCTGTCACAGAACCCGCGCCCCGGCACCCAGGGGATGCCTCCCTGCAGGAGCCTCAAAACTCAGTGTCCTGAGGAAAGACCGCTGGAGACGCCAGCTTCTTCACGGCGAGGTCAGGCAGGGGACCCCCTGCCCTCCCGCCCAGACCCGGAGCGGGCTGGGCCTCCCCGGTCACTCGGGGCCGGGCCGAGGCCGCGTCCTTCTCGGGGGAGCCGCCCGAGCCCTGTGGGGACCCTCCAGGCCGCTCGTCCCCTGGGAGCCGGGCAGGGGGCCTGGCAGGGCCTTGTTCCTTGGGCTTATCCCTCTGAGGAGGGTGAGAGGGGGCCTGGGCTCAGGTCTCCCGGCAGAAAAGCGGGGTCATGGGGGACCCCGCCCCCCGCACTCCTTGGGCAGCGAGTCACATCCCAGGAGGGGGGCATCCACTGTCGCCTTCCTCCACCCAGGGGTCGGGATGCAGCGGCCGGAGCCCAGCGGGGCCTGCCCGGGCGGGATTTGAACCTGCCGCCTGTAAGGGACATTCTGAGACCCGGGGGGAGGTTTGGGCCGGGATCGGCCCTGCTCGGAAGCTTTCTTCGTTTTGTCAGTGCTTCAGTGACAATGCAGGTGTGTGAAAGGAAAATGCCCTTATCTTAGCAGGACGCGTTTGCAGGCAGTCCTAAGACATTTTGGGCGATGGCAAAATACTCCAATAACCACAAAAGTGTGTGTGTGTGTGCAAAACAAGATGGCAAAATGTGTACGACTGGAACCAGGTAATGGAGTTTCTTTCCACGACTCCTCTACTCTTGGGTAAGCTAGAAATTTCCATCATAAAAGCTAAAGTATATAATGCACGCTACTCTCCCATGGAGGGTGGGATCTGAAAAACTCTTCGAATATAGGATAGCTGTGCAGCTTGCTCCGTCCTCCAGGAATAAGTGGTAAATCTGGGGCGGCACGCAGGGGAAGGGCCTGGGAGAACCCCGCACCCCCGGACTCAGCCGGGGGCCCCGTGTCCTCCCGGCCATGACCGGCCCGAGGCTGTACCTGAGGTCACGTTGATGGGCGGGAGCTCGGCTCCCTGCCCGCAGGAGAGCAGCAGGACCAGGAGGGTCACTCCCGTGGTGGCCGCCATCCCCTCCGGCAGAAGGAGGACCCTCTCCTGAAGGCCCCTCAGCTCCTCCCGCCGCGGTCTCCAGGACGCAGCGGAATGCCCAGGGTGTGTGACATCACGGCAGGAGAGGAGCCGGGTCCTGCCCGTATGTAGGGGGGCAGAGAGAGTCGTGCTCGGGGTCTGTAGCTGGCAAGGGGGTGGGAGGTGGGCTGGGGTCCTGTTCTGGCTCCTTCTTTACTCCTGGAGACCCGCTGGCTGTTTCCCCAGCTGTCCTGGAAGGTGAGGACGCGGGGGCAGCTCAGATCCGCTGAGTCAGAACCTACATCTTCACAGATGCCCGGGAGACACACGTGTGTAGTGAGTTTGGACTACAGGGTATGGTTTTCAGTGGTGGCTCAGTGGAAAATAATCCGCCTGCCAATGGAAGAGATGCAAGAGACCTGGGTTCGATCCCTGGGTTGGGAAGATGCCCTGGAGTAAGAAATGGCAAGCCTCTCCAGTACTCTTACCTGGAGAAGCCCATGGACAGAGGAGCCTGGTGGGCTACAGTCCATGGGGTTGCAAAGAGTCAGACACGACTGAGGCTGAGCACACACTGGCTCTCCCAGGGCAGGAAAAGGTTTTCCTCTGCCCGTTTGGGGTTCCTGACTGGGTCTGAAAGTTACACTGACAAAGACAGACCCACAGGAGAAAAGCATACACGTTGATTTAATGCGTCTGACGTGAAATGGAAACCTTCACAAGGAAATGAAGTTCTGAGGAGACGGTTGGATGGACTTGAGGGTTTTCATCCTGGCTCTGATGAGGAAGGGACAGTCCTGGAGGAATGCGGTTGATCAAGGAGTAGGAGGTAGGTGTCGTGAACAGGGCCCGCTGGTTGGGATTTTTTTTTTTTTTTGCCTTTTTATTGCATATTGGAGTGTAGCCAATTCACAGTGTCGTGAGAGTTTCAGGTGAGCAGCAATGGGACTCAGTCAGACATGTGCACGTATCCACTCTCCCCCAAACCCCTCTCCCATCCAGGCTGCCACGTAACATTGGGCAGAGGTCCCTGAACTGTACAGTAGGTCCTTGTTAGTAATGTATTTTAATTAAAAATTTTTAATTTTGTATTATAGCCAGTTAACAATGCTAACAATAATTAATAATGTCAATTATAGCCGATTAACAATGATGTGCTAGTTTCAGGAGGACAGCAAAGGGACTCAGCCGTACACACACACTCTTCGTCCGTTGTCCCCCAGGCCCCCTTCCCGTGACCCTGAGCAAAGCCCCCTGAGCTGTACGGCAGGTCCGTGTCGTCCTGGGCTTCTTCTTGGCACACATTTGTCTTCAGAGACGAGGCTGCTCCTTTCTTCCGGGTGTGGAGTGGATTCCAGGGAAGGAGGGTGGAGGCAAGGTCAGAAGACCTTCCTGTTTCTGCCTCCTCATGTTCTTCAGCGTAAGGAGTGGTCCTGGGTTTTGGAAGAGCTTTTCCTGCACCCCATCGTTCTCCTGTCTGAAACTTTCCCAGGAAGACTCACAGTCCAGAATCTGATCTCTACCGAGTGGCCCAGACTCTCAGCCCTGCACCTGTCTATGGAGACAAACTGAACCAAAAAGGATTCCTCGAGGATCCTGAAGGGTGCATGGCCACACGTGGCCTGCCAGGACCACACGGTGAGGTTGTGGGAAGAGCAAGCCTGAACCTGGGGCTCTGCCCTCATCGGGGTCCAAGGGTGGAGTGTCTGGGGTTTCACGTGCACACTCTTTATAGGTGGCTTGAAACGTAGGAGTGGGGATTTGAGCGCGGATGGGAGAAGCGGGCCACTCAAATGGTCAGTTATCCGGTTTACCCAGGACTTCCTAACAGGGGAACTTGGCGGGTGGGGCAGCCTGGCCCCTTCTTCAGTTGTTTGGCTAGTAACTATACCATATAGCTGGCAATATGTTTATTTGAGATGGATGTCTTCGAAGCTGATGCCGTTGCAATCAAAACCTCAATGTCAAGCACTTAGATTACAATCAAAAGCTTTATGTCAGGTACAACAATGTACATCCTCCAAAACCAAATCCAGTCAAAGCTTTGTTGCATAACCAAAGTTTCCCACCGTGTCCTGCTATAAGGAGAACAGAGTCTTATTGGACTCAAGGGAATAACCAGACTTCTATGACGATAAGAATACTCAGGAAGAGTTTTCCAGTCCTGGAGAGATCAGGGAGAAAGCTAAGTGATTCTGTTCTGTTTGCAAAGGTATAACTCAGCAACTGGCTCTGAGTTATAGGTAGCTGATGGCTTCCCTGGCGGCTCAGTGGTAAAGACCCCACCTGCCGATGCAGGAGAGGCTGGTTTAATTCCTGGGTGGGAAAAAACCCCTGGAAGGAAAAGGCAACCCCCTCGAGTATTCTGGCCTGGGGAATCCCATGGACAGAGGCTTCTGGCAGGCTAGGGTCCATAGGGTCACAAAAGTGTCTGATGCGACTGAGCAATTGGACAATAACAGGTAGCTTAAGAGAAAAGAGGAAAGGGGTCCCTTAAATCTGGAAAAACAGACGTTGAAGAATCTGAAGTTTTAACAGAAAAGCCATAAAAATCTTAGCTAACCATTCTTCCTCAGTTCATTTAGTCCCTCCCATGTAATGAATTCTTGTTCTGCTTGATCTGAGTCGGCAGTTACATGAATCCATCAGCTTCTCCACCCATCCTGAAGAATTTTGCCCCGCACAGTGGTGTGACCTTAAAGTTATTTAAGCAAAGGGGCCATGAATCTTTGCTCCCAGAGGACCGTCCTTCCCCATGTCCCAAGGGGGGTGCTTTTTTTGTTTAAGATGAAGAACTTTGGCCTATATTTGATTACAAGAGCAATTGGGAAAATACCAGAGTGAAAAAAATAGCTGTCTGTAAATGATAAAAGGCTTAAAATGACTACAGGTAAAGATTTGATGAGAGTTTACAATTGGCAAGGCAATTTGGTTGTTCCTGTGAAGGTAACTGGAACGATAAATAGCACTATATTAGGACATACCATGGAAAGCAAGGATGTTGACAAATTTTTAGGAACTTCTTATAATTTCTGAAACAACCTTCCATCCATATAAATATAGCCTAAGGAAGATTAAGTATCACTTTTTATTTGAGAATGTTTCCAATACTGTTTAACACAGCAAATAGACCAAGGAGTTCAGCATCTCTTTTTACAAAATGGGGGACCAAATCCTTTGAGATCTTCTGAGATTCTCTGGGAAATTTCTGAGTCTCAAGGTCAGGAAGATTGCATTTGAAATTTGATTTTGGAAAGTTGTCCAAAATGTCAAAAAGTTTTGAACACTTGACTAAATAGGTTCACAGATCACTATGAAAAATATTTATCTGACCAAAATGACAACAAAAGACTTCACAAATGAGTATAGGGAATAACATGATTAAAAAAAAAAACTTAGCACTTCCAATATTGGGAAGACTCAGCTTTCTTTCATAATCAAAGACATGAGGAAGACAACCGGAAGTATGTGGAATCTTTGCTTCCTAGGTGGCTATTCAAAATATAAAGCGAAAGGGCCTGGGGGCCCAGGAGAGGGGTGTGGAGCAGAGGGTCCAGCCAGCACCCGCCAGCTTCTTTCTCCCAGGCCCAAAGCAGGAGCCCTAGTTGGTTGCTCCACCCAGGTGCTCGGGCTGTCACGGAAGACCGAGGGACACAGGAGGGACCTAGCGGGCTGCCTGGCCTGCCAGCCCCGGAGACGGTCGTCAGGAAGAAACTCACCGCTGGCTTGGTCTCTCCAGCCATGGCAGGGGAGGGGCACCGGCCCCTCAATAAACTTGTCTCTTTTCCTCTTTGAAAAAAAAAAAAAAAATATATATATATATATATATAAAGCAAGTCTTTCACAGTCTCTTATTAAGAATCTCTCTCTCTTGGAACAAGTATACTATCAAGGGTGAAACAGATCACCAGCCCAGGTTGGATGCATGAGACAAGTGCTCAGGGCTGGTGCACTGGGAAGACCCAGAGGGATGGGATGGGGAGAGAGGCGGGAGGGGGGATCGGGATGGGGAACACATGTAAATCCATGGCTGATTCATGTCAATGTATGGCAAAAACCACTACAATACTGTAAAGTAATCAGCCTCCAACTAATAAAAATAAATGAAAAAAAAAAAAAAAAAGAATCTCTTTCTTTAGTCGTTTAGTCATGTCTGACTCTTGCGACCCCATGGACTGTAGCCTGCAAGGCTCCTCTGTCCATGGGATTCTCCAGGCAAGAATAGTGGAGTGGGTTGCCATGTCCTTCTCTAAGGGATCTTCCCGACCCAGGAATCGAACCGGGGTCTCCTGCAGTGCAGGCAGATTCTTTACCAACTGAGCTATGAGGGAAGCCCTTATTGTTATTCTTATTAAGAATAGTCCAGGGAAAAAAAAGAACAGTCCAGTAGTCCAAGATGACTTATCCCATATCACATGAATTTGAAAAACACTTGAGTCAGTTCCAATATTTCTAAGAATTTTATGAATATTTACTTTATATAAGTGATTATTTTTCTCAAAGCCAATTAAAATAGAGCTCTTCAAGAAGTTTTTCAAGTTCATTTTGACAGTATCATTCTTAGATAGAAAAATGGTACATACACATAAATACATAAACATACAGACAGATGCTCTAAAACAATGACCAGTATCAACTTGGGATTTTAAGAATCGAAACTCAAGAGTCACGGATTCAGATAAAACCCACAGAGCATTCTGGGGGAGAGAAAGAGTCAGGGACTTATAAGGGCAAAAGGACACACAGTTGTTCGAGTTTGGCAAGAATTATAATTAACTCTGACAGAAGAAAGGAAATATTCTTCCGTGAGGGATAGGCTATCTCAGGTTATTTAGGGCAAGGGTCTGATAAGTATCTTGAGTTTCTGGAAAGTGTGCAGATGATCTGGAGGCCAGCATCAAGACCATAAATGGTCAGGGTGCAGATCCCACTGGGGCTGAGACGTGCACAACCCCAACTTCATCCACGGCCTCCGGTCCATTCAGAGGCTCTCTTGGCAAGACTGGGGCGATTTTGATTTCCCCTCACAATGCAAATAGAGTTCTACAGTCATCAGGAAACAGACTGCCTGCGCTTTTTTCTTTCCCCAAGTGCAGGATAGTTCCATCCCAACGTTTGATCTCTTGCAGCACCCGCAAGCATAGTGACAGGGGTTGACAAGCAGGATGGTTGGGTGTGGGTTTTACTTCTAGTTACATTTCTGTGTTGCAAAGACTCCATGAATAGGACAAGGACTGTTATTTTTAATTCTTCCAAGAAGTGGTGCAGCCTCAGTGATAACACTAACAAGTCTTCCTGCCCATCCAAGCACACTATTGTTTAGTGTCGGGAAGACTTTTCGGCTGGGCAGGGATTAAAGACGCCACGGTGCCTCAGGTTTAATTCCGCATTTCTGTAAGCTATTCCACAATGGCTTCAGGGTGCTTGCCCTCCTCTCTCGAGTGCAAGGTCTAAACGGCTTCTACCAGGCCTGATCTCAGCCTCCTACCGGGCCACCTTCTGCCAGGACAGCAGGTCCCAGGGGCGGGTCTGGCTGTTTGCTATCTTGAGTGGGGGGTAGGGTGGGGGGGTCTCTCCAGGGAGTTGATGGGCCTGTCGCAGAACTCCAGGGCAATCGGGTGCGGAGGACAGCCCTTAGCAGCCAGCCCTGCTGAGTGAGTTGTGGGTGTTCATGGATGTTCTCAGCTCTAAATCTGGTAGAATCTCCTGAGAGGGAGGTGGGGAAGGCGGGCAAAGGGCTCCATGATTTAACAGATCTGTTACCGTCCAGAGGCCACGAGTTCTTCCTGGTGGGGGACCGGGGCGCACTTGCACGGGGGCTGCGTGGGGGGCCTGGGGCTGAGGGCATCTGAAGACAGAGCACCAGGGTCCCAGGCCTGGTGCTGAAGGTGGTTCCTGGGTGTCAGCATCCATAGACATCTGCCTCGTGCCTGGAGGTCAGGCTGGTGTTCTGTGAAAGAAGATAAGTTAAAAGCAGACAGCTGTATATTTGTGGCTGATCTATGTGTCGTATGGGCTTCCCAATGCAGGAGATGTAAGACATGCAGGTTGGATCCCTGGCTTCGGAAGATCCCCTGGAGAAGGAAATGGCAACCCACTCCAGTATTCTTGCCTGGAGAATCCCATGGACAGAGGAGCCTGGTGGGCTGCAGTCCACGGGGTCACACAGGGTCAGACACGACTGAGTGATTTAACATGCACAGGATGAAGTGCAATAGCAGGCAAGACCAGAGCCCTGTACGAATTTACAGATGTCCTGAATGTTAGTACAGAGAGTATATGCAATGTGTGGGAAGAAATTTCTAGATATTTTTGGAAGGAGAAGATACACTACATAAGAAAACCACATTTTCTATTATTTGTTACTGAAACAGTCAGAGAAGCCATATCCTTATGCTTCTTTGTGGCTTAAAGGTTTCTGGCCTCATAAACTGATGGAGGTGAACATGTCTGTGTGTTGTGGGTGAGAATGGATGGTCTCGGTGTTAAGTGGATCAGAGTGAACAGTCTGGGCCAGACTTGCCAGAGATACAAGAGACTGAGCTTCACATGGGCAGCAAGAGGGGAAAGTTAGAGGCCAGCAGCAGTGGTTAAAATTAGGAAACTTTCAGATAGCAATCAGAGGTTCACGGAAACCCTCGGGATGCTCTCCAGTCTGCGTCTTGGGTCGAAGGCCGGTGCGCTCACCAGGGGCAACCCGCGGGCGCCGCTCCCTGGACTGTCTCTGTGGACACACTCACACTCTAGTTACCTTGTTCCTCTTACACGTTTGCAAGGAATTACTGGCTTTAAAAGTGACCACGTCCCTGTCTTACACTTTGGCGCCTTCACGCCCAGCCCTGAGAGCCGTCCTCTGCCAGCCTGCCCGGGCAGCTCCCCTCACCTCCCCTGGTCCAGGGTGGCCAAGTTTTTTTCCATGTGGCCGGAGAAGGGCCTCTTGGTGGTTGCCTGCCTGCTGACCGGTTGAGGTTGGGGTCCTTTGTGGTCTGAATGAATGGATCTGGCCCTAAAGAATAATCACCTTCTTCTGTCTGTTCTTAGCAGGGAGGCCTTGGCATCTGTCCAGCACTTAATGAGAAATCATGGTCCAATTATGCTTTATTTTTTTCTCCTCACTTCTTTGTGTGTTTGACATAATGGTGACAATGAAAGAAACTTGAGTGGCAAACGCGTCAATAAAATAAAAGCATGTTGCAATTATATTCCGACCTTGATGCTTTTGCTCCATAACTGTAATTTCTGCAAGATGCATTCTGTGTAATAATGTGTGTTCACGCCTCTCAGTGTTTGCGTCTCGATGTTTGCTAGTAGGGTGAGCGAGTGCTACTTTGCCCTCAGAGGAAGTGACACTTTTAAAACTTGTCAACATGACTGAATGCCCAAGTTTTTTATATTAAAGAATTAATTTTTTTTGTTTTTCATGCTGATAAAAATCAGGATTTATCAGGATAAATGAGTGTGCTGTCCATAGAAACGAGCTCTTCTGTTTAAATGAAGAGCAGATAAAGCTATACCTGTGATGAATCTAATCTATTCAGTGGCAGATCATAGCACCGTGATCTATGAAGTGGTTTATGCGGGCTGGGTAGCTTTTTAGAGGAGGGCTCCTCACCTTCACCTCGAACTTCTCGGGCTAGGTTCTCTGTGTCTCTGGAACCTAGATCATTTTAGACAAAAGGGGAAATATAGAAAAGGCCGAATCTCCCTCTCCTCTTTCACGTGCGAGGCATTTCTCTTTCATTGGCGTCTTGGACGATGGGGCTTTAAGCGCTATCTTTTCTTGGGATTTACAGCACCCGAGAGGACAGAGTGACCCTGCATGGCCCCTGGGGAAGGGACAGGGCAGGCCGGGCCTTCCAAAATTCTTCTGCTCACCCTGCCAGCTGTCTGCCCAGAGCAGCTGTCCACGGAATGCTAGGGTTGTGCAGGAATACTAGTTCTGATAATTCAGGAAGCTTTTCTGTCACAGGTCGTTTTCTGGGAGGAGTGTGGTAAGGACGGCAGTTTCGTTATCAGGTTAATAAAGTCCTGTAGGCTGTGCTCTGTAGCTGAGTGTGGTGCCATTTACAGACCTGTGCTGCTTTCCTAGGTTTCAGTAGCAACTTTAAATGTAGGAGAATCATAATATTGACCTCTGTACTAGCCAGTCATTTTATGTCAAGTTGCTTTTCTAAAAAACACATCATGGAGAATTGACCACAAGGCTGAGAAAATGAAAGGCTATTTTTTCAAGTCATGTTTCAATGAACTTTAACAAAAACAAGCGGACCACTAGATTCATTTGGAGTAACGTCCGATGACTTCTAAGGTCGTAGAGGCGGTCTCAGCTTGGAGAGGTTGGTGTGCTGAGGGTGGCTTGCCTGGCTTTGCACAGGCGAGTCTGCCGAAGTTCACAAAGCGGTTCCTACATTTCTGATTAAGTTACAGCTAACACAGCTGTGGAAGAGAGGCCTGGGTGGGTGGACTGCGAGTGTAAGCTTTAGTCCACAGATACTTTAAAGGGAAGATTTAAGACTCCGTTTTCTGAACATCTTTGATCCATGTAATCATTGTTTTGATCAAAATGTCTTTCTAATTGAAACTTCTTCTAAACTATTTGTTGGGACTTCCTGATCCCACATGTCTCGTGGCCCAAAAATCAAGACATAAAACAGAAGCAATATGGCAACAAATTCAATGAAGACTTTTAAAATGGTCCACACACACACAAATCCAGAAAACAAACAGAAGCCCTCAGGGCAGCAGAATGCTCCGCCGTGTCCGACTCCTTGTGACCCCGTGGACTGCAGCCCGCCGGGCTCCTCTGTCCGTGGGATTCTCCAGGCAAGAATACTGTCGTGGGTTGCCATTTCCTCCTCCAGGGGATCTTCCCGACCCAGAGGTTGAACCCGTGTCTCCCGTGCTCCTGCATTGACAGTCTGGGCTTTCACCAGTAGGCCCACTTGGGAAGCCCAAAACCCAGTGTACTTTTGGTTTAAGGAAGGCGGGAAGGACTGAATGAATGAACTATGTGGGTAATTAGCTAGGATGACAAGCCATTCTTTTAAGTAGATTCACAAGAAGGAAAATCATCTTTCTTTCCTGCCTGTGATGAATTGAGTTTTTTTAATAGAAAAATTCATTACTAAATTTAACTTTTATGCCATTAACTGGGAATAAGAAAAAGGATGGAAATTTTAAAAAGTGTCATTAAGTAGATGATTATATAACATTTAAATTAAAATTGCTTCTTTAAAACTCTACTCTTAGGCTTTAAAAACCTCTATAAAGCTATTACCATAGCTTTTTTTTTTTCTAATCTGTGCTTTGAAGGAGAAATAACGAATAAATATTAAAAGGTATGTTTTTTACACCCCAATTTTTTAAAAATTAAATTTAGAATTCCAACTTCTTTATGTTTTCTATGTAATATGTTCCACACCTATTAGTAATTCCAAACATCTAGTAACATTTGGGAGAAAAACAATATTGCACTTTAATACTAGCCTAACCTCTGTGATGAAAGTCAAAGAGGGGGGTGAAAAAATTGGCTGAAAACTCAACGTTCAGAAAACTAAGATCACGGCATCCGGTCCCATCACTTCATGGCAAATAGATGGGGAAACAATGGAAACACTGAGAGATTTTATTTTGGGGGGCTCCAAAATTACTACAGATAGTGACCACAGCCATGAAATTAAAAGACACTTGCTCCTTGGAAGAAAAGCTATGACCAACCTAGACAGCATAAGAAAAAGTGGAGACATTACTTTGCCAACAAAGGTCTGTCTGGTCAAGGCTATGGTTTTTCCAGTGGTCATGTATAGGTGTGAGAGTAGGACTGTGAAGAAAGCTGAGCGCCGGATAATTGATGCTTTTGAACTGTGGTGTTGGAGAAGACTCTTGAGAGTCCCTTGGACTGCAAGGAGATCCAACCAGTCCATCCAAAGGAGATCAGTCCTGGGTGTTCATTGGAAAGACTGATGCTGAGGCTGAAGCTCCAATACTTTGGCCACCTCATGTGAAGAGTTGGCTCATTGGAAAAGACCCTGAATCTGGAGGGACTGGGGGCAGGAGGAGAAGGGGACGACAGAGGATGAGATGGTTGGATGGCGTCACTGACTCAATGGACATGAGTTTGGGTAAACTCGGGGAGTTGGTGATGGACAGGGAGGCCTGGCGTGCTGCAGTCCATGGGGTCGCAAAGAGTCAGACACAACTGAGCGACTGAACTGAACTGAACTGAACCTGCTGTGTCTGCCAGGCGTCTGCGGGGGGCGGGTGGTGCCAGCCCAGGGCTGGCGCTCAGCTGTGGGCCACGGGGGTGGGCTCTCGAGGCCGGAGTCTCGGCAGGAGCGTTGGGAGGAAGGAGGAGGTGATACCCACCCCACTCACCTGTGAGTGCAGGGCACGGTTGGTGTGCAGGCCACGCACTCTGCATCCCACCTCCTTCTCCCGATTGGCTTCCTGGCCACGTGAGCAGAGGGCTCGGAGGTGTGAGTCTCCAGTGTCCAGCACATATACCTGCCCCTTCTGAGCGGGGTCCCGATTCCAGGCTGAGCCCTGGGGGTGGGGGTGCAGCCCCGGCTGGACGCAGAGGCTCCGCAGGCGAGGTGAGGGAGGCCCACGAGGGTGGCCAGGGCGCGGGACCTCCTCTGCGACTGACGGGGCTGTGAGCGCCCCTCGGCCTCCGTTCTCCTGCCTGTGAAGTGGTGACAAGTACTGCCTTGCTCAGCTGGGGAGGGACGTCAGCGAGCTGACGGGGTCAGGGCCGGCGGGGCACGGGGCGGCCTCCTGGGCGACTCCTGCGCCTGCCTCAGTCTGCTCAGCTCTCCCGGGCCTGTGGGGCCTTAGGGAGCCGGGGGGCCCCTTCACCGTCACCCTCAGGGGCCTGGAGGAGGCTCTCGGGGCCTGTAGGACAGCCGGTCACCCCGGGTCACCTGGAGGGCACCCGAGAGCTCGGGCAGCTAATCTGAAGTGGAAAGACGCCGGGCTAGAAGAGCCTCGGTGGGTCCTAAGCTTCGAGCAGGCATGAAAGTTGGCAGGCTCCCGGGAGCCCATGCGTGGCTGAGGTGTCGTGTCCTGGGCGCTGCTGCAGTCTATGGGCCGAGGTTCTGTGTTTAATGTATGTTCCGGCCGTTGCTCATCTGTTCAATCTCTCAGTGTGTGTGAGCGACAGAAAATTCTGAACATGTAACTGAACTGGTTGAGGAGACGGACATTTGATGTCTCTCCAGAGTCTTCTTGCAGAGAACCCCAAAGCGTGGCTTGAACTCAGCAGTTGTGTTCCCAGAAACGTCCCTGAGAAGCAACATCTGCTGCTATTTAAAAGCTTCCTTCAGACCCACCGCCCAGAGGGCTGAGCTGGTGGAGGTGCGGGCGCCCTGGCCCAGAGCCGGCGGGGCGGGGCCGGGGCCCGTGTCCCCAGGCACCCTGTGCTCCTTGCCTGCCGTCAGGCCCAGGATCACAGAACTGGAAGGGGCCCAAAAAGCAATTCGTCCAACCCCTGCCCTGGAAGAGCATTTGTAAATGGTTTTTTAAAAAAAAGTCCAGCTGAGGTTGAGACACGATCCTGTCACTTGGCAGTGGCTGAGCGTGGGATTAAAACTTCCAGAAAGTCAAATGGAAAAAAGCCGCCATGACAGAAGGAGATGAGAGGCCGAGACTTTACGGGGAGGAGCGTGCTGCTGCCTGAGGCCGATAGGCTTGCGTAGACAGTTTGGCTGCCGTGTTGTTGCTGTTTAGACGCTAAGTCGTGTCCGACTCGGCGACCCCACGGACTGCAGCCTGCCAGGCTCCTCTGTCCATGGGATTCTCCAGGCAAGAGTACTGGAGTGGGTTGCCATTTCCTCCTCTAGGGGATCTTCCCGTCCCAGGCATCGAACCCAGGTCTCCTGCCGTGGCAGGCAGGCTCTTTGCCGCTGAGCCTCTGGGGAAGCCCAGGGTGTTGTACGGAGGGTGTTAACTCGGCAAACTGCTCCTCAGCTGCCGTGCCTCTTTTCTGAACTGGACAACTTTGCAGGTACATTCACAGCCTGTTGGCTAAACACATGCATTCCTAGCCCCTGTTTAAGTTTTCACTCCCTTAGAAGCAGGCAGCTCCAATTATTTGTTTAAATTAACAAGAAAAAACCTTAAACTTACATAAAGGCTGCATAAACTTACATAAAGTAGTAGTACAATAAAGCAGTTTTTCCTGAACCGTTTGAGAGTAGGTTGAGGCTGTGATACTCCATCACTCTGATGTGCTTCGTTATGTGTTTTTTTTTTTACAAACAATGCCTACATGACCTAAAATACTATCAGAATCAGGAAAGTCGTGTTGATGCATTATATGTTGTGCAGTAACACATTCCTTAAAATTACCCCTATCTAATCTTCAACCCCATTTACGATTAACCCTTAAACTTCAAGTTTATAATTGTAATAAAATGAAGTAAATAGCTTTTCTATATCTTAGTAACATCCAACTATAAGATGTGATAAAAGTATTCTTCACATTAGAGCAAAAACTATACCAGGTGAGGGATATCACCGTAAAACACCCAAGATATACAAAGTAATTTTGAATATACAAAAGATGTCTCTGTGGGGGGGATGTAATGAAGTGAGGTGTTTCCTTTTAATTGCCCAGAAATGGACCCAAAGTTGACAGGAGCATAAGAAACAGAAGCACAAACTCCATCACATAAAATATGAAGACATTAAAACTCTAACCCTTTAAACAGGAGAAAGTGCTACTAAAGCAGTGACGATCTCATGGGTGCAGGGATTCAAGTGTGCAGTTAAAAAATAAATACAAAGGGACATGGCAGAGCTGTTTTTAACATATTATTAAGTTTATGGGTTAAAGAAAACCACACAAAATGACACTCCATATTTTAATTCTACTTTGCATTTTCTCTGAGAAAGCATGCTTGCAAATGTATAAAAAATCTGAAAAAAGCATAGCAAATTGATGAGAATAGCAGGGTTAGGGAGTAGGGGGAGGTACGGCTGTTGTTTATTATTACTTGTTAGCTTTCTGGAACTGTTCAAAATGCACTTGTATTGCTCGTATAGTTAAATTTTGATTAGAAAGATAACTGTAAAAATTACCAATTCTCTCTCCTGTTGTCAAGCAATAGCGATCAGACCAGGCCAAATTCTTTTCCTTTCCTGTGTCTCGCACTGACTTGAACTTGCAGAAATGTAGCTAAAGATGGTCTGAAATGACTAAATAACTCAGGGAGAAATAGGAAATAACCCTCTTGCGACTGGAGAAGTAGTTACTACAACTGCATCCCCGGATAGAGAGGTTGATGGCTCAAGTCAGGGTGAGACACAGGCTGGATGCAAAAGAACCTCAGTAACCATTTCAGACACAGCAGGCCCGTCTGGGCTTCCTCGGGGCGTGGTGGTGGGGTTTCCAGAGCGGGTGCCTCAGAAGAACCGGGTCAAAATGCAGGACCTTTTTACAGCATCACCTAGCCTCGGAGGTCACCTCACATCAATCCAGCCACACTCTTCTGGTCAGCACGTCACAAAGTCGGCCCAGAGTCAAGTGCAGGAAATGGCTGACTCAAGAGAAGAGCATTGAGGTCACAGTTTGGGAAAAAAAAAAAAACCTTGGGATGAGAGATACTGTGGCTATTCTTAGGAATTGCAACCTGCCACTGAACCGTATGCAAAAGAGTGTTTGACAAAGATTCCAGACATCTGTGCTTCCCAGGCAGCAGGAAACACAGATCATCCTTGTGAAGTGAGTTAAGACACAATGAGGCATTTCAGTGTGTGTTTACTAGTTTGCTGACTTAATAGGCAGGCTTCCCTGGTGACTCAGTAGGAAAAATCTGCCTGCAATATAGGAGGATGCAAGTTCAGTCTCCAGGTTGGGAAGATCCCCTGAAGAAGGAAATGGCTACCCGCTCCAGTATCCTTGCCTGGGAAATCCCATGGACAGAGGAGCCTGGTAGGTGGCAGTCCACGGGGTGCAAAGAGTCAGACACGACTTAAGGACTAAACAGCAACAACACTGATATAGAAACAAGATAAAACAAAATAAAAGAAGCCATCCATCACCGTTCAGCGACTTTTTTGGATTTTATGAAATGTGTGAAAAAGCTGCGGTGTGGTAAATAAAATAACTGTGTGCCCCCTCAGTTAGAACTCTGCAGGGCTCGGCTCCCTCAGCTCCCAGCCTGGGTGGTCTCTCTGAGGTTGTCAAGGGCCCCGGGGAGGGTCAACCTCAACCTAATAACAGCGCAGGAAAAGCGACAGAAGCGTACAGGCTCCTGCCGTTTAGAATCGGCTTTGGTGGCGTGAGGAATAAAGAAAACACCATCTTCTGAAACAAACACTATTACTGCGCCGGTGTGTGACCACGTGCGCAAGAAAGGCGCTCTCTGACACAGCCGGCGCGGGGTGCGACAGGCGGGGGCGTGGTCTCTTTTCAGACCCGTGTTAACACTACTGATTCCTACTCTTGCCCCTTTTCATCAGCTCAGGGTCCATGGGCCGTCCCGCCACTGTCTCTGTCTGCCTGCTTCTCATCAAGGCTGTTCCTTTTCTTTGACAAAAAGCTTTGGACCCGCTCTGCCGGCTCCCACCTTCCTGATCTAGAAGAGGTTGCTTTCCCATCTGTGCTCTGGAGGCCAGCTCAACTAGGCTGGGTTTTTCTAGATGAAATTGGGGCTAGAGTCGTCCTGTGCCCCAGGGGTATTGAGACCGCTGCCCTGATGCAGGTTCGGTGCCACCTGGGTTCCTGCTGCTTGCATCTCAGCCCAGCTGCCTCCAGCTGCTGGGATGGCCTCTCCGACTCCGGGGCTCCCTCCTTGCCTGGCTCCCAGGGCACAGGGGTGACTGAGATTTCTGGGGGCAGCGTGCCCTCTGGACAGAGTCCAGGCAACCGAGAGGACACTTATGCCGCCCAGCACAGACCTGACTAGGTACCATCATCGTTAGCCTCTGCTTTTCCCTTTCTGTGATGAGTAGAGAAATGAGCCGACCCATCCCCCTGCCTGGACCACCTTCAGAGCACCACCCCGCCTGCAAAGGATTTCTAGAGTGCCCTCGGATGCTGCTGCTGTCAGAACCGAGGCCTTCTTGCAGATGCTGCTTTGACATTCTTTGCGTTTTCCCCCCAGCCTTCCCCTGCACACAGATGACAACTCTGACCCCAAGACAAAGTCCTGCTCTTTGTAAAGCGACTGATGTTGGCTTCTGGAGATGAACACAAATTAGAACTCCAGAATTAGAATCATTGATTAGACCAAATGAATGCAAATCGTTCACCTTTGGCAGTATGTTTGATTTTTTAAAGAAATAATTTTCCTTATCTCCTCATTGGCTGCACTGGCTCTTTGCTGCTCTGCGGGCTTCTCTGCAGTTGCCGTGAATGGGGGCTACGCTCTGGCTGTGGTGGTGACGGCTTCTCATTGCAGCGCCGCCTCTCGCTCCAGGGCGTGTGGGCTCGGTAGCTGTGGCCCACGGGCGTAGCTGCTCGGCAGCACGTGAGCTCTCTGCTGACCAGGCTCGAACCCATGTCTCCTGCATCGGCAGGTGGGTTCTTTACCTCTGAGCCACCAGGGAAGCCCCGGGTTTGATTTTCAGAGTGTTTAAGTTTAAATGTCTAGTCCTCTCTTGATGGTCACTTTTTAAAGTTCTCTGCATCAAAGCTCTAACCCCAGACTGCTCCCGAGATGCGCATCCTGGGCCCAGCATGCAGGTGACTCCTCAGGGGGCGCTGCCGGGAAATCACCCCCTCTTCCCCAGCCTCTCCCCCAGCCCTTTGCCCTGCTTTTAACGGTTGTTTCTCTGACAAGAGTCCGTCTGCCGAACGACAGACCCCACGCCGTGCTCCTCGGCCTGGATAGCACCAGGCGTCGCCCCGTTGGAACGGGCAGAGAGCTTGCTCCCGGAGGCCCGGCCTTCCCGGGTGAGCGGGCAGCTGAAGGGACACAGCTGGCCCACGGGAAGCAGAAACCCCAGCTCGCTCACGGATCACCCAGGCCTCACAGGCCCAGCTGTCCCCTGATCTGAACCAGTGACCTCGAAACCCGAGTCTTCTCCCAGCTGGAACGTCCCGTCACATGCTGTTTTATTTTAAACTCTGGCTTCTCCGCAGAGTCCCGCGCTCAGACGCCCCCGCGGGGTCAGATGGCTGCGGGCACCGTCTGCCCAGGGCCCAGTGGCTGTGGAGGCCTGGGATGCGGGCTCCTCACTGGCGCCTGGGGGCGAGCCCCTGCCTTGCCCGGGGGGACGAGCCACCAGCAGGGCCCGCTCAGGACTGGCCCCACCCCGCAGGCCCGGCCTGGAGAGTGTCAGAGGTCAAGGGTGGCTGCCCCTCACCCCCACCCACCCAAAGCGGCTCCCCAGCCAGTCGTCCCACCCTGACTCAAGCTGGCCCTTCCCCCACACCCTCGACGGGACTTGAATGAGAACTATCAGGGCAGCAGTGACTGGAGGGGCTTCCAGCTTGCCCCCCACCTCACTGGTCCTCCTGCCCCTGGGGGGGCCCTCCGGGCCTCCTGTTAGGATGGTGACCCAGGCCCTGGAGACTGGTCGCACCCTCAGGGCTCTGCTCCTGGCGGATGGTGTCCAAGGGTGCGTCAGGCCTGCCGGGCCTCTGGAATTCTCTCTTTGGGGCCACAGCGTCCTGCCTGCTGGGTTGGCTGTGAGTCCCTGGAGCTTGCCCCGCACCCTCCTACCACGGCCGTTGATGTTGGGGACGCCGGTGCCGAGGTCACATCCTCCCCCCAGGCCCCCAGACTGAGGTGGGTGCTCAGGAGCTGGACAGATTGTATTTCTGGTCAAGCCGGACTTGAGAGCAGAGCTTGGACCTGCGCCCCAGCCTGCACGAAGGTGGGCTGAGTCACAGGCCGGCCAGACCGCCGTAGCCGGTCCTGGGGAGGGAGGCCGGTGAGTCCGTCCTCTCTGGGGAGGGATGACCAGGGAGGAAGAGGAAGCCGTTTTTCCCATTTGCCTCAAGGAGGCAGAACTCCGAACGCATGACTGCCGTGGGCTGAGCAGGGTTGCCTGGCTTCCTGTCCACCCCGAACCTCAGGATGTCCGAATCAGGGTGTGTGCTGAGGCTCCTGAGAGGAGATGGTCCTGGGCTGGGTGGGCCCTCGGTCCGATGGCTGGTGTCCCTGTAAGAGGAGGAGGACTTCAGACGCAGAGGGCGGGCGGCTGAGTGAAGCGGGCGGCAGAGCGGGGGTGACGCGGCCTCAGTCCTCGGAAGCCTGGGCCCGGGAGCTGGGGGAGCGGGAGGACCCCCGCCCGGAGGCCGCAGGGGCGTGCAGCACACCGTGATCTCGGACTTCTGGCTCCAGGCCTGTCGGGGGACGCGCCTCTGCCGCGTGAAGTCACCCCGTGTCTGGTTCCTGGCTGCGGCGGCCTTTGCTGCTGCTGGTCGCTCAGGCGGGTCCGACTCTCTGCAGCCCCGTGGCCGCCCTGTCCGTCACCGCCTCCCGGAGTCTGCTCGAGCTCTTGTCCGCTGAATCAGGGGTGCCACCCGACCAGCTCATCACGGCGGCCTCGGGGGAGGAGTGAAGGCGCCAGGCGGAAATAAGGGCGCGGCCGGCGGGGGGCGCTGTTCTCTGTGAAACCTCAGGGCCCGCGACCGTGGCGTCAGGCCCACCTCCTCCAGCCACAGGGACGCACACGTGCTGTGTGACCCTCGGGGGGCCGCTGGGTCCAGCGCTCCCTCCTGCCCCTCCTGGAAACCTTGGCTTGCGGTGCGTCCCGCACGCAGGGTGGCTCTGCAGAGGGCCCTGGGCTGGTCACTGCAGCCTGAGGTCCCCCTCCTCAGGGACAGGGAATGGGGGCACCCCTTCCCCGAGCCGCCCCCCTTCTGTGTGAGGTCCTCATTCACGGATCCACAGGGCCCGCCCAGCCTCAGAACTGCTTCCAACAATCTGTTCCACGAGACTGCTTTCCCCGTCAGGGGTGAGTCATAACACTGAGTCACAATCTGTATTAAAGCTATGATTCCCGATTCCAACGCGCTCGGAAGTTTACTATTCCACCCTTAGAGTTGACTGAAGGGTTTTTCCTCTGTAAGAATCTGACACCAAACCCATCATACTGGCATCTTGGAGGTGACTGATTTTGGTGGGAACAGGAAGAAGAAAAATTTGAGCAGAGCACCGTCTGCCTGGAAGCGTTTCCTGGTCCCCGTCAGCTCTGCCCCCCGTCCTGAGCCAGTAGGAAGTGACAGGCCAGCCCTTGTGACCGAGTTAAGAATGAGAACGTTCAAGAACATTCTTTCATCCCCACACTAATCAGCGCACATTCTTCCCAAGTCGTTTCACTGCCTGTCGGTAGACGAGTCTGACTCCTGTCCTCAACCGACAGCTAGGAAACACCCCCATCACCCCTCAGGCTCTCCGGAAGATGTACAGTCACTGGGTGATTCAGAGCTTTGTCCTTTGGGATAGTTTTGAACGAGGAGGATTTTCTTTGCTTAAGTTTTGCAGATGAGCTGTTTGCTTCAAGTTCTGGTGTAAATTATCTCTCAGCCACTGAACTTTTGAAGACAGAGTTTCTTGACTGTTTTCTGCCGGGGTGTTCTCTGCTGTGCGGCTGTCCTGGGCCGTGGGGTGTGTAGCGGCATCGCTAGCCGCTACTCACTGCGGCAGAGACCTAGCTGGCCTTGCGCGGCCTCGTCTGTTCGTTGGGAAGTCATCCTGCAGTTTGTCTACCCCTGGACCCCCTTTTGGGCCTTCCCGGTGGCTCAGTGGTAGAGAACCCGTCTGCCAATGCAGGAGATGCGGGTTCAATTCCTGGGTCAGGAAGATCCCCTGGAGAAGGGCATGGCAACCCACTCCAGTAGTGTTGTCTGGGAAACCCCATGGACAGAGAAGCCTGGCGGGCTACAGTCCATGGGGTTGCAAAGAGTTGGACACAACTGAAGCAGCTGGGCAAGGACCCCTTTTGCCTGGAAGGGGCCAGCTTTGGGATACGTGGGCATCTTGCCAAAGCGACCTCTGAGCACTCCGTAAGCTCACCAGGCCGGGGGGAGCTGCAGTAGACCCAGCCCTCCCGCTGCGCAGGTGGAGCTCCGTGAGAAGGTGCCCACCTCCACAGCACACCTGTGGCTCTGCTTTGACCACCCAGCAAGGCAGCCACCCCCTGGCTCCACCTCTCTTGACTGTCCAGGGCTCTCTGCCGCCTGAGGCAGTCGGGCTCATCTTCTGCCATCAAGGGGAAGTGCTGTAGCTGGACAGGGCAGCCGTGGGCCTGACGGGTCTCCACGCCTGCTTGCTTCCAGAATTCCTCGGAGACACCTTGCAGGGAAAACCGCAGCTTCTTGCAGGTGTGATCACAGCTGATGACTGACATTCGCATTTGAACCTCGAGCTCTTCCGAGAAGGACAAGAGTAAATAAAACAACCAGCTACCTGGAGTCTAGATTGCTGGCCTCGGCTGGGACTCAGGTGTGTTTAGGTCACATTGGCTGGTGAAGTGACTCCATCTCCTGGCAAAAATCTGCTTCATTTTGTACCCTGAAGTAATTTTTGGCTGAAATACGCCATCCCAGCCAAGTCCATTTGGATTTATGCATCTTGCCCTTGCCCACAAATGTTAGAAAAGCTTCCTAAGGAAATTAAATGTACAAAAGTGGCTGAACTTCTGGTCAAAAGTGACCTGTTATAGGGAATGTTAATTCTAAGTCAAACAGAGGCGACGGGTGTGGAACAAAAACCAAATCTTCTGGATGATTCGTGATCGCTTTCATGACAGCATGTACATGAACCATTATCTCAGAGAAAGACTCTGACACTCTTGCTGCTTGTTAGATGCTAGTCTAATGGGTTTTTCTATTTTTAGAGATTAACTATGTCATCCAGTGGAAACAGAAGCCACACTCAGTAAATTCCACAGCTTTAAATATCCTATTTCCCAAAAGGGTTATGTTAAGACCTTCCGACCTCCCTAATTCTGGTTTAAAATTTTCACAAGTGACTCTGTGTGACATTATCTGGCTCATATTTTTATGTCTTTATCACCAGTGCTGTGATGCGCTCAGTTATGTCCGACTCTCTGTGACCCCACGGACTCTAGCCCGCCAGGCTCCTCTGTCCACGGGATTCTCCAGGCAAGAATACTGGAGTGGGTTGCCATTTCTTCCTCTAGGGGATCTTCCCGACCCAGGGATCGAAGCTGCATCTCCTCCGTCTCCTGCATGGGCGGTGGATTCCTGACCACTGAGCCCACCTGGGAAGCCTGGATAGCCAGTAACTTGAACTAAATATCAGAAAGTGTGGGTGACAAAATCGATGGTGAGGGGACAGAAACATATGAAATCAACAACATTTAGACCAGGCTTTCTCAGATGAAATTTTGTAGGGAAACTGGTCAATTCTAGTCAAACAACTAGACATTTTAAAATAACCGATTAATAATTCATTCCATTTTCAAACTTGTTCAATACATTTTAACATTTAAAAAGATTGGTTTGAATGATGTACACAAATGAATAAACACATCTCTGGGGAGACTGGAAACTCTCAGAGGAGCAGAAATCACGGGGTGAGGAGACCATCACTTAGAACCGTCACGGTAACCCGGCCAGTGGGTCAGCCTGCTGAGCTGCGGGCTCTTGACCGCCTCTCAAAGTATCGACCCATCCCCACAAAGTGCTGATCACAGAGAAGGGAAAGAAGCCAGCAGACACCCTCCAGGAGTCTTGCCTGGAGAATCCCCTGGACAGAGGAGCCTGGTGGGCTGCAGTCCCTGGGGTCACAGAGTTGGACACGACTGAGTGAGTAACATGCACACACGTGTTGCAGAGACACGCTCAGCCCCTGGCAAGTGGCCAGCCGGCTGCACCCAGCACACGGGTGAGTACATCACCGGGGCTGGAAAACCGTGGGACCCTTCAACGTTCACCCGAAACTGTCGCAACATTGTTAACTGTAAACCAATACAAAATAAAGGCTTTTTTTTTTTTTTTTAAATTTCCATCATGGGACAGAAAAGACTCGACAGAACTAGGCTGTTTTTGAAGCCGCTGAGAGCATAGGGGCCCACCACCCCGGGCTGCGCCTGTGGCGGTGGATCCGTTCTGCGTGTCCCGCCCGGCTGTGGTCCCACCCCGGCCGCCCTGACCCGGCGCCGGGCTCAGCGAGGCATCCGCGGGGGCCCGGCGGGACCGCGGCCAGGCGGGCTTCCTTTCCAGAGCGGCAGTTGTCCCAGCTGCCACCAACGCCTCCACACCTGACCCTCTCATTCACGTCTTCGGATTCTTCACCGCGTCCCCAAACCACCCCTGAGCAGCTGGGCCGTCCCAGCGCCTTTGCTGTTCTTCCTCAGCCGCCTGGGGGAGAAGTTCCAGCTGCGCCCTCCCCGGGCTCGGCTCTCTGGCTCCTGCTCCCTCTGTCCTGAGGCAGGGATGTCGCCCGCAGTCTTAGGACACAGCCTCCCGGACAGTGACCTGTCACTTTGAACTCCTCTGCAGTGGCACCGGGCTGCAACCGAGTTCTCCTGCTCATCTGAACACCTTGCAAACAGCAAACAGAAACTTCAGACTGAAACATGATAGGTTAGCTGTTTGTTTTTTTAATATTTTTTGTCCCATAAAATGGAAACCATCACATTTTATCTCTTTATTATAGACACGCTTTCCTAATCTCCTATAAATATGCAACCTCAGTAGAAATCAAATATGAAACTCATGTTGAAGGAGAAACGTCCCCAAGATGCTCTGGATTCTGCATCAGAATGAGAGAGCCTGAGCCCAGCTCTTGTATCCAGTAAATTAAAACCAGAGATGCAGACGTTTGCCCAAGATCACATGAAGTGTGACGTAACGTCATTGATTTTAAAGCGCCCAGCTTACACGAGAAATAAGACACTGAGGCCCACAAAGGGGAGCCCAAACCACAGTGTGGGTGAGACAGGGCACCCGGGGGGCACAGACCACTCCCACCCGGTCGCCAGGTGTGCCCAGCTCTGGCGCCGAAGCTGGCACATAGTAGGTGCTCAGGAAAGATCACCTAGGCTGTTAATGATTAGACATGAGGGGATGGCCCAGTCAGCACGTCACTGCTTTTCCTCATTTACATGCTGACTCTACAAAATGGGAAATCATACGTCTTGTCCACAGGAAAATGCCAATTTATGGCCACAATTGGTTATGAAATAGAAATATGAGTTGAGAAAATGCGGAGCTTGGCAAGATGAATCTGGAGCTCTTTGTGGGTATCTTCTGTCCTTAGCTGTTTAAAACATGTTTCTAAAGTCTGTGGCTTTCTCTCTCTGTTGGGAACAGAATTCAGGCCTCAAGATACACAGCAGGTGGGGGAAGCTCACCTTCCAGACCAGTCACATTGGCGAAGGGCCCTCCCTGCTCGGTCACGAGCTCGTCTTTACTCCTGACATCTGCAGGGGTCTTGGGGGTTGGAATGTGAGCCCGTTCTTTCAGGGACTCTGCTGCTGCTTACTCACTCATCCGTGTCTAACTCTTTGCGACGCTATGGACTGTAGCCCGCCAGGCTCCTCTGTCCACGGGATTCTCCAGGCAAGAATGCTGCAGTGGGGTTGCCATTTCCTCCTCCAGGGGATCTTCCCGACTCAGGGATCGAACCTGAGTCTCCTGTGTCTCCACATTGGCAGGCGGATTCTTTACCAGAGCCCCTGGAAAGCCTTTTTGGGGTGCAGTTCAGCCCATCACATGCATCTCTGGGGCCCCTTTCCCCTCCCTCTGGTCGTGCAGGGACCCCAGAGCCTCCCGGCTCAGCGCAGCCCTGCCCTCCCTCAGGACTCAGGGCCCACTCCTCTCCCACCGCCGGGAAGCTGCCCCTCCTCACCTGCCAACTGTTGACTCAGGAACTCCTCTCCTCCTTAGAAGCCCAGGAGGGTCCCCGGGGTATGAACAGTCATCCGGTCTCCTTGGAGGGTAAAAGATGCACTGGCCCCAGTGAAGACTCTTCACTTTCCTTAAGGCATCTCCACCCACTTCGTCCTGTTTTGTGGAAACACGAGAGGTAACTACTCCCTGGGGCCCAGGGGGGCGCTGGTGAGTGAACCCCACTGACCACGGGCAGGCCAAACACGACTGTCCGGGTTCTCTGAGAGTCATCGCCACACATGCGTCCTTAGAGGTCCCTTCCAGTGAAGCCATGGAGTATGGGAATAAGGCGGAAAACCAGGAGAGGGGGAGTAAAACGCACTAGAACAAGAGGCGGGAAGGACTAGTGAAAAAGGATTAAAGCAGAGAGGAAGACAAAAACATCACAAAGAGACAGAACGGTGAAGGGGGTGGGGTTCATGAAGCAAATGATATAGGAATAGGCAGAGTTTATTAAAAATTCTGGCCAATCTTTCTTGTTAAAAATAAACATAAACAATAAGCCAGTCACAAAAAGACAAACCTGGGTGACTCCACGTTTATGAGACCACGGAGTCGTCACACGGAGCAGCTGATGCAGGTGCGGACGCCAGAATCGAGAAGGACGAGGTCTCCCCTCTCCGCTGACCGCGTGTCATGTCCAGTGTGGGAACCGAGGGGTTTGGACCACGCGCGCCTGGACGGTTAAATGAGAGACCCAGATGTTCTGAGTCAAAGATGCAGCCCTCACAGCTCTGTCCACTCACCAGAGAGCGTTTTTACAGCCCAACCTCTTTCCCCCTTTTCTGCTAAACTTCAATGCTGACTTGTAGCTCCTATGAGCAAAGGTGGTGTCAGAGCTCACAACCACTGATGGTCTCCTGTATTGATTCTACCTGCACTTACCACTGACGGCCAATAGGGGGTGTTAACCCACAGCTTTATTCCTATTCTGCTCAGTGATGTCAATCAAGAAGCATAGCAATGTGTCAAACTTCAATGCATTTATTAAAACATAAATATTTAACTTCTTGAATCTCATAGGACTTTTATCACTCTCATTAACTTCACTTATGTAGTCTTTAGTCTCAAAGCTAATTCTTAATGTGTACAAATACACTTTAAAGGATATGGATACATTTTAAAGTCAACATCTAAATGGAAACAGCTTACATACAGAAAAGCTCAGAAATCCTAAATGTACCACTAGAAGAATTGTTTACAAAGGCGCTGCATCTGTGGGGACACCGGGACAAGATCTAGGGTGTTACCTGGCCACTCCTTCCTACCTCCGCCAGTCATCACTGCTGAAGAGTAAGTGCTTTTCTAGTTGGCTTCATTGTAGGGGTCTTGCTGTTTTTAAACATGAAAAAAACTGCACTATATTGTGTGTCCGAATTCTTCTCAATGTAATGTCCACAAGATTGTCCATATTTTGAGTGAGCAGTGTTGCATGGTAGTATGCATGCAATACACATGTAGTATATGTGTAGCATGTGTGCACTACCATGCAGCACACACAACACAGACAACACATATGTGGCATGTATGTGACACACATGTACCGTGTATGCACCACACATGGCATGTGTATAGTGTGTGCAATACACATGTGGTATATATGTAGTGTGCAGCACAAATGTAGTATACATGTAGTATGTATGCATCATACATGTAGTATATATGTAGTATGTGCCGTACACATGTAGCATATACAGAGCATGTATGCAGTACACATGTAGTATATATACAGCATGTAAGCAGTGTGTTGTGGGTTCCTACATCACCGCAGTGTAACATCTACTGTCTGAATATACCGCGTTCATTTATCCCTCCTACTGCAAGCCGGCAACAGGGCCGCTCCCGGCGCTGGCTGTTTCGAGTGATGTGGTTGTGAACATTTCATACTTGTGTCTCGGTGCACACTTGTAGGTGTTTCTGAGAGCTGCATATTTAGGAGTAGAATTACTGAGCAGGTTTCCTGAGAAGTGGTATGAATTTACGCTCCCACCAGCTGCAATATTTCTTGCTCCACACCCTTACCAATGTTTGATATCACAACCTATTTTTCATTGTGTGACTTGTTTTTACTCGATATACAGTTTTCCCACGGTTTTCCAAACAGTGTAACTTTAGCTGGATATGAGGAAGAGAGTAATGACGCTTAGGAGCTGTGTAGCCATGAGCACAGGCGTCCCGGGCGGCTCAGTGGTAAAGAACCCACCTGCCGATGCAGCAGACACAGCTTCCATCCCCGGGCTGGGAAGATCCCCGGGAGAAGAAATGGAACCCACTCCAGTATTTTGCCTGGAGAATCCCACGGACAGAGGAGCCTGGTGGGCTACAGTCCATGAGGTCACAAAGAGTCAGACACGACTTGGTGACTAAACAGCAACAATAACGGTTACAAGCTCTGGGAATTCTTATGCAGCGCACAGAATATTCTGATGGAGCTCTCAGGACCTTCCTCAAGTTAGGGAGATGGGGGTGTTGTGGATATGGTCCTTCACGCGTACGCATTTTAAGCCCATGTTACATTTAAGTTGCTGCCGTGCTAACCCCCAGGCCCTAGCGCCATCAGCACTGGGATGGACGGGGAGCGTCTAACACCCGTGGGAGAGCTGGCCCTTCCGTGCACAACGGGGCGTCACAGGCTCAGCCTCGTTCCCGTCATTGTCACCGGTCCAAAGGTGACGTTTGTGTTACGATGCCAACACCCCCTCAGTGCTGTTTGCAGCTGAAGTCAGGAGGCAGTGGGCTGCAGGGGGCGAGCGTGTCCAGCGTGTATGGCGTGGGGCTGGTTCTGTCTTTTCTTTGGACCTGTGAACTGTGAACACACAGAGGAAAACACAAGCGTGGATGCTGGGTGTCCTGCCTTGGCCAGGTCACTCCACGAGCGTGGACAAGTTAGAGAAGCTTCCAGAATCATGACATTCACGCCTCTTAGCACAAATGAGTGACTTCAACAGACAACGTTTCTTCCGCGTTCCATCTTTCTTGGAGAATTCTGTAGTTCTCTGAGCAGAGGTCAGCACATCTGCCCAGTCTATCCAGGTGGCCCACCGCCTCCAGGTCACGGCCACACCCCCACCCCACCTGCCTCTGTCCTGCCCGACCTCTCCGGCCAGGGGAGTGGACCCTGACGAAGGCGCTCAGCGGCACCACCGACTCATCCACGGCTGGGGAGGATTTTCTAGGCTAAGCGGTTCCTCTGATGCGCCTCCGCGCGCGTCGTGTGTTTGCAGAACTCCCGGCTCAGGAGTCCGGAGGGGTCCTCTCTCCACGGGGTCAGCACTGCTGGTACCACAGAAAGCAGTCTCTTAGGATCAGGTTGGGCTTCCTTCGCAGCTCAGTCGGTAAAGAATCTGCCTGCAATGCAGGAGACCCAGGTTCGATCCCTGAGTCAGGAAGATCCTCTGGAGAAGGGCATGGCAACCCACTCCAGTGTTCTTGCCTGGAGAATCCCGTGGACAGAGGAGCCTGGTGGGCTGCAGTCCGTGGGGTCACACGAGTTGGCCGCGACTTAGTGACTAAACCACCACCACAGGACCAGGTTGTGCCAGGTTCTACCTAAATGAGCTGATCAGACATAAAACATGCTTTTTAGAACCAAAATAAGGTTTTTCCCCCTGTGTTTAGAAAGTCAGTTGTAATGAATTTTTTTTATTGTAGTAAAATATTGTTGTTGTTGTTTAGTCACTAAGGCATGTCCAACTTTTTGTGACCCCATGGACCACAGCATTCAGTAAAATATACAAAACGTAAAATTTGCCATTTTAACCATTTTAGTTACAGTTTAGTACATTTAGTATAGTTCAATGGCACTAAATACATCCACAATGCTGGGTAACCGTCACCACCATCAGCTCCAGAACTGATTCATCTTCCCAACCAGAAAATCTGCCCCCATTAAACAGCAGCTCCCAGCCCCCGCCCCCAGCAGGCAGCCACCATCTACTTATTTCTCTGCTAATGTGACTCTTCTTGCTGTCGCTCAGTCACTAAGTCATGTCTGACTCATTGCGGCCCCACGGACTGCAGCACGCCAGGCCTCCCAGTCCCTCACTATCTCCCGAAATTTGCCCAAGTTTATGTCCATTGAATCAGTGATGCCATCCAACCACCTCATCCTCTGTCTTCCTCCTCTGAAAGTGAAAGTGAAGTCCCTCAGTCGTGCGGACTCTCTGCTACCCCATGGACTGTAGCCCACCAGGCTCCTCTGTCCATGGGAGAATTTCCTTCTCCAGGGGATCTTCCCAACCCAGGGATCAAACCCAGGTCTTCCACATTGCAGGCAGATGCTTTAACCTCTGCACCACCAGGGAAGCCTCCTCTAGAGACCTCATATTAGTGGATCAGACAGTATTTGTCCTTTTCTGTCTGGCCTGTTTCAGTCAGCATCATGTCTTCCAGGTTCATCCACGTCAGTGCCTGTGTCAGAATCTTATTCCTCTTTATGGCTGAATAATATCCCTTTGTATAGATGGACTGCATTTTGCTTATTCATTTAGCTGTTGATGGACACTGGAGTTGTTCCCATCTTTCGACTGCTGAGAATAGTGCTGCTCTGAACATGGGTGGACAAGTATCTGTCTGAGCTCTTGTTTTAGATTCTTTTGGGTCTATGCTAAGAAGGCTTCCCAGGTGGCTCTAGTGATAAAAAAAGACCCGCCTACCAATGCAGGAGACTCAAGAGATGCAGGTTTGATCCTGGGTCAGGAAGATTCCCCAGAAGAGGAAATGGCAACCCACTCCAGTACTCTTGCCTGGAAAATCCCATGGACAGAGGAGCCTGGCGAGCTATGGTCCATAGGGTCGCAAAAGCATCAGACACGACTGAACAACTAAGCATGCATACCATATGGTAATTCTGTTTATTTTTTGAGATAGCACGGTACTTTTTTCCACAGTGGCTGTACCATTTCACATTCCCGCGTAAAGAATTCTCATTGTGTTGCCAGGGCCTTTCTTTTTTTTCATTTGAAGGTTTTTAATGATAAGTTTAGTTTATTTGTTAGACATAAGGCTGTTCAGATGATTTCTTGAGTAGGCTGTTGGTCTGGCCTTCCACGCCAGTCACCCGTGTAGTGCACATTATTGCTTCGCTGAACTCGTTGCTGTCTCTTCCCGTGGACGAGGTCTCTCAGCGCCTACCGGATAAGCTGAGTGCTCGCAGTGCCCACCAGGGGGTCTTCTTGGGCCCACGGATGTTCAGCGTCACGAGAGCACCAGGGGCCTCGCGCAGAAGGCCGGGGGGAGGTGCACGCGGACACCCGGCGCCAAGAGCAGAATCAGCCACTGCCCCCGGGGAGCAGTCCTCGCGGGCTCTGTAAAGCGGCTCGGGGACCCTTCCCCAGCCCCTAAGGCTCAGCCCAAGGCGGGATGAGGAGCAACACAGATCCTGCATCGGACTGCCGGCCAGGAGCAGCCTCGGCGAGGGGTGGGGGGTTCCGCGGCGTTCTCACGAGCTCCTGGCCGCCCGCTTGGTGAGGAGAGGCCGCCCGCCCTGCACACGGACGGCAGCCACGGTCAGATGCTCCCAGCGGGGTAGGTGTGGAGGGGGACAGAACGCAGCCCTCGGGGCCACACGGGGGACGGCAGGGAGCAGAAGGAACCGGGGCTGAGAGCGGCGGACGCCGCAGTAACCTGAGGCTGGGGGCCCAGGGCGCACGACCGGGCCGGCAGGGAGGCCGAGGACGGGGCGGCGGGGGACTGGCTCCAGCCGCTGGGGCCCTTCCCTGGGGGTGAGGGGCCGGGGGCAGAGCTGCTGAGGCCGGGGGCTGCAGTCAGGCCTCTGGAGCCCCGGGAGGCTCGGAGACGCCGAGGCAGCTCGCGGAATTCCAAGTCTCACGCGCAGGGCGCTGACGAGCCCGGCTGGAGGTGGCCCCACCCCGGGGCCCCGACACTCACAGGCCTCCCCGTCCAGAGGCAGGGTGGTCATTCCCGCCACCAGCAAAGGTACCTGGGAACACAGGGGACACCGGGTACCGCTTTCGGGGGCACAGCTGGGAAGTGAACCCAAGGTTTCCAGAGTGAGGGAGAAACACGGACACACACGCTAACCTGCGTCTCAGGCTGGCGACGGGAAATGTTTACACGCAGACGCGCGGATGAATCGAAAAGTGAGATAGCTCTCCATCTCCATCATTTCCAGAGTTACTTTTTATACGTGATACTCAGTTATAAAAACTGGTGTGCTGCACTGCTTTTATCAATTGTGAACGGAAAAGAAATTACAACGATATAACCTAGAGTAAATGTTTTTGACACCTACGGCTTTTGGATCACATTAAAAATATGTATTTCTGCTGTATATGTATTTTGTAGGCAGAGAAGTATGCTTGGGTGATTAGTAAAAGTCTCTCTAACATAACAGGACATCACATTAAATTGAAAAGTAAGTCACATTAGACAAAGCGCGCTACCGGCTAATGTCACACGTTGTTGTACGGCCTTCCTGTTTCTCTTGTTCTGGGATATTTTATCCAGGCGTTTGGACCGCTTCTTTTTTGTTTGTTTGTTTTTAGGACTGCATAGAATTAACTGCTTCTAATCTTTTGTTATTATAAATAATGCTATAATAACAAACCTCTTACCTATGTTATCTCACATTTGAAGGTTAAATTTAAATTCCTAGAAGTGGAATTACTGATTTAGAGAGTAAGTCCTTTTGTAATTGTGAAAGACGTGGCCATATTACATTTGTCAGACCTTGTGTCAATATATACTCCGCTTTCTGTGGAGAAAGTATATTAAAATACAATTTTAAGGGAAAGAAGTAAAATGTAAATTTAGACCTTTGAAGAAGAACTTAGTGCATTTTAAAATGGATAATGGCGGGTATGAAATTTTTATGGTTAGAGATGCCATTGACTACCAAGGAGGGACCTGATTTTATTGTTAAGCCAATGTTTATAATTGACTGAACATGACATTCTTAACTATTTTAACTTGCAAATAAAACTTTTAGAAATCAACTTAAAAATTTGCAAGGCTACAATGGTTTTTCCATGAGTAAAAATGTATGAAAACCACCGCTCTATACCCCAGCTTATACCTGGTTTGGTGGCTGGATTTTGAGGTCTGACAGAGCTGATACCAACACTTCAGCCATCCGCTACTGTCCTGACCTGAGACCCCTGAGCAGCTCCTCGAGGGGGTCCCAGCCCTGGATGGCTGTAAGTGAACCTGTGTCAGACGCATCTATTATTTTATGACAGTAAACATTAGCTTGAGGACAGAACAATAAAATTATTAAGTTGTAAGATAGGCACATGGAGAATAATTGTAAGGTGTCTGTGAGAATGAATTTCAAGTTGTATCTGTCCATCTGGGTTTTGGACACCTGTGTGTGTTAGTCGTTCAGTTGCGTCTGTCTCTTTGCGACCCCATGGACTGTAGCCCGCCAGGTTCCTCTGTCCATGGGATTCTCCAGGCAAGAATACTGGAGTGGGTTGCCATGTCCTTCTCCGATATCTGGGTTACTAAATCATTCTTTATGGAAAAACAGGTGGACGCATCTTAGCTTTGGTATATGCTCATGATGAAAACTGTCCACATAACTTGAGATTTCCTACATCACACTGAGCTGACCAGTAGGTCAGTCCAATACTCTTACCCATCCTATCAGCTTGTTCAGAAGCTGCGGTCACTGCCTCATGGAGAGTAAAGTAATATGCTGCTATGACTGCAAACAGCTTTTCCTGCACCTAGGTCTGTGTTGAAACCTGCCCTCCAGCCTCTTTCACTGAGACCCTCCTCCCCACCAGCCACCCCACCAGCCAGCCACCCTGCCCTCGGACGTCACCTACCTGGAGGTGGGAGGTGGAGACAGTGGCCGCATAGGTTCTGAGCTGCCCGGGACAGGCGTGCCGACCCCAGTTAGTGACAGACAGTGGGTGCACACCCCTCACCACCATGGCCAGGGCTGAACTCTTCTTGGGAGAGACAGGAGGACGGGGCACCTTCTCAGCCCTGGGTGGGGCAGAGCTGTCTCGTCAGCAGGCGGCCACTTACCTGTGGAGACACTGAAGCCTGGGCCCGAACGTTCAGGACCAAGAAGCAGACCTCCGCCGTGGGCAGGAAGGGGGGCTCTGTACGCTCAGAACGCCAGCTTGTTCCCTGGGTTAGAAGGTGACTTATGAAAGTGCAGACCAGCGCTCAGGTCTTCTCCCCGGCAGGAGTACGCTCTCAGGAGGACGCCCCTCTCCCTTTGGACCCCCTGCTCCCCCGTCCCGGTCACACCCTCCTCTGTGGTCCCAGCGCCCCCTGCTCCCCCGTCCCAGGCCACGACCCCTGTGTGGTCCCAGCGCCCCCTGCTCCCCCGTCCCAGGCCACGCCCCCCTCTGTGGTCCCAGCGCCCCCTGCTCCCCTGTCCCAGGCCACGCCCCCCTCTGTGGTCCCAGCGCCCCCTGCTCCCCCGTCCCTGGCCACGCCCCCCTCTGTGGTCCCAGCTCCCCCTGCTCCCCCGTGCCTGGCCACGCCCCCCTCTCTTTGTGGTCTCAGTGCCCCTGCTCTCCCGTCCCAGGCCACGCCCCGCTCTGTGGTCCCAGCGCCCCCTGCTCCCCCGTCCCAGGCCACGCCCCCCTCTGTGGTCCCAGCGCCCCCTGCTCCCCCGTGCCTGACCACGCCCCCCTCTGTGGTCCCCAGCGCCCCCTGCTCCCCTGTCCCAGGCCACGCCCCTCTTTGTGGTCTCAGTGCCCCTGCTCTCCCGTCCCAGGCCACGCCCCGCTCTGTGGTCCCAGCGCCCCCTGCTCCCCTGTCCCAGGCCACGACCCCTGTGTGGTCCCAGCTCCCCCTGCTCCCCTGTCCCAGCCACGCCCCCTCTGTGGTCCCAGCGCCCCCTGCTCCCCCGTCCCAGGCCACGCCCCCCTCTGTGGTCCCAGCGCCCCCTGCTCCCCCGTCCCAGGCCACGCCCCGCTTTGTGGTCTCAGTGCCCCCTGCTCTCCTGTCCCAGGCCACGCCCCCCTCTGTGGTCCTCAGCAGCTTCCCACTCCTGGCCCCCACCCCAGCTTCACGCTGTGCTGTCAGAACGTTCTTTTTCACAGGAGAGTGTCTGCAGTGTATTAATAAGAGGGCTTCAGCAGGATGACAACAGAAGCGCTCTTGCTCCTCCTGTCTGGCCCTATCCCCGCGGGCAGCCCAGGAACGCACCGTAGGAGCTCAGGGGCAGAGGGCACCGCCTTTCTGGTCCTTGGCAGGTGTTAACCAAGAATCACATTTTTTCAGTATAGAAACTTCCCCGGTCACTGTAATGTGAAGGCTTCCAAGTCTCATTCAGATGGAAGCTGCCCTCCTCCCCAGCCTGGTCCCGACCTTGAGCCAGACGTGGAGTGGGTGGGGGTGCCAGGCTTCCAGCACACTCCCGCCTGGGGCTCCTCTCCGCCCCCTCCCCACTCGCAGTGGGCTTGGAGTCTCCTGCCGATGGGGTTGCCTGGGTGGTCCTTCATGGCCCTTGGGGGGGTCCCGCCTGCAGGCCCCAGGCGTGCTCCTGAGCCTGCCCCTGCACCCCGAGACCGGGCCTTTGCCGTCACCTCACTCCCCCTGAGTCTGCCGCAAGGGTGCCCTTTCAGAGGCGCCGAGTCTGGACACAGGGTTCCCGCTGGCCCGTCCCACCACTCAGGGGTGTCAGCTGTGCTGGTTGCTGTCCCCCCAAGCCAGGAGCGGGCAAAGCTCTGCATGGCCCCCTGCCCCCTCCTGTGGGGGTGAGGCTGCCCTTCCTTCTCCAGGGAGGGCGGAGAGTGCCTGGGCCCCCTTTCCAGAGGAGCTCCTACTGCGCTCTGCCCCGATTCCTGGGCTCCCCTTCGGAGCCCAGACATGGTGATGGGTGAGGGGGGGGCTGGCAGTACACTCATTTCCGGCACCCCGGCTGACTTTGCAGACTGTGGGGTCCCTGCAGGCCTGTCTCCGTGGAGCCCAGCTATTCCCCCGTCCCTTCCTTTGGCTTGGTGACCGCTCCGGCAGGCTGTTTATCCACCCCACACACCCTTGCCTCCTGGTTTCACCTGGCATCGTCCTCAGCCTTTCGCATCTCCCCTGACCTACTTCCGACTGGACTGGATGCCCCACTGCTTGGGATCCTGTGTCAGCCAGGGTCCCACCAGGAGGGCGGAGGCTGCACGGTTGTCCAAACCCAGAATGCGTCTAAGGAGCGGGCTGGCGAGTGGGAGGTACTGGAGGACGGGGGATCAGGGATGCTGAGGGGAGAGGGGGAGAGGCTGAGGGACGTGGACGTGGGTCCAACCTCCGAGGGCAGGACGCTGGACTGCGGGCAGCCAGGCGCTCAGCCCTCAGGCCGGGTTCTGCAACCCCCCGCCGTCTCGGGACCTCAGGGATGATGGCGTGCACCCTGCAGCGTCTCTTGGGTCGAGGACCCCCTCCGGTTCCCGCCAGGCAGCAGTCACAGTGGCCACGCTCTGGCCTTACTCCTCACCCACTTCTTCCCCACCCGTCTCGAGCCCGCCTCGTTGATCTCACAGCCAGCTCACTCGCCGAGCTCTTTCCCAACAACGTGCACGTCTTCCTGATCTCACGTCGGTAGATGCTGCTGCTTATGAGAGCGCACGTGCGTGACTCCCCCTCACTGGACGCATTGCCCTTTACTCCCAGGCCAACTCCATGGTCCTGGGGAGTCACCCGGTCCCCACACCCACGTGTGACTGCAGCGTCCCTGCCCAGCCTGGGTCCTTGGCCGGTCCCTCTGCCCTGCTGTCCTTCCTGGTTCTGTGACTGATCCCTCTTCTGCCCGACAGTTCCAACCGCGCTTTCTCAGCTCTTCCAAGAGCCCACACGCTGCTCCACCCCTTCGTCTCTGCTCAGGGTCCTTGAGCTCAGAGGGCCTCCTCCACCAGAAATTGTTCTATGGGGACGGAGACGTTTCATGCCAGGCTCATGGTCCTGGTTTCATGCCAGGACCATGCTCATGGTCCAGGCAGCATCAAAATGAAATTTAGTATCTGGACAAGCACGAAGGCCTTTTTTCCTAAGGGACTTCTCTATTTCCAATTTTCAATAATTTGTGGCTTCTAAAAATTGGGTTCCAATTAATCAAACCCATTATCCGTTTAATATACTTTTTTCTGGAGTTAAGTCAAAAGGATAGAAAATAGGGGCAATTAAAAATGCTTCCTTTGGGAAACAGATTCTACATCTAAATGGATTGAAGCCATTTATAAAGCAAAAGGAGTTCACGTGAGATGCACTTTGTTGCCCCTGTATAAAATATGACAGGGGCTACTTATTAAGTTTGAGAAAGCTCTGGGAGTTGGTGATGGACAGGGAAGCTTGGCGTGCTGCAGTCCATGAGGTCACAAAGAGTTGGGACACGACTGAGCTGAACTTATGTCAACAAATATTTATTTGTCAGCGTCTGCTGCTGTTCTTTTTCAAAAAGTACCCCAACAGAGAGATATTTTTAGGTTTTGCAGGAAATACAGGTAAAATATCAATGGGTATTTTAACATAAAAATCAAAGCACTGCCTATGTTTAGGGCCAATGTTTATGTCAGGCTTTATGACAGATCTGTGGAATTAAAAGACACTTGCTCCTTGGAAGAAAAGCTATTACAAACCTAGATAGCATAATAAAAAGCAGAGACATCACTTTGCCAACAAAGTCTACATAGTCAAAGCTATGGTTTTTGCAGTGGTCATGTATGGATGTGAGAGTTGGACTATAAAGAAAGCTGAGCACTGAAGAATTGATGCTTTTGAACTGTGGTGTTGGAGAAGACTCTTGAGAGTCCCTTGGACTGCAAGGAGATCCAACCAGTCCATCCTAAAGGAGATCAGTCCTGGGTGTTCATTGGAAGGACTGATGCTGAAGCTGAAACTCCAGTACTTTGGTCACCTTATGCGAAGAGCCGACCCATTAGAAAAGACCCTGATGCTGGGAAAGACTGAGGGCAGGAGGAGAAGGGGACGACAGAGGATGAGATGGTTGGATGGCATCACCGACTCGATGGACATGAATCTGAGTAAGCTCCGGGAGATAGAGAAGGACAGGGAAGCCTGGTGTGCTGCAGTCCACGGGTCTCGAAGAGTCGGACACGACTGGGCGACTGAACAACAGCAAGGGCAGACCCACAGAACCCCGGCACACAGTCGTCCACTCCTGTCTGGGGTTTTGTACGTATTTTTTATTTTTCTGTAACTTCCAGGCAGAGGCATTGAGAATGCCACTCAGCGCTGTCCCCAGAGTAAACCGCCTGCGGAGGGGACAGGTGTGAAACGCTCCGCTTCCTAAAATGCTTGTCTACTGCAGCCTCATCACGGATCACACAAACACAAACGATCAGACATTTTCATCCTAGCGCCTGCTGCTCTTGTTTAAGGAGGTCCGCTCAGCCGCCACAGGCGTGAGGCGCGTGTGTTCTGCTCGCATCTGCTCTCTATCCCGCACGGCCATGACCTGAGGCCCGTGGAGACACTCTGCCTCCCAGGAGGGTTTTCTGTTTCCATCAGCGCTCAAAGGGCTTCTTAACCCCCAGACCTTGAAGAGCCTTGTGAAGAGCCCGAGAACCTCGGATTCGTGCTCCCTACGGAGGTAAGAAAAGTGGGAGGCGTTCAGCCCCGGCGAGGATCTGGTACCGGCCAGGGGGTTAACTCTGCCCAACAGGGACCGGGCTTCGTGACAAGCCAGGGATGGAGACTCAGCGTGGGTGCATGGGGGAGGGACTGGGGCAGGAGCGAGCCCACAGGACGGTGGGGTGAGGGGGTCGGGGTGGCAGAGGGGTCACTGCAGGCTGGGGTGGGCCGGGAAGGGCGGGCAGGACTGAGGACGAGTTAGCGGAGGATAGGAGGGGGCCGGGGGTGGTGGAAGGGGACAAAAGGGTGGGGAGGCCAGCAGAGCCCCCTCCAGGGGACAGGCACGAGCTCAGTATGAAGAACAGACTGCACATCCGAGCAGGCACCACCGTGGGTTCCAGATGTTCCAGGCAGAAGGGAGCGGGGACATCTGCACAGGGCAGAAACACTGAGGGTGGTGACAAATGAGACAGGAGGGCCGCCCAGTCCCCACAGACCTCCTGAAGCCCCTTGACCTCTCTGCTTGGGCCACAGAATGATGGAGTCATCACTTTACTCCATCAAGCGCTCAGGCGCTCAGTCCTGTCTGAGTCTTTTTGACTCCACAGACTGTAGCCCGCCAGGCTCCCCGTCCATGGGATTTCCCAGGCAAGAACACTGGAGTGGATTGCCATTTCCTTCTCCATTTAACCACCGTAAATCCCCTCAATTCTGGGATTATGTTTCCTACCAAAATATACATTCTTTCCTAAAATTATAAACGTGAGACAAAAACAGGCTTAAAGGAGTTTCAAGTACAACACAAAAACGACTTCCTAAAGCTAAAAGAAAAATATAAGTGCTGAATGGGAGGAGAACACCCGTGATATTGGGCTGGCATATAAAATGGAGGCCGTACCTCAGAGCACAGAGTAAAAATACAGAGATAGAAATCATGAGGGAAAAACAGCAACATTGAGAATCATAAAGAAGAGCTAACAGGAAAATAAGAGGGGTTCCAGGGTGTTAAAAAAAAAAAAGAGGAGAAGGAGCGGTATTAAGTATAAGTGATTGAAGCACATTTCCCTGAACTGCAGAGAGATGGGAGTCACCAGTTTGAAAAGGCCATCAAGCTCCAGACAGCAATGAGGGTAAACACATGCACATGTGCACACACACACATGCACACACACAGATCAGGCCCTGATAAAATCCTGATCTTTAACAATAAAGAGGAAAATCCGACCAGTCTCTAGACCAAAAGACCAAGTCACCTACACAGAGTAAGAGGATCAGCCTCGCATAGAACCCCCGTCTGCAACAGCAGAAGCTGTAAGAGGATGGAAGAGCTTCCTGCCAGGGGCGGGGTGAGCAGAGGGCTGGTCTGCGTAACTCTCCGCCCAGCCAAGATACCACGCTCTGTCGGGGGACACAGACACTTACACAAACATGGATCAATAACATAGTCTATCACTCACGTGCCCCACTAGAGGTGAACATCTGAGACACGAGACCAACAACAGCCAAACTTCAGGAGGCATGAAGACAGGGGCAAAGTGGTGGTGAGCAGAGACACATAGACACACGCACCCAAGTGTGTGATACAAGGGCTCGATGAAGACTCTTGGAAAACAAGGTATACTACAGATTAAATCCTAATGTCATGTCTGACTCTTGCGCGGCCCAGTGTCTTTTGGACCATTGCCCGCCAGGCTCCTCTGTCCGTGGGATTCTCCAGGCAAGAATACTGGACTGGGTTGCCATTTCCTCCTCCAGGGGATCTTCCTGACCCAGGATGGAACCTGCGTCTGTTGAGTCTCCTGCACTGGCAGGAGGGTCTTTTATCATTAGGGCCCTCTGGGAAGCCTAATGATAGACAATCTGATGGCAGACTATGGGCGTTGAGGGTATAGAAAGGGGAGAAGGCAAAGTTCTCCAGTGGGGTCTCTGGAAGTGGGGGGTTGAAGCTGATAAGCAGCGGGAGGTACAAGCCTTCTGCAAGTCTCGTCTCGGGGCAGGTGGTGAGCAGGAAGAAGATGGCACGTTGGTGGGGAACAGTGGGTCACGGCGGCTCACTTTTAAATGCAGAGCTATTCCAGTCTGACTATAAGCCAAGCGAGGAAAGATAACCATTTATTAAATGAAAAACTATGATGCAACTTTTGAATTAAAAAAAAATGGACAAAAAAATGGAACAAAGCCATCTGAACACACCATCAAACACTCAGAAGAGGAAAGTAAACCTCAGCAATGTAAGGTAGAAGTAATTTATTTATAACGACAGGGACAAAAATGAAGTCTATTGGTCAGTACACTAAACGTGAATGGACTTATTATGAAAAAGAAAACAGATCCTGTCAACAAGGCATAAAAAATAAACCCATTTATGCTCTTGGCACAATCTAACTTAAAGTGAGGAAGAGAGGTTGAAAATGAAAGGGAAAGAGTCATCAGGTAAGTGTAAGTAAGAAGGAAACAGGAATGGAAAACTATGATCAGATCCATGGAAAATAAGCATAAAAGAAATAAGACAAAGTTGAACATTATGAATTGATTGAAGGCAGAATTTGTGAAAAGGAGATATGGTTTCAATTCACCTGTGCTTTGAACACCTCACATAAGATGTTTCAATGATCTGAGATTTAGGAAAAATGTGATTTTAACGTCTATATCTGTCGGGATCGGACATATCTCACAGAAAGGGTGGGGGCAAGACTCAAAGTCTCAGCGGGGCAGGGGTGACGCCCCAGGAACGTCAGCGGGGACTCTGGCTGCGGTGACTGTTGTCAGCTTCGGCCCCCCACTTGCAGGAAGACCGCTGGAGGGCTTTGCCCTCTGCGCTTTCTACTCCCTGCAGACGGCCGTTCTGCACCTGTCTGGGTGGTGACGACACCACCTGCCCACGAGGTGGGGCTGATGAAGCACACACGCAAAGTACACATAAACCTATAGTTTGGCAAAGAGTCTTGACCCAACATCGACGCCCTGGCTTTGAACTGTTCTCTGGTTGTGTGACATTATCTCTGAAGGAAGCCAGGGGAAGGCTACCTGGGAGTCCTCTGTCCTATTTTTGCAACGTATTGTAGGTCTAAAATTATTTTGGCATAAAAAGTTCTTTTTAAAAAAGCACAAAAACCTTACCTGCTAAATAGAAGCTTATAGTCTCCTGAACAGAGAATATGCATCCTTTTATGTTCACGGCACATTTAAAAATCTTAGCAAATCTTGAAAACTAGAGATTTATATGTTCAATTGACTAAGAGTCAGTGGCCAACAAACCTTCAATTTCTTGATAATTAAGAAACATATTCCTAGGAAAGATTTGCTCAAAGAGGAAATCAGAAGGGAAATTGCGAGTCCCCTTGGGAGCAATGAAAAAGAAAGTACCATCTAATATAACTCATGGGACACAGTGAAAGCCGCATTCAGAGGGGAAAAAAAAGGATAATTGATCACTAATCTTGGGAAATGAGTAAAGGACCGTGAAGAATTATAATGGATCTGGGATTTTAGCCATTTGAAAGCTAACGCAGTTAAGCCAAAGCTTCGTGGCTGCTAGGAGGACACAAGACTCCCAGGTGAGAGAGAGAGGAAGGACCGCATGACTCAGCATGGCCTTGGCTTCTCACCAGGACCCCCGATCCAGGGCAAAGACGGGCGGGCTCAGCTGGGCACCACACACGGGGGGCTTGTGTCACTGCTGAGAACCCCAGGCTGGCAAACCCTGATCTTCAAAGGGACTGCAAAGTGAACCTGCCCAAACCTCGTCCCAGAGGAAACATTATTTATAATCCTGCTGGTCAGCGAGAAAGTTTGTCCTCTGCCCTGGAGGGAACCAACCACACATCTACCTTTAAAAGGCTGCTTGGTCCAAAATACTCTTGAAGAAGCCCAAATCAAAACGACAGTGAGCTAGCCCTCACACCAGTCAGAATGGCCATCATCAGAAAGTCTACAAACCACCGGGGAGAGAAGGGAACCCTCCTACACTGCTGGTGGGAATGTGAAGTGGTGCAGCTGCTGTGGAAAGCAGTAGGGGGTCATCTCCTCCCTTCCTCACGCGTCCTCCCTGGGGTCACTCCCCAAGTGAACTACTCGAATCCAAGTTGGCAGAGGATCTGCTCTGGGGACCCAAACCAGGATGAGTGTCTTGTAGACATTAGGTATCACGATGATTACAATTTTCCTGCCCTGAGTAGCTGCTCAGCTCTATCTGTCCAGAAACTATATTTTCCTGCTTTGCATCTTTGATTTTTAGCATTTGACCCATTTAAGCCAAATAAGTAGTATACTGTTTTAGTTACAGTGAGCTTCACAGAACTGCTTCCCACTGCATGTTTCAATCTAGATGACCGTCCAATTCAATAAAAGCATCTCTACAGGGAGTGATGGCTAGATAAACAGCCATCTATCCGTCTGGCTTCCGGTAGGTTTTAACATTGCTGTAACACCATCCTCCAAGGACCAAGCTAACAAGTGGAGTTAGCCCTGTTCAGATGAGCTGTGGCAGCTCCAGGTTTGGGACTGTTTGTGGGTGGAACCCTAACAGTGGGCTGCATGTGGCCATTGGATGAACAGGCAGCCAAGCTGGGAATGAAGCTCAAGTCCTCATGAGAAATGAGGAAACTGAGGGGCCCGGGCCCGTGTGGAGAGCCCTTCAACGATCTTTTGGGGTGCATCAAAGGGCATCACAGACAAGGCCAAAATCCTCAGCCAGCAATATTCTTAACTGGCACCAACCCAGAAGAACAGAGTTCTCCTGCACAGGAGCTTGGAAAAATGTTAAGCTTAACCAGATGCCCACCTTGGATAGTCAGCGCAATTATACCCTTAAAAACACCTAGGTCTGAGCAGTGTTACTTTCTAGAATGACTTCCAAATAATCTTTTTTGAAATAAATGTACATCCAAAGTAACAGAATGCTTCTGGTTGCTATAGAGCATTTAAACTTTCCGTGGTCTCCCTTCTGATAATGCTTGCCTGCCGGGTTCAGTGGCTACCTAAGGCCACTCCCTGGAGCCACCTTTCTGCAGGACCATTTGATTAAGTCAAGCTGACCCTTAAACCTGCTTTCCAGGGTCGGGACGCGGGGCCGCTCCGGCGCGGCGTCTTTCTTCTGCTCGCGGTGATGTCATCGGCGGCAGCGGCCGGATGTTATTTAACGCATCTGGAATTGTAACCACTCGACTCTAAATCATGCGTCCAATTCAGAAGTAATGAGATTAAACAGGAATCTTTTGAACAGCTACTCTTGGGTGAACACCCTTTTGTTGACAAAGCCTTGGGCACAAAAGTTGATGGAGCTGGGAGCTGTCCTGTTTCCTAGAAGCTGCAGATGGACGTGGTCTGGACAGCGGGTGCCGAGTGTGGGCCCTGGAGCTGCAGAACCCAGGCTTGAGTCCGTCCCACCACTAGTGGGACGTAACCTTCCCAAGGCTGCCGCAGTGACCGTGTCACAGGGAGCAGACCCTGGGAGCTCAGGAAGTGACCACCAAACACACGGCCCTTAAAATCCTGCTGCTCTCTTAAAATTCATGCTGCTCTCTGAACCACCCGGTGTTCACACCTGGAAAGAAAACTTAGCCACTTAACTCGAAGCTGGAAATAAATGCAATTCACAGTTGCAAAAGAAGTGCTCTGGAAGAAGGAGGAAGAGGAGAGTCAAGCCTCTGTTTTTTTTTTTTTAATTTTCATGTTTTCAAATACTTGTCACTAATGGGATTAATACATTCAATATGTGCCTGGCACAGAGTAAGCTCTTTGTGTGCACGTTCAAGCTCAGTCACTTCAGTCGTGTCTAACTGTGATGCCATGAACTGCAGCCCTCCAGGCTCCTCGGTCAGTGGAATCTTCCAGGCAAGAGTAGTGGGGTGGGCTGCATTTCCTCCTCCAGGGGATCTTCCAGACCAAGGGATTGAACCCACATCTCCTGCGGCTACAGCACTGGAAGGCAGATTTCTTTCTTTTTTTTTTTTTTTTACCACTGAGCCACCGGGGAAGTGCAAGCTCTCTGTAGGTGACCCTTTGAAATTGCCAGGGGCAGTCACGGCAAGCAAACAGGCAAAGCACTCAGGGACGGGATGGAGCAAACGGATACACGGACACCTTCAGGGTCCTCCTTCTAAGCAGAGGCTCGCCTCCTCCCTCAGCATGCAGCGTCACTGTCATTCCTTGCTGGAAGAAGCTTCTTCATCAGAACAGTCAGGTGGCTGAGTTCCTTAGGCCTGGCCCACTCGGTTCATAGCCAGGCCTCCGAGCATCTCTGAGCCACACGTGACCTGGCCAAGTGGCCTGTTTGGATTTGAGTCCTTCCTTCCCAGTCATCTGTGCAGACCCAGCTCAGGTCCTGCTGTTTTCTTGACCTTCCTCCCCCAGTGTCTGGAACACCACCATCAATTTAACCTGCGGTGGCTTCAACGTTTCTGGTCCTGGAGGGTGGGCCGGCCGCACCCGGCCAGGGAGGTCACCCAAGCCAGGCAGACGGGCCTCCCAGCTGGGGGCAGGCTTACCACCGGTCACACGGCGCTCCGGCCGGTCACGTCCCCAAGGAGCGCAGCAGCAGCAGCAGGGATTTCAATGCCTCCCCGAAAGAGCCCCATCTGGTTCCAGATTTAATTATCATTGTGTTCTGTAATTACTGGCTTGCAAGGTAGCGCAGAGAAGGAACCGTCTTGTTTTCAGCTCCCTCCACCCCCGACCTCTTGAAATAAAACTGGCAAAAATAAAAAGAGCTTTCTGGGAAGCACTTAATCATTTAAACATTCATGAATCAGGAATACAAACAAAGGTCCCGAGTCTCTCGAGGAGCGAAGGAGGCGGCAGAAGGGCCAGGACAGCGAGAGGAGCCCGGTCAGGGTCTCCACCTCCGAGGGGGCTGCCACGGGCCCCGCCGGGCGCACCCGGTGAAGGGCGCGCGCGGCCCGCGGGCGGGGAGGCGCGGCGAGCTCTCGCGGCCGGCGGGCTGTCGCCTCCTGGAGGTCACCGGGCCCTTGGGGCGGGGGCCCTCCAGCCGGCGACGCAGGTGGGGACGCGCGCGCACCTCCGGCGGGGTGCGGAGGGCGCACGGCGGGGGCGCACGGCGGCGGGCCCGAACGCGGGGGCCGGCGCTGCCCGGCTTCGGCTCGGGTCCGGGCGGCCCCGGGTCGGGGCGCGGGGCCGCTCCGGCGCGGCGTCTTTCTTCTGCTCGCGGTGATGTCATCGGCGGCAGCGGCTGGGGGCCGGGAGGCGGTGGCGGGGGCGGCGCCGGGCGGCCGCCGCAGGTTCATGTGCATCTAATGAAAAGGCGCTTGACAGTCGGCCAGGACGCACGCGAGGGAGCGCGAGCCGGCCGGACCGCGGCGCCGCCCGAGCCAATCGCCGTCGCCGGGCTCTCCATGGGCGAGCGGGAGGAGGGGGCGGTGGGCGCAGCCGGCCGGGCCGCAGCCGCTCCGAGGTGAACGGCGCCGAGACGCGCTCGCGGCGCGAGGAGGCCGGGCGCGCCGCCGCGATGAATTCCGCCGAGCAGACCGTTACGTGGCTCATTACCTTGGGCGTGCTGGAGTCGCCCAAGAAAACCATCTCGGACCCGGAGGGCTTCCTGCAGGCGTCTCTGAAGGATGGGGTGGTCCTCTGCAGGCTGCTGGAGCGCCTGCTGCCCGGCACCATCGAGAAAGTGAGTGCCCCCCCCCCCCGCCCCGGCCCGCGCACGCACCCCTGGCGGACAGGCCTGGGGCGGAGGGAGGCCCGGGCGGCGGGAGGCCCCGCGCGGACGGAGGCCCCGCACCCCACCTGGCCCCCGCCGCGGCCCGGGGTACGCCGAGACGCGCGGGCGCGGGGTCGCCGGCGCCCGCACCTGGTGGCCGCGCGCGCGCGCGGAGAAGCCCACGCGCCTCTTTTGTGCGCGGGCCCGGGCGCGCGGGGGGCGCGCGGGCTGCGCGGGGAGCCGGCGGCGGGATCCCGCCCGGGCTCGAGGCGCCATTGTGTGCGGGGCCGGCGGGTATGGGGGGCCGCGTTCGAGGGGAGCGGCCCGGGGAGGCCGGGGGTCGCGGGAGCCCCGCCCGCAGGAGGAGGCGCCGCTCCGGGCGACCTGAGCCGAAACCGGGCTGCGGCGCCCGCGGGGCGTCCTCCCCGGCTTTGTTTGAACAGCTTTTGTTGCTGTTATCGTGTGAGACTTTCGGCCTCTGGTTCGCTGGCCAGTTGCATTTTTAAAAGATGCGTTTATCAGTGGCGGAGAGCTGGGCTGGGAGATGGTGTGCTGACCTCCCCAGGGAAGAATTCTCCTGTCTCCAAACCCGGAGGACCTCACGCGGGGTCGGGAAGCCTTGGCGTTGTTCAGGGCCGGCCGCAAGTCCTAGGTTGCATTTTCAGGTTCATCCCTGGTTCGGAACAGAATCCCGAGTCTCGCAGACCCGACTGCCCTTGTCGGTGACTTGCGGTTTCCTCGCGGCTGGAGTGTGAACCTTGACCGCAGCTCTGAGTGATTCAACTTTGCTTTCCCCTGGCTCAGCTGACAAAGCAGGACCCAGCCGATAGGGCTGTTTTAAACACGGTGGATCCCCGTGTTTCAGAAACACTACAATCTTACCCCAGTTTTTTTTCTCCCCCATACATAATCTTAAGATCAACAGTTACTTAAATGGTGTTAAATGTAGAGATTAAAGTACACCATTACTTGGAAATATTATTTAATTTTTTAAATAGGGTGTATTGGCCCCAACAGTACAGTATCAATTTGCTAACAATAACATGTTAATTAGGTGACTTTAGAAAGTAAAATGTTTAATCTTTTAAGTTCATGCATGTTCTGGCACTACATCTTTAAAGGTCAGAAAAGATTCATCTGAATGGTGTGTACATACTAGGTTCAGGTATTTTCTTACTTGGAACATATTTTTTTAAACTTTATTTTTTATTGGAATATAGCTGATTAACAATGCGGTGATGGTTTCAGGTGGACAACAACAAAGGGACTCAGTCATACACACACATGTATCCTTTCTCCCCCAAACTCTCCTCACATCCAGGCTGCCACATGGAACACATTTATGCAAACAGAATCTGCATTTTAGAAAGACTGTCCCCCTGTCTGTCCAGGGAATAAAAATGTTGCTCTTCAGTGAACCTGGTGTCACAATAAAATTATGACTGAAGTCAGGAATAAAGGGCAGACTAACTTCCAAGGCACTCAGAATACTTTGTTGTCATCTGGGTATCAGGATCTCTGGTAATAAGAGACAGATGTTGAGAAGCATTGAAAATGCATGCTAACTTAACCAAAACAGGCTTATATAAAAGACGGTTACATTTCTAAGAGTAAAGCTTTAAGAGACTTCAGAGGCTGTTTGATTAGAAACATGTCATTATCAATGCATACGCTATTTGGCATATTAACTGCATTCATATTGACTGGTGGACTTCAAGAATCACTTTCTTTTAAATTGTAGAAAGATTTTCTTAGAAAACTGTAGCACTCCTTTCATCTCGGAAGCAACAAAGAGAGGAATGACTAACATGTTTAATTTGCAGAAGCCAAACTGAAACAACCCCGCATGCTCTAAAACCATGGTTGTTTGGGAACTTCTTACAGTGCAGCCACCCTTTCATCACGGCCCCCCCACCCCCGCCCCGAGGCCCCAACTGGTTTGTTTAGAGGGACCCAGCCACATTGCAAGTTCAGTGTCAAAGTCGCAAATTATAGACATAGCGACCACTTCTCTGTGGTACAAAGGTAGGTTTGAGGAGTAAAATATTAGCCATTCTCCGCCCCTGGAAACCCTGGGTTTCAGAAGTTTCATGAGCATTTTCCATTTCCTGAGATGCGTTATTTACTTGAACTTTCCCATGTTTGCATGCACACCAGATAACTTTCCCGTTTGCCAGAAAGCACACACGCTGAGCACCCTTCACCCCAATGTGGGAACGCCAGGCTGAGGACGTTGTTTTTCCTTAAAAAGGAACGTTTGGAAACTTCGCCGAGTATTCATATGCAATAGAAAGGCTCTTGACTCGGCCCCAGCTTGCCACATGAACACATGGAAGGCTGGCTAACGGGGTGTCAGCAGCCTACAACCTAACTTTTTGCAAATTCACAAAATGTAAAATGAACCATCAGACGGAGGAGAGCGTAGCACAGAGTCGGGAGGAGCGTTGGGGCGGCTCGGGTTTCCCATGTGCCTTTCATTAAGAAAGCATGTCCCCGTATGTTTCGTGCCTTTGTAGGTTTGTTCTGTTTCAGGGCCGGCAAGAGGGTGAGGAACGAAAGAAGTTCATCACGGTTCAGATTGTTCTGCTTGCTTTACAAAGCTTTCTGTTGAGGTTCCCTTCACGTGGCCTGCTTTTCTTTAGGCGGAAGGTCAGACGGGGACAGGAGGGGCTCAGAAACTTGCCAGGAGCGGTTCAGGCGAGAGATGCAGTTTGTTACCGCAGAGGGGTCCTCTCTGCCGAAGGGGAGAGAACAGTGGGTGTTCTGAGGTTTCCTCCATTGCCCTGGGCGAGCCCCTGCTGCTTAGATTCTGCCTGGTAACAGCCAGGGTGTTTTTCTGACCTGCCCATACTGTTTGCTTCCGTCATTCATTCCTCCTGTGATGAGGAACACACGGAGGCTGCAGGGTCCAGGGAGCCCTCTGGGCACCCAGCTCCTTAGGTAACACTTTAACCGACTCTGAACCATGAAGTCAGAGGGGGTGAAATTGAGAGGCAGTCACACCCCAGCCTCTGAAACTCCTGTAGGACCAGGAAGACACGTTCAGATAATGGGAGTGGTCAAAGGCTGCTTTACTTACTACTTACTTGGTTATTGGATGCCCCTCGCGGCTGGTGGGGTCTTGGTTTCCCCACCAGGAAGCGAACCCCGGCCCTCGGCGGTGACTGTGTGGAGTCCTAACCACTGCACCGCCAGGGAAGTCCCCGGGCCGCTTTAATGTCGCTTGTTACTGCAGCAGATGACGTTGCTGGATTCAAACACTCAGGGACCCGGTTCCCCCTCTCTCTGCCCAGGAACACAGCACACGCCGTAAGCCACAAAGTGTGGCCAGGAGACCCTCTCCCACCCGTGTCTGTGGAGTCACACACACTGCCCTGTGGTCCTGCTGGTGCCCGGGGTGTGGTGTGCGTCCAGACTCGTGGGAGCCGCTGGGCTGTGTGTTACCTTCCTGGGACTTCGCAGCAAAGACCCACAGACCGGCCTCACATACCAGGATTGCATGCTCTCACGCCCTGGGGATGGTGTTGTGGGCAGGGCCGCGCCCTCTGCAGCGGTTGGGGGTCTGTCCCCACTGCCCCGAGGTCTCTGCTGGTTCCTGGCTGGTGGCAGCACAGGTCCAGTCTGCCCATGGCGTCCCCTAGGGTCTTCTCTGTGTCGGGATGCCCCCTTCAAAAGGACGCCGGTCAGTGGATGAGGGCCGCCCTCCGGGAATGACACTGACAGTTTACATCAGCAATGACCTTGTTTCCAAATAAGGTCCCATTCTGCCCTGGGGCTTAGGGCTGGAACACACGAATTTCCGGGGTCATGACCCAACCCACAACAGGTTGCACAGTAAGTTTGACCAAATCAGCTTAGTATGTATTGACCTGCCTGCAGGTGCAAGGTGCTATGGGAGACAAGAAAGACGGCATAACAAGCTCTTAAGGCTTTTAGTCCAGGGGAAGACATAATTCTAAAAACGAGCAGTGTGGGGCTGAAGGAAAAGTAAAAAAAAAATGTCCGGTGTAGACAGAGAGGGGCTGAGGAATGAGAAGCTGGAAGGGACTTGCCCTGGGCTGTCCAGCCTCTGCTGATTTCTGAGGCATGGGTTAGAGTATGGTGTTTATTTTCCCAACCTATGATTGGGGCTTTCCTGGTGGCTCAGCAGAATCTGCCTGCCAAAGCAGGAGACCTGGGTTCGATCCTGGGTTCTCCAGATCCCCTGGAGAAGGGAATGACAACCCACTCCAGTATTCTTGCCTGGAGAATTCCATGGACAGAGGAATCTGGTGGCCTTCAGTTCACGGGGTCGAGAAAGAGTCGGACACAATTTAGCGACTACACAGCAACAGCAAACTGATGCGGCATTCCTGCCTGATCTTCCGCAGGCTTGCAGAGAATCCGTGCATTCTGATGTGGCAAGGCAGGAAGAAATTGCATTTTCCTGATTGATTCCTGACTTGCTTTCTGCTCATTCTTGAGATTCTGGGTCGGGCTGGGGTAGAAGAAAAATGTAGTCCTAGTGGCCATTGGACAGCAGTTCTGAGCACCCACCTGGAGAAGCGTGTCTTTTTTCTGGCCCCCTGAGAAGGATGTGGTTGGCAGTGTGGTGTGGTGTCAGGGCCTTACTCCGGACCAGCTGGTTCGGAAGCCGGCGTCCTGTAGCTGCCACAAACACCTGCTCATCACGGGTGAAGCTCTCCGAGAGAAAGGTTCCAGAACGCATGGACTTCTGTGTTTGTAAGGAGAAGACACCTTTAAAGTTTGCAGACGGAATTACTGACTGTATTGAGTTACTTCTACTGAAACTGCTTGAGGTTTCAGGATAGTTGATTTTGTCCTAAGAAACATCTGCCTTTGAAGCAGTGACTTTCAGACACGACCCAGCGCCAGTGAAGGGAGGAGCTATAAGTGCGCTTGCTGCTTCATTCGGAACAGAGCAGACACAACTAAATTCCATTCAAGTGGGACTGCCTCCCGTCATCTCCCTAGAGCCACGCTGGAAGTGCTGGGGTATCGATGCCGGCATTCCCGAGCGCACGCACGCACGCACGCGCGCACAGGCACACGCGTGCAGAGTGCCTTGGGTTTGCGGGCGCTGGGGAAGGGCCGCAGGCTGCCCTTTCGTGGGGGAAGCTGTCCCCGGGGGCCCTGGGGCGGGAGGACGCAGCCTGTGTTCTCCTGGGAGCTCGTGCTATCGATGGAAGTGGCACCGCCGTGGCCTTCTTCCCGCTTTCTCTGAGCACAGCCCACCTTCAGATGCGGCTCCTTTCCAGAAAGCACTGAGCGCCGTGAGCAGCTAAACTGCTGTGGCCTCACGAGGCCCCCGCTTCACGGGGGAGGACCCTGAGGCCCTGCAGTCTGCCGAGCCCGGGGCCCCAGCCGAGCCCGGATCCCCCGGGGTGCCCGCGGCCCCAGGCGGGACCTCCCGGGCGGCCTTGGTGAGTCCCGGCTGGGCCCCCGTCTGCTTCGGGGTCACCAGCCAGGGCGGGAAGGCCCCCGACCTGAGCGGCCGCAGGGGACACGAGAGCGCAGGGTTAGGTCGGCTGCCATCCACGGGCGTCCGAGGAGGGAAGGGGCGGCGTGATGCCGTGCGCAGGCGCAGGCGGGCGGCCTGGCTGGATGGGAGCCGGCGGGCGGGGGGGGGGGGCAACGGCAGGGAAGGAGGGCACTGGAGCCGGCCTTGGGGACCGGTGAGAGGCGGCCTCGCGAAGGACGCCCCCACGGACGAGTGTTCAGCTCTCGTTCTGGCACCTGATAACCTTCGCTGGGGCTCCTGGGCCTTCGGACCCTGAGTTCACTCAGAGTCCATCTAAGCTGAGATTTAAAACAATGCCGTGTGTGTGCGTGCGTGCGTGTGTTAGTTACACTTATTTGGTGGGACTGTCTCTAGACTTTTGGGCTGGCATTGCACGGGGGTCAGGAGAAGGAGGCCAAGGCCCAGCCCTCCCTCTGGGAGCTCACCTCTGCCCAGGACAGCACCGGTGCTGGGAGGCCCAGCGGTTCCCAAGACCCACTCTTCCCCCGGGCCTGTACCGTGGGGTAAGTCCCAGGATGTGCTCCAGAATCGTCCATTTGCTGTGTGACTTTGGACAACCTGCCCTGCTTCTCTGAGCCTCACTTTCTTCCTCCTAAAAACAAGATTAGGGCTTCCCCAGTGGCTCAATGGGTAAAGAATCCGCCTGCGGTGCAGAAGACACAGGAGACGTGGGTTCGATCCCTGGGTCGGGAAGATCCCCTGCAGAAGGAAACGGCAGCCCACTCCAGTGTTCTTGCCTGGAGAATCCCATGGACAGAGGAGCCTGGTGCACTACAGTCTATGGAGTCTCAAAGAGTCAGACATGATTGAGTGACAGAGAGAGAAAATCAAGATTAACCATTCCTGCCTGGAGGAAACGGCCTCTTGGGCCAGTAGGCTTGTCACGAGGGTAAGTGACTGGACGTGAGGGGTTGTGTGCGGTGCTGGGCACAGACCGGGCCCTTGTGGATGAAACTTTACAGATCAACACCTCGTGCTGTGGCCGGGAAAATCAAGCCAGGATTTGAACCTTAAGGCTGCCCACATCCGGGAACATGTCCTTATTCTCACAACTGGACACTCTTGCCGTCTTAGGGTGCTGGCGGCCCTCCCTTCTCACCCTTATGGATCCCATGGCCCGGGGTGGTGGGACCACGGGATGTGTTCCCGGGTCCTCCGCTTAGCTCCAGGTCCCCGCGCAGCTGCTGGGCGCACGCAGCTGCTGGCTCGAGGGGCCAGAGGGCCGGCCGGGGGCTCGGGTTTCGCGCGTCTAGGGTTTCGTGCATGGAAGGGCCCAGAGTCACAGATGGGCAGTGAGGCCTGCCAGGGCCCTGTGTCTGCACTGGGAGGGCGTCCTGGGCCTGCGTCCTGGGAACCGTTTCTGACGTTTCCTCTCCTCATTTCTACCAAGTTAGGGTTGGATCATTTGTTTCCTTATGTTTTTTTTGTCCAACTTTAGCTCTGTATTTCTTGTTTGATGAACCAGACTAGTAGTTCTCAGCCTTGCTTTTGTGGGATAGTCCTGGAATCCAGGAAGAAGGGTGGGATGTTTGTACATTTGCAACACATTTGTTCAAAATTATTTTAATCTTCATTCCAATGTCAACATATTTAACCGATGTATTTATGTTCCTACTGTGTGCATGCTAGTGTACCCATCATACACATGGAAACACACACACACACGTGTGTTCTGTACTGCCTTTTCAGGCAAGTCGTAAGAGAAACCATAGGGTCTGAAGTGTAAGGCATTTGTGAATTCCGGGTGGAAGGCGTTCTCACGACGTCATGCAGCACAGACTCGTCATTTTGCAGATGGGTTCGCTGAGGGCAGCACCATACGGTTGTGTAAGTTGTGCACTGTGTGGCCTGGGGGGAGTCATTCACACTGTAGTCTAAGTGAATGGGGTCTCCAGGTCTGTGCTGGGGCAATGGGGCAGAGAGGTCAGCCTCCACGGAGGTCAGCTTCGTAGGGCACACAACAGATTAGAGAAGGGCCGTGGCAGGTTACGGAGGAGGCCCCCACGCCCCCTCCTCACTGCCCCTGCAGCCACGCCCCTCACGGCTTGTCGAGTCACGCTGCAGCTCTTCCCATCGAGGGCTGGGAGGGGCCTGTTTCCTCACTTCTTGCATCTGAGCTGACCTTGACTTGTTCTGGCAACGGATGTGGCAGAAGGGGGCAGGCACCAGTTCCCAGGAGGCCTGGTGTGTTTCCATGCTCTCTCAGAGCCTGCACCTGGGACCAGCCCGGGCCCCAAGACCACAGGGCCAAGAGCCCAGCTGTCCCTGCTGAGGCCCCCTGGGCCCACCCGCAGCCCTCCGACCCCATTCATGGGCCAGTCCCGCCGAGGTCAGCAGAGCTGCCACCTCGATCAGAGGTCCCCACTGCTGCGTGAGCCCAGGCGAGCCGAGCACCGCCCGGCAGGCCTGCGGCCCCACGGTCAGAAGCACAAGCTCGCTTCAGCGGCCACTGAGGCTTCCTGGCTGCTTGTTCTGCGGCCTCCCCGTGGCGGTGGACGCGGTACAAGGCTTGAGAGTGCTAGTGGTGTTTTGTGTGTGACCGTAATTACTGTTACACCGAGAGCAGCCTTTAAAAAGGAACTGATAAGGTTCCTATCTTTTCTCTAAAGAAGGTGCATGTGATTCAGAACCAAAAAAAGTGTAGCTCGTGAAGCCCCTCCCAGCTGACATCTAATGGTTTTATTTAAAACGGGAGTCCTGGTGTCCAGGTTTGCTTTGAAGTCGCAGTTCCTGGCAGAAGTCGTGTTCTGGCAGCATGATTTTTTTAGCAGTCAAGCAGAAATCCTGAGGACAGCCTGGTTTGGATTGCCTGCAATCCCTCTGGCCTGTGGCGGCCCTTTTCCCTCCATCCTGAGTGTCTCACTGCTGAGTTTCTGCCGGGAACACACTTTGCTCTGACTCCCTGAGCTTGAGATGGCTGAAGTTCATAAGAGACTTTTTTTTTGTACTTAAAATTTTTTTATTCCTAAAATTTAATCTAGCAAATTAATGTTCTAACTTTTGAAATATAATGTGTTTATGCTCAATGATGTCTTAGAGGAAAATACACTTTGGGTAACAGAAACATCTTAGTTGAAAAGATTTAATTAAAACGTTTGACACATAATTATTTGTAAGTTCACAAGAGACTTTTAACTCCAGCTGAAGTTAGTAAATTTGTCCAGGAGTCTTGTCAGGAATATAGACTTTCTGAAAAAAGCTTGTTGCTTTCCGTGTGTGCCTGTGTGGTCAGTTGTTCAGTCGTGTCCGACTCTTTGTGACCCCATGGATGTAGCCCACCAGGCTCCTCTGTCCATGGGATTTCCCAGGCAAGAATCCTGGAGCGGGTAGCCATCCCTACTCCAGGGGATCTTCCTGACCCAGGAATGCGTACCGAAAGGTTATGACTTTGTCCGTCACTCTGTGAAGAATGTTGTAGAAATTCTGTAGAAAGTTGGGCGCTTCGGAGGCCTCGTCCTGGCCCTGAGGCCGGGTTGCTGGCTCTCGGGAGGAGCCAGAGGCGTGGGAACGCACGCCCGTCAGCCTCCACTTCTTGGGTGACCGCAGGGCCGTCTCTCTGTGGTGCTGGAGAAACTGCCTTGTCCAGCGACATGCATAGCAGATTTCTTCTCATGGAAATGTGAAGTTTTCTGGTTGCGGTTCTCTTATCTGTTAAGGCATTTTCATTTCCTTTGAAAACAAGCCCCATAAATAGAACGGGGTTAGGTTCCCAGCAGCCTCTTGGCAGAGGTTAAGCTTCCAGAGAGCAGCACAGGTTGAAGCCACGCCTCTGAGTGGCCAGAGCCTGGGACTGAGCGTCTCCCAGGCTTCATCTTTGCGAGAGGAACGGGGAGGAAAGGTTCCTTTCTCCTTCCTCTGACCTCTGACCAAGCACGTTTATGTAGACTGAACCCGGGTAACTGCCTTGCTGGCGAGCCCAGGCTGGGTCCTCACATAACTCACAGTAACGATTTAATTGGGTGTGAGTCTTAGGCATCCTGTTTATAAGTAGTTAGAACGATGTTCTGGGAGTGAGAGGGAACTCACTCTGCACAGGATTTGAGGCTTCTGTGGGGTGGAACAGAGCTGCCGTCTTAAGAAGCTACAACAATAAAGGCAAGTTAAGCCCAAGTAAGCACCAGACAGAACAGAAAAATGAAGAACTCGATGACCAACCGGTGACGTGGAAAGCAGAGAATTACCAGAGGGAGACAGCAAAACCCAAAGCTTGTTCTCTGAGAAGAATCCACAGAACTGATGACCCTCTTAGGCTGACCAGGAGAAATGGGGGGAAGACAGAGTAGTCAGCCTCGGGGGCGGTGACGTGAACGGGGCCCCTGTGCTCAGGGAGGGGCCGAGCGTAGGGCTGCGGGGTGTTGTCGGAACCGGGGCAGCGGTGCGCCCGAGGCTGGGGGGCAGAGTGTGGGGCTGCGAGAGCGCGGGCCCGCGGGATCCCAGGATACATGGACTCAGGGCGGGTTTCCACAGCCTCATGCTCATCAACGCTTGGAAATTTTGTTAAAAGGAAGTGGACCTTCAGCAATTTTTTTTTTCTTGATAAAGGAGACTTTAGAGAACTCTCTTCCTTTCAGTAGCTTCAGGGAAATACATCTGTGTGGTTTTCCTTCACTTCCTACATGTTTTAACACGTGTTCAAGTCCGGTGAGTGTGTTGCGGCCAAGCAGTGGTCACTCTGAGCCCATTTCCAACTTACTATTTTTTTAAAATAAATTTGTTTTATCTTTTTTGAAAATCTTTTTTAAAAAATTTAATATTTATTTATTTTTGGCTGGGCTGGGTCTCCGCTGCTGTGCAGGCTTTCTCTAGTTGCGGCGAGCGGGGGCTACTCTGTAGCTTTTTGGTGCCCAGGCTTCTCCCTGTGGCGGCTTCTCTTGTTGCGGTCCTCGGGTTTCGGGCGTGGTGACACGCGGGCTCAGGAGGGGCGGGTCCCGGGCTCCAGGCCGCGGGCTCAGGGGCGGCTCCTCGGCTCCAGGGCACGGGTGCAGGAGGTGTGGCCCCCCGGCTGAGTTGCTCCTCGACATGTGGGATCTTTCTCCACCAGGGACTGAAATCTTGTCTCTTGCATTGGTAGGTGGCTTCTTTACCACTGAACTGCCAGGGAAAACCCCTGTCTTATCATAAATGAATTCACGTCAGGTGTTGAGTTTCCCCGCTTTGATTCATTTTGCAGTGAATGGCTTTTTAGGTAAAGATAAGGATGGTTGAGAACCTGCTACTCTAGGCCGTCTCTACATGCTGCTGACACCTGAGAGTCCAGATTCATTGGAGGGAAGGCCTTTTTAGGGACAATGTACAGTTTTTAGGACGTTCGGGTTCAAGTCAAAGACTATTTGCTTTATAATTTTATGAATATACGCACACCTCTCCTGGGCCTGCTCCCTCTCTCTCTCTCATGTAGGAAACACTGCCAATTAGTTATATTTTATCATAAATGAAGGGAGATAAAAGTAAATCAAGTTGTGTTTACTGGGAATACTGTCCCTAAACAACCTCAGTGAGTGTAAGCAATGTTTAGCTGCTGGGTGTTATATTTTCCATTCAAGGGCTTCCCTGGGAGCTCAGTTGGTAAAGAATCCGACTGCAATGCAGGAGACCTGGGTTTGATCCCTGCGTTGGGAAGATCCCCTGGAGAAGGGAACGGCTACCCACTCCAGTATTCTTGCCTAGAGAATCCCATGGTCCATGGGTCACAAAGAGTTGGACACGACTGAGCGACTTTCACTTCACTTCACTTCACTTCCCCATTCAAAGCAATAAAACCCACACTCGTCAGTCTGTCTCCTTGTGTGGGGAATGGAGGCTCACTGGTTCTTTTCCCTCCTTAGTCGTTTTCCTTTGAGAGGATGAAGTGGCTTAAAGTAAAGAATCCACCTGCCAGTGCAGGAGACTCAGGAGATGTGGGTTTGATCCCTGGGTTGGGAAGATCCCCTGGAGGAGGAAATGGTAACTCACTCCAGTATTCTCGTCTGGAGAATCCCATGGACGGAGGAGCCTGGCGGGCTGCAGTCCGTGGGGCCGCACAGAGTCGGACACGACTGAGCATGCGCGCCCGTGGCGGGGACAGTATTGTTGATAAGGACGTTGGAGGAAGACGTCTCTTCCCTCTCTCCCTCACCTCTCACTTCCACGAAGAGCCTATGACTTGAGATTTCAGGCTTAGGATGGTTTCCTTTTCCTTTTCTTGTAGCTGGAAGCATAGCTGCCCAACAATGAATTTTTGTATAAAAATGTTTACAATTTTACATCAAAGTTATGAGTGAAGCTACTGACATCGCAGCTGGCAGCACCTGTGTTTCGGTGGTGGTTCCTCGCTTTGCACCTTTGGCCCAGGCGGTTACGCAGTTCTTACGCATGAGTGTGCCCAGAACCTCCTAGATGGCTTGTGAAGATGCAGACTGCTGGGCTCCACCCAGAGTTTCTGATTTCACAGTCCAGGTTGGGGAGGGTGGGCATTTCTCACAAGTGCACGCTGCCGGTCCAGGGGGCATGTTTCAGGACCACTCACAGCCCCCGAGCTCATCGGCCTGGCGGTGCTATAACCTGGGGCCAGCCCCATGACCCACGCGGCGCTGTAAGGACAGGGGACCAAGGTGTGAGCCCCCGGGGGCTTCCCCACAGGTGAGCGCGGGCTGCTTGCTGATCTTGTGAGCTCCCCACCCCCGTGCTGGGGAAATGTCCTAACCCAGTGCTTATTAGATCAGAACAGAGCAGACCCCTGGCTGCTTCACGGCAGGCTTTTGGAGCCTTGAAACGTGGAGGTAGAGTGAAAGAAATCCTGCCTTGGATTGGAAGGGGCACTTGGAATTTATCTGCAAAATGGGATTCCTCACCTGTCTGTTTACTTCTAGAAATTCTTGTATAAAACAGAAGAGAAACACAGTCTCCGTTAGGAGACCAAGCTCAGGAGGCTTGCTTGCGATTTGATGACTTTTTTTTTTTTCCCCACAAATCATCAGCATTTATTTCCTGGGTCCTAGGTGTCACTTATCTTGGTAGAAAGGGCAGAGAGTTAATCAAGATGGTTTTGAGCACAAAAATCCCTTCCCTAAAAATGGATCTGTGAAGCTCCAGGAGGGAACCTCAGAGCTGCATAGATGGTCCAAGAGTTTAGCTCACAATGGCTTCCAAAAAAAAAAAAAAAAAGTAAATTGTCAGCTCCCTCCCTTCTCTGCTGAGAAAAGGTTGAAAGTTTCTAAAAAGTTTAAAAGTGATTTTTTAAAAACGGGGTAAGAAGGTGTCCTGACTCAGAAGGCTGGAAAGGCTGGAGACAAGGGGACTGAGCTGGGACGTGATCCCGCCCGGGCTGCTCACCCCTGGGGCCAGGACCCAGCCCCGGCACCCCCTGGATAAATTACATCCTTGCGGTTACAGTGTCTTGAAATGTACCCCGGCGCAGGGGGAGGTGGTGGGGGCGTGGAGCCTGGGGGTGCGGGCAGAGGGCCTTCGAGGGAGGGGGCTGCGGGAGCCCCTGGGCCCGCCTTCCAGTCTGGCCCTGCTTGCCTGGAACACACTGCTCAGGGCAATGCCAGGGCTCCGGCTCCACGGCGCATCTCCCGCCCAGCCTCCTCGGGCAAGGTCACGTTTAGGATGAGGTGGTGCCATCGCTGCTCTCGGGCTGGCTGCTGGCTTCCTTGTCTGAGGTGCGCACCTCCGCCTGTCCTTGTGCGCCCTCGAGGGCCAGCCCGCCCATGTCGCCAGCCAGCTTCCGCACGCTCACGGCCTCGGAGTCTCCTTGGATGTCGGGGACCGAGTTCCGGCGGCCCGTCCGGTCACAGGAGATGAAGTCCGAGTAGGAGGACTCGACCTCCATCATGCCTGTCGCATCGCTCTTCAGGCCTGGTTTAGTTTCTTTTTCCTGCTCGCATCTCTTCAGATTTTCCACCGTTGACTAATCAACGTGGAAATTCTTCTGTCCCGCCGCCAGCCAAGCCCGGGTCGCCAGCCTGCAGCGCCTCCCGAGGGCTGCCAGGCGCCCGCCGAGCTCAGCGGAGCCCTGATGACTTTTTTATTTAAGTCAGGAGAAGGAAATGGCAACCCACTCCAGTACTCTTGTATGGAAAATCCCACGGACGGAGGAGCCCGGGAGGCTGCAGTCCATGGGGTCGCAAAGAGTTGGACACGACTGAGTGACTTCACTTTATTTAAGTCAGGGCACTTAAGGCAGGATCCTTGGAATATTCATATTAGGGTTGGGAGGAACTGTAGCTCACTAAGAGGATGAGTCACTAAAAGTTACCAAAAGATATGGAGACACTTGTAGGTAAGGGTTCTGTCTAAAACTGAGGCTTTTAAGGGGAGAGGTAGATCAGCCGTGCTGTGGGCTTGGGGCTGGGTGGCATCCGGGATCCAGGTGAAAACACTCTTTAGCGTGGGGGTCAGCAGGGCCGTGACTCCTCCTCCTGCTGCCGCCCATGGGGGGTGGGCCTGGGTCCTTAGGCCGGGGACCTCTTCTCTCTGAAGGTGTGTGGGGGTCTGTGGCTTGTGCTGGCTTTCCACCACTGCTGAGGGCGTGCGTCTCGATTTCAGTCCATTCGGCGCTTTTCAGTTCAGTAGCCAATTAAGAGGGCTCTCCCCGTGGCTCAGTGGTAAAGAACCTACTTGCCAAGGCAGGAGTTGTGAGTTCGACCCTTGCGTCAGGCAGATCCCCTGGGCCAGGAAATGGCAACCCACTCCAGTGTTCTTGCCTGGAAAATCCCACGGACAGAGGAGCCTGTTAGGCTCAGTCCATGGGGTTGCAAGAGTCCCAACACAGCTTAGCGACTGAACAACAAAAGCCAATTTAGAAGTGCATTTTGTCACTGAATACAGGAGAAAACAATTTCTGGCAACCCCGCCACCCAAGTCCGGTCACAGCACGCTGCTTTTCTAGATGATACTGTACTGCCGAGGGACCTTCAGGGGCCATCTCCTTCAGGTGAAGGGGCTGGAATCACCTGACAAGGGTTTTCAAGCTGCCATCATACAAAGGCTTCAAAAAACAGTTACAGATTCTCTTGAAACAAACGGAAAACTAGGAAATCTTAGCTAAGAAAGAGGAGTTGTAACAAAAGAAATGTGGAAATTACAGAGCTGAAATGTAGAATAACTGAAGTCCAGCTCACTGCATGGGCTCAAAACTCGAGGGGAGGAGACCGAATCCGTGGGCCCGGGGACTTGGTCTGCTCGGACTGAGGGACAGGGAGGAAGGGATCGAAGGAAGGGGACGCGGTGAGGGCTGCCTGCGGCAGCCGCAGTGAAACAAGAAAGCCGACCGAGGCTGGGATTCCGGGAGGGCTGCGTCAGCATGTTCCAGCCTCCCGGTGAGGCTTAGGACCCGAGTACAGGGCAGCCTGTCCCCACACGGGTCTCCTGGGCGGCCGTCCCGGTGCCGGACTCGGGCAGGAGGCGAGGCCTGGGGGAGCCTGCCAGCTGGTTATGGGCCCTGCCTGGAGAAAGTGATCGTCCTGGGTGATGGGGAACCATCCCTGAAACCAGAGCCTGGCGCTCGGCGGCGCCTGGCTGACGTGCACGCGGAGGGGAGCGGAGCCCGGGCCCTGGGCTGGCTGTCCTTGGAGCTCTGGGTGGTGGCTGGCAGCCAGCCTCAGGTGGGGCTGGCGGCAACAGGATGCATCCGTCAGCCTTGACAGAAAGGGCTTACGGGTTTATGCTAAAACCCGAGAGCGTCTTTTCCCTCTGTGTCGTTTTGTCTGTGGTGATTATATCTCCATGTGTTTTTTTTTTTTTTAAAGCGTGGTTCCTGTATCAAGTATTCAGTTCTCATGTTAGACCAGTTGCCTTACTTTTTGGTTCTAGGTGCTGTCAGCGTCACTCACCTCCACTTCTGGAAGCTGTACCCAAGTGGTTCTGGTACCAATTCGAGTCACAGGCACTGGTCCTTAAGTAAGCCATTCAATCACCTAACGGTTAATATGCTCAGTGCTTGTATCACTGTATGCCAGGTGTTGAGACCTAGCACTCCTCACACAGAGTCTGCATGTGAAATGTGTGCTCCATGTGCAAGGAGGCTCTCTGGACGTGCGCATGGCACGCACGTCGATTGCGTAGCGTGTTTGTGTTGGAGCTATGGAGGAAACGGGGGGGGGGGGGGCAGGGGTGCGGGCAGGTAGGGTAATGCTGCAGTTTTGCATCTGGCCGGTAGGGAGGTGTGCCAGGGAGTGACATTTAAACAAAGACAATGCATATGAGCAAAGGCGGGACCTGAATATCAGGAAGAAGGGAGTTTCAGGCGAGGGGAAGAGCCGGTGAGAAGGCCCTGAGGTGGGAGCCTGGCTGGCAAATTCTGGGAACAGCAGAGGCCACTGTGGGTTGGGGGAGAGTAGGGGCTGGCCGGTGAGGTCAGGGAGGGCACGGGAGAGCTGCCTGTGCAGGCAGGCTCAGCCATCATAAGGACTTTGACTTAAAAAAAAAACAACTCAGTAGACTTTATTTGCAGTCTTAGGTTTCTAGAAACACTGAGCAGAAAGCACAGAGATTTCCATCCAGCCCTCCCCGCTTTCCCCTGCTGTTAACGTCTTGCATCAGTGTGCGTCAGCTGCTGCAGTGGGTGACGCGAGGCTGATACACTGAGAAAAGTCCGTAGTGGACGTGAGGATTCGCCCTGCGCTGTGCAGTCGTGGGCTTGGACACCACCCATGTCCATCATCACAGCGTCACGCGGGACGGTTCACGGCCCTAAGACTTCTCTGCACTCTGCCTGTTCATCATCCCACCCTGTCCCCTCATCCCTGGCCGTTCTGCCTCTTCTGGGATGTCATCACGTAGGGTCACACGGTGTGTAGCCCTTTCAGATTGGCTTCCGTCACTCGGTCGTGTGCATTTAAGTCTCTGCTGTGCCTTCCTGTGTCTTGACCACTCGTTTCTTTTTATGACTGAGTGATCTCCCGTTGTCTGCATTGTCAGTGAGTAAACCACAGTCTGTTTACTCACTCACCTACAGAAGGGCATCTTGATGACGTCCAGCTTTTGGCAGTTATGGATAAAGCTGCTATAAACATTCATATTCAGGTCTTTGCATGGACATGTTTTCAACTCATTTGGGTAAAGCGAATTTACCCAAGGAGCAAGACTGCTGGACCTTGGGTGGGAGGATGTGCAGTTTTGTAAGGAGCCGTCTTCCGCGGTCTCTCTGTGGCTCATGTTCCTGCCGGCCGGGGATGGGGCTGCTGTCACCCCAGGTCCTCACCAGCCTGGGGCACAGTCTCACGGATGTGCAGGGACGTCTCACTGCTGTGTTGATCTGCACTTCCCTGATCAGCTGACGTGGGGCATCTTTTCACCTGTCAGTTGCGTTGCCATCTGTAGGAAAAGAGGGAATTAGCCAAGATGGCAGTGGTCAGGCTCTCTCGCCCCAAGTTTCGTAAAAATGTGGTTATGTAACAGCCGAGGTCCTTTATAGCATGGTGCGTGCACAGTGACCTATAATATAAGCAGCACCTGAAAACTCCTGCAGTTGAGGCCAGTTAGGACAGAATCGCGTTGAGCTGAGTTGTGTGGTTGTTGCTGCTGGGGCGTCAGCCATTAGAGAGGAGAGGATGTCTGCCTGGCTGCTGCCAGTAATGCGTGTCTGCGGTTCCTGCAGCTCCTGGCGTCTTCGTCCAGCTGTGCCTTGCCTGTCCTGGGTTCAGCGAACAGTGAGATACAGCGAGACACCGTCTTGTGCCCTCTTTGGCGAGGAGACTTCATGTCTTTTGCCCATTTTTTCACTGGGCCGTCTGTCTTCTTGTTGTTGAGTTTTAGTACTTCTCTGTATGTTTTGGGTACAAGCCCTTGACTAGACATGTGTTTTGCAAATGAGCTCTTCTTTCCTGTCTGTGTCTTATCTTTTCTTTCTCTTGAAAGTACTCTGGCTCTTGTCCTTGAGTGAAATGGAGAGCTGCTGAGAGTTTTGAGCCGAGGGGTGAGGCAACTGGCAAATTATACATGTACAGGGACGTATTCCAGCCACAGTGGTAAAGAAGGTCTAGAACTCCGGAGTCTGCATTGGCAGCCTCGTCTTTAACCTAGGAAGGTCCGTTTTTCTAAGCGACCGTTTGAAAACATGTCTCCCAGCTACACGTCTGACAGCCACGGCCCTACATGACTCAGCCTGCCCTCTGCAGATACTCCAGCCTCTTGGCGATAACGATCTTTTATCACCTTTTTATTACTCGCCTTAATATGACGTCTCAGCTGGCTTCTTTCACGCGAGAGGCTTTTACGGCAGGAGTGTCCCGGCTGTGGCCGCCCCGCCCCTGGCCTGCCCTCCAGGGAGGGTCTCAGCTGCTATTTGTGGAGAGGCGCACGGCCAGCGGGCGTCTTCAGCTGTTTCCTGTCCCTGTGTTCAGGTTTCTTCCCCGTGAAGGCTCTGTTCGGCTTCTCAGCCTCTCTGCAGAGTCAGCCAGCACCCTCTGCGTGCCTTCAGACCTCCCCCGTGCTAACCCGTGGGTGAAAACAAAGCTTCTCCAAGGTGGTCTCCAGAGTGTCCCATCTTCTGGCCCAGAGGCTTCAGTGCAGCTTCTCAGACTGTTTAAAAGTGATAGATGGGGTCTTGAGCCAGGAGGGCTGGTTGAGCAGGTGGCTGGTGCTGCTCCGAAGCCCCACTGCTGCCCCTGGTTCACTGTGGGGAGAGGCTGGAGGGGGCACAGCGGTAAACCAGGGCCATGGCAGGCAGCCCAGACCCCTCCCGGACACCTGAGGATAGCGGGATAGACAGTGCAGTGGCTGCAGACACGGGACATCTTAACCTGAGGCATCTCGGTTGAAGGAAGGAGGCTGGGTTGTCCGTGAGGCAAAGAGCAGACCTGTGAGACCTGCCGCCCCCAGCCCCCCGTTCAGACAGCAGACAGCTCTGCTCCTGGGGGCCGGCTTCCGCCCTGGGACTCTAGCTGCTGCTGCTGCTAAGTCGCTTCAGTCGTGTCCGACTCTGTGCGACCCCATAGATGGCAGCCCACCAGGCTCCCCATCCCTGGGAGTCTCCAGGCAAGAACACTGGAGTGGGCTGCCATTTCCTTCTTCAATGCATGAAAGTGAAAAGGGAAAGTGAGGTGGCTCAGTCGTGTCTGCCTCTTAGTGACCCCATGAACTGCAGCCTACCAGGCTCCTCCGTCCATGGGATTTTCCAGGCAAGAGTACTGGAGTGGGGTGCCATTGCCTTCTCCGAGGACTCTGTAGGGAGAGAGCAAATTAGCCAAGATGGCGGTGGTCAGGCTCTCTCGCCCCACGTGTTGTAAATACGTGGTTATGTAGCAGCTGGGAGTCCTTACAGCACTGCCCGTGCGCGTCACGATGTACCCGCTTGGCCGCGGGCCACGTGTGTTCTGTAAACACATGTGAGCTCCACCTGATGTGCCCTGGGGGCTGTGTTATGGCCCGTGTCCTGGCCGGTGTCATGGCCGTGTTGTGGCTGACTGCTGGGTCAACTACAGGAGAACACGGCGTGTCTGCTGCTCCGGCTGGGTGCCAGTCAGGGGAGAGCGAGCCTGTCTGCAGTTCCCGGGGCTCCTCGAGTTTTCTTCCAGCTTCCCCGCTCGCACCTCGCCTACCCTGGGTTCAGCGAACAGTATGAACAGTGAGACGGACTCTCAGCCCCAGCTGCTGCATGGACACTGCGCAGGTACACGGCACCTTCCCCTCAGGGACCGCAGCTTCTGCATGGGCTCTTCCACCCGTGGGCACAGGCGTGGCCAGCCGTTCTGAAGTGTGTGCAGTGGGAGAGGAGACCAATAGGAAGGACCAGAAACAGTACAGAGATGGAGCTGAAGAAAGTCAGCAGTGGCTCTGGTTTCAGTTCAGTCCAGTCGCTCAGTCGTGTCCAACTCTCTGCAACCCCATGGACTGCAACACGCCAGGCCTCCCTGTCCATCACCAACTCCCGGAGTTTACTCGGACTCATGTCCATCGAGTTGGTGATGCCATCCACCCATCTCATCCTCTGTCGCCCCCTTCTCCTCCCACCTTCAATCTTTCCCAGCATTAGGGTCTTTTCCGATAAGTCAGTTCTTTGTATCAGGTGGCCAAAAGTATTGGAGTTTCAGCCTCAGCATCAGTCCTTCCAATGAATATTCAGGACTGATTTCCCTTTAGGATGGACTGGTTGGATCTCCTTGCAGTCCAAGGGACTCTCAGGAGTCTTCTCCAATACCACAGTTCAAAAGCATCAATTCTTCAACGCTCAGCTTTCTTTATGGTCCAAAATGCATGTTTCTATTGGGTTGAAAGCAGAAGAGTGAGAGGGGAAGAACAAGGATGCTTGTTCCATGTGAACGGGTGAGACTTTAGAGTTAAGACAAGTCTGAGTACAAGGCCTCGGTCAGTTGTCTTGTGAGCTCTGTGCTCAGTCGTGTCCGACTCCTTGTGACCCCATGGACCGTATAACCCACCAGGCTTCTCTGTCCACGAGTTCCCAGGCAGGACTGCTGGAGCGGCTTGCCATTTCCTTCTCCAGGGGATCTTCCCGGTCCAGGGATTGAATCCACGCCTCTTGCGTCGCAGGCGGCTTCTTTACCACTGTGCCACCTGGGAAGCCCTTGTGAGCTTGGGCTCCTGTCTTCCTGTGTCAGGAAGGAATGAGGCGGTAGAGTGGCCCTGCTGCGCACCTCTGTGACACTGTGTGTGGGTCACAGCCACACGGGGCGGGTGGCGTGCTGGTTTTCAGATTGCTCTCATTCGACTAACTGTACGTCTGCCTGTTGATCTGACGCTCCCGCGAGGGTAAAATACAACCGTGGTGGAGAAGCTTAGCCCGGGTTATCTGGGGAATGTCTGTGCTCACATTTTTAAAAATCCATTTTTGGCATTGGTATGCATTTGGGATGGTCGCCACCATCTCTCAGAGACTTGAAATGTGCTTTTGGAGTCTGTGGGAAGCGAGCCTCAGGGGACACCCAAGCTAATTTAGGCTGTGCAGTCTTGCCGGCCCCCACCCGGCACCCCTCACGTCTGGGAAGGCTGTGCTTAGTGTATTTCCATTTCTGACTGCCCTTCGGGCTCAGCCAGCTCCTCAGATGACCGTAGCATCCACCCGGGAGTAGGGCTTGTGTTAAGGAAGGGAAGCAGAGCAAAACGTGCTTTATCAAAGGCTTCGATGGCTCCCCGTAGACGACCTGTGACCCCAGGCTGTGTGCCCTGGGAGCTGATTACTCTCTGGAACTCGCTGCCAGGTCCCAGGCGCTGCAGCGGCCTCACTGTCCTCTGCGGGACTGCAGGAAGGGCCCTGTGGCCTTCTGCTGGGCTCTGCTGACCTGTTTTCCCTCCCCTCAGCCTCTCTGGGTGCAGAATGAGCATGGCCCCTGAGCAGGAGACAGCCACACTCTAGTGAGAATGAAGCAACGGCTGCCGGGTCGTTACAAGTTGGACGAGCCCTTCAGTGCCCGTTTGACTTCTGGGTGGGGAATTTAGGGTTGTAAGCATCGCCTTGCATTTTGGCAGGGTGGGTCGAGATCTGCTTTATAAGGGCCCTAATGCACTGAGAGCTGGGCTCTCTGAGGGCTGTTTTTTAACTGGAGGGCCACGTTACCTGTCGAGGAATGAAGACTGGAGTGTTCTTCTTTTAAAAAATGTGTTTATTTAATAATACTTGTGTGTGGGACAGAATTGAAAGGGTACGGAAACGTACAGCGTGACAAACACTTTAGTCCTCTGAGCCCCGCTCCCCACCCGGGCGGCAGCCTCTGTTATCTGCCGTGTGCCTCCAGACAGGCCACGCGTTTCTGCACACCCTGCTTTTTGCTCTGAACACAGAGGCAGCGTGTCCGCCCAGGAGGACTGTCCTGTAAGCAGGAGGCTGTGACAGGTCAGGGTGTAAAGCCGCCTCTTTCTGAAAGCAGTGCGGGGGGCCGGTGCGCTGTTCCGCGACAGGGCTGTGGCTGACTCACTCCTTTCCCTAAATGGTTCCTCGCCTTTCGCTGTGACACCGCGTTCAGTTTGTACCACCAGGAGGCTCACTGGGGTTAGGGTCCCAGCGAGAAACAGATGACGCTAAACAGATGGTTGAAGAGTATTTAACGAAGAGACTACTTACAAAGTCGGGGCAGGGAGGAGGCCGTGGAGGCGCCCCAGGAAGCCACCCCTCCTGGGGACCAGGGTCCCAGGCAGCTGGGTGTCTCCCAGCTGTTAGTTTCTTGTGCTTTCCGTCTTAGCTGAAGCCCGTGCAATTCCTTGCTGGTAGGACAGCCTGTTCTTCCTGGTGGCAGTTTTGGAAACTAAGACTCTGGACACCTTCAGAGTTGGAGGGAAGGCGCTGCAGGAGGAGCTGGCTGTGCTGGGCATGGAGTGGGTGGTGGGAAGAAGCTGGGGAGGCGGGAGCCCAGCAGCTGTTGCTGAGGTCTGACCTCTGACCTCAATGCTGCCTTGGGATCTAGTTTGTAGCAGATTCTCAGAACATCAGACACGCCCCTTATCATATACGGACTACAAAAGCAGTATTTCAAAGGGAAATCACAGTACTTTTGGGACTGTCTATGCCTCTGCCGGATTACAGCTTTTGGCGGAAAAGCCTGGAGTTTGTCGTGGTGGGAGGTTCGGGAGAGGATTTCTGGAAAATGCTCAGGGCAGTTGTTGGAGCGCCTCTCTGGACACCTCGGAGGATGCACTCAGGGGAGCCTGCCTTCGGGTGGCTGCAAATAAAGCTGCTGTGAACATTCTCGAACGTGGCTTTTGGAGGACGTGTTTCCATCCCGCTTGGGTAAATGCCTCGGGGAGGAACTGCTGGGGCTCAGGCGTGTCTGACTCTGAGAGACACCGCGGTTCCCCGAGCATCCCACCGACAGGCGTGGGGCTCCTACTGCTCCCCGTCTTCAGTTCGTGAGACCGCCAGCCTTCTCCAGCTCACTAGCCTGCTGGGTGGAGAGTGTCATTTGTGGTTTTAATTGCATTTCCCCCCTGACTAAGGACGCGCCACACTTTTTCATGTGCTCACTTACCATTCATACAGCTTCCTCAGCAAAATATCGGGCGGGGGGGCGCTTTTAAGTATTGCCTCTTTTATCATCATGGAGAAGGAAATGGCAACCCACTCCAGTATTCTTGCCTGGAGAATTCCATGGACAGCGGAACCTGTGGGCTACAGTCCATGGGGTTACAATGAGTCAGACATGACAACTAAACCACCACCATCACATCTCCAGTTCTAGGTCCTCAGCTTGCACCTGTGCTCAACTCTGATGAGCCGGGAAGCTGCCTGTGTGCGAGGAGGGCCTGGCGCTGGCCCAGCTGTCCCCTCCGCTTTCACAACTACGGCCCTTGTGTGTCCCCAGGGTGCATGCTCTGGGGGAGGGCTTCCCGGCTGGGTCACAGAGGCCCTGGCGCTGGGAGGGGTGTGACCCTGATGACTGCAGGCTGCAGCTCAGGGTTGTACTTCTCAGCTTTCACAGAAATTGAAGGAGACCCCAGTCAAGTTGTTAGCTGATGATGTCAAGTTTTTATTTATGATAGATTGTATCAGGACTTTGGCTATGTAACTCAGAAGGTTTCACAGAATCAAGTTACATCCTAATAAAACTCCATCCATTTCCATGCACTTAATTTATGAACAAGGTTTCGCAGTGTTTGCATAAAAAACCCCAAGATGGGAACAGAACTGGTGCTGGTCAATATCTCTTTCCAGCAGTAAGTGATCATCCATGGGCAAATAAACTCATTTAAGAAAACCTTCTTCATAAGAAAACACTATTTCAATGACAGCATTATGTAATGTAGTCACCATCGGGTGACTTTTAAAAAGTACACACATCCAGTGCTCAAACACACATACACACACACGTGCATACTGTATACTGGACCGTATAGTGTAACACAAGAAAGAAAACCTCGAAAACAGCATTAACTGAAGATTAAACATTTAAAAAACACTGCCTTAAGATATACATTGTCAAATAATAATTAGCATTTTGTAATTAATTTTTATGAAAAACTGTAGTATGTTGCCATCATTTGTGAACTCGTAGAGAATTCGTAACAGATCCTGATAGATTAATAGTTTTAAATGTTGAGGCAATTGTTGTTTGTGGTAACTGCATTCTACAAGGGCACCATGACCACTGAATTAGCAGTAACTGAACCACTGTTCCTGGAGAAATACAGGGTTAGTTTCCTTTGAGACTATGGTCACGACATTTGGTCAACTAAGCAACACATAATCTTGTTTTGGGTATGTTTCTGTTTAAAGATGGCTTATTTAACATATTTGTATATTTACAAATAATTAACATGCCGTGTATCTTCATAAGAAAACACTATTTCAATGACAGCATTGTGTAATGTAGTCACCATCGGGTGACTGTTCTAGAAAGTACACATGTCTACTGCTCACACACACACATGCATACCATATACTGGACAGTACAGTGTAACACAAGAAAGAAAACCTCCAAAAGTGTTAACTGAAGATTAAACGTTTACAAACGTACAGAAACTGCCTCACTGTTGGTGGAGCTGTGTGACACGTGGCAGGGCGGTGCGCGGTGTGGTGAAGCCCCTCAATGTTGGCGTGCCCCTTGGAAACTTGTCCCTGGTGGCTCAGCTGATAAAGAATCCGCCTGCACTGCGGGAGACCTAGGTTCTATCCCTGGGTTGGGAAGATCCCCTGGAGAAGGGAACGGCTACCCACTCTAGTATTCTGGCCTGGAGAATTCCATGGACTATGGGGTCACAAAGAGTCGGACATGACTTCTTTTTACTTCACTGGAAACTGAAGGAAAGTGGTGAAGCTCCCTGGGCAGAAGAGGAAGACATCAAGGAGGGTGGCCTGGCAGCCCTGCCACAGGAGTTTGGCCTTTACAGGTTGGTGATGGTGTCAACAACTTTCCCTCCCAATCTGACTTGAAATAATTGCTTTGACTTTGTCCACTTGGCTTTTTGCCTCATATCTTTATGTGTTTTGGCCTAAGAGATGAATGCAGTTGAGGCAAGGTGCTTAAATGTGAGGCTGCATTTGGGCACAGGGTCCCTATTTTCCACGTCATTGAAAATTTCTTCCAAGGCTGAAGGCCATTCCACCATCTTGGCTGCTGTAAAAGGGACAATTCTTGCAGTCTCAGGCTGACTTGCACTGCCATCCTCATTGCTGACTTTGACACCTCATTCTGCCATCTCATCTGAGTCTTGGTTGGTAGGTTCTGCTGTTGTTTCTCTCCAAATTTCCTCCCTGTTGCCTGCCTTCATGTTATGGAAACCCTCTCCACTCATTTGTTGTGCAATATGCATTATGTTTTTGACACTATTCTTCGTGTTTTCTGTGACATCTTCAAAACCTTAAAAATTTTTCAGTTTGGCCAAATGTTTCCCCAACAACTGCTAATGGTAGCCTGTTTGATGCTGTCCCAGGCTGTGCTGATGTGATCAATAATGTTGCGTATGGTGACTGACTTCCAGTACTCCAGTATGGTGGTCTCCTTGTTGGTGCTGAGAGCCTTGAAAGCCTGGCTTAAAGCTCCCTGGCGTAAAGTGCCTTGAAAGCTTTTATCATACCCTGACTGAGGGCTTGGATGAGAGATGCCATGTTTGGGGGCATGAGGACAACTTCTATGTCAGGGTGGGCGTTTTTGAGCTCCTAACAGCAATGAACTGGGGCGTTATCCAAGATTAATAAAACCGTGAAGGCAAGGTTTTTGCCATGGAGATAGCGTTCAGCTTCTGGGAAGCAGTTGTGGAAACTTCCCAGAAATATTTCAGATGCCATCCATGCTTTTTTGTTCCATCTCCAATGGACTGGCATATGGTTCAAGGTTTTCCCTCTGAATGCTCGTGGGTTTTGTGCTCTGTGTACCATGAGGGGTTTTCTCTTAAAGTCACCCTTGGCGACTGCACCTAATAGCAAGGTTACCCAGTCTTTGAATGATTTAAAGCCAGGAGCTTTGGGGGCCATTTGCATTGCACAGGTTCACTTGCCAGCATTCTTGTAAAATAAGCCAGTTTTCATCAGCACTCAAAACCTGCTCTTCTATATAACCCTTTTAATATATAACACTTAGCAGGTATTTTCTAAACCCTTCTGCTGCCTCCCGATATGTAGAACCTGGCTTGCCTGCAAGTCTAACATTTTTCATGTGGTATCACCTTTTGAATTGTGCAAGCCAACCTGCACTAGCTGAGAAGGGTTTAATATTGTCTTGGCCCTGGGTAAGATGACTGTACATTTCTTTGGCTTTCAGCCTCACAACAATGCTGTCTACTATGCTCTTTTTATTGCTTGTCATCTCATGAACCCACAAATTTAGTTGCTTTTCCATCTTTCCCACAGCTGCATCACACACTATAAAGGTTACTTAAGCACTTTCCAAAATGGCTTCATGTCATCTCCGAATATCTTCTTCCTTTTTCTACATGTACTGTATTGTTGACTCATTAATGTTGAATCTGGGACCCCTAGCGCTGTAACTCAGGCCTGAATGAAGTTTATCTATCACACGTATTTTCTCTGTAAGGCGCATCACAACCTTCTTGTGCTTAGGAACACTGGACAGTGCTTTAGCACTATGCTTGGGGGCCATTTAAAATAGTGAAATCACCAAGAAAAAAAAAAAGTGAAAAACGTGGCACCAATAGATAGTGGAAAGGACATTTGCTTCCATTAAGAGCTAATGTAAGATGGCACAGCATGACCTTATTCACATTCAGCTGGGAACATGTGCATAAGGAAATTCAAATTTCTTGCTGCTTTGCACATTTATAAATGGCTGAGAAAGTGCTGCAAATATGGATTTTGTGGTTACACATAAATTTTATCGAGTAGGCCAATTTGCAAATACAGAATCCATGAATGAGGACTGACTGAGGGAGTCTGAGGAAGGAGTAGATGGGACTAGAAGGCAGCTTTGGTTTTGCTGTTCCACTGGAAAAAACAAATCTGTTCAGTATTTGGAGGGAAACATGTTGGCACTTCTCTAGGAATTTTTAAACTTTAGGGGGGAAAAAAAGTCTCATTTACTCCATCTTTGCACTGCTTAACACCCTGGTTTTCTTTTGTAATTTTAGAAGCCCTAAGCACTTTGACATGAAACCACAGTATTCCTGAGAGAGACCTGATGGAATGTCGAGATTTCACACTAGAGGACAGAAGGACAAAAGTGTCTTGAACGTCCTGAATGCTCGAATTCCTGATGACACTTCAGTGTAAAAAGCCTTCATGTGTAGTTCAGAACAACAAAAAAGCTCTTCTGAGGTCTCAGGCTTCTCCCTTGATTGTTCTGTGTAATTGGTGCTGTTCTTGGTTTCCTTCGTTTCTTGCCGTGGGAGGTTGTTAGTAACTCCTTACACGCGTGGCGGTGGCCTTTACAGCTCTGCCTTGGACCAAGCACAGAAGGTCTGTCTGCGTGAGCCCTCGCCGCTCCTCTCCTGGGATGGAGGCTGCAATTTCCATTTGTCTCCAGCAGCCTTCGCGCTGAAGAGTAACAGGCTATTTTGGTTAATCATTGATGAAGCACATGGTCCATATTTAGGAGAAGAAAACATTGAGCTTTAATCCCAACATGCATAATTTACGTTGTTAATTAGTTTAAATCATCTATTAGAATTCTAGCCCCCCTGCCCCCTCGAGCCGGGGGCGGGGAAGAACTGAAGAAAAAACAGGTTCTCGCCAGCCCCTTCGTTGTTGCTTGAAGCGGCGGAGGCCAAGCTTTCCCGGGTCCCCGCTGGGTGGGCGGGCTGCGTCCGCGGGACCGCGTCGGGGAAAAGCGCCAGCTTTCGGGGACGGAGGAGTCCGCGCGTGGCCCGCGTCGGGTGGGCTGAATCGGAGGCTGAGGGCCAGGAGCCAGGCGAGGAGGCCGCGCCAGCGAGGCGGAGACCGGAAGAGGTCGCGTGCGGGGGGCTGGCCGGGGCGCGGTCTGAAGACGTCACTTCCGCCGCCGCTCCACTTCCTGGTGAGGGAAGGGGCCTGAGGAGATTGGTGCAGCCGGGAGGAAGGAAAAGGGGTGAGGAGAGGCGGCGGCCGGGCGCGCGGGCGCCGGCGGGGGCGGCCAGGGTCGCGCCGGGCCGCCAGGGCCGCCCGGCCTGGTTGCGTGAGGGGCGGGCACGCCCGCGGGGGCCGCGGCGGGCTCGCCTCGGGGCGCGCCCGCGGCCTGCGCGCGGCGCTCAGCGCCTGTGCTTTCTGTTGCAGGTCTTCCCAGAGCCCCGGAGCGAGGGCGAGTGCCTGAGCAACATCCGCGAGTTCCTGCGAGGCTGCGGGGCGTCCCTGCGGCTGGAGGTGAGGCCGGAGCGCGGGGCGCGGGCGCACGGTGCCCAGGGGCGAGCGCGGTGTCGGGGCGGGGAGGAGCCCCGCGTCTCGCCCTCCGCGACGGGGAGAGGGGCTCTGCTGGTTCGCGGTGCCGGTGACAAGCGCTCGTTCCTCAGGGGTGCTCTCGGGTTCCTTGGTCCCTGCCTCAGCCTCCTCTGTGCCCTGGGGATGCTCGGAGGCCCCGCATGTGGGCTCGCGAAGCCCAGGCAGGTGTCAGGCCGGGCCCGGAGAAAGAAAACGGGCCCCTCGTCCTCCTCGACGCGCTCCTAGTCTCCCTTGGGCTGTAGGTCAGCTGGCTCTCATTTTGACTGGACATTTAGGTTAGAGACGTTAAGCTGCGTCGCGGGGAGCCTTCTGGGCGGGGATGTCGTTTCCACGTTGCTTAGGATTTTGTCTCTACGCTAAGTACAGTCTTTCAGCGGCGTCTCCCTGGAAACTCCTTTTTCCCGGATGTGGGTACCCCCTCCCCCCAAATCATGGGGTAGTGCTTTAGATCAGAAATGCGGCTGCTTTGTGTCTGTTGGGGGTTTAAATCTTGCGTCTTCTACGTGTGGCTTTAGCACACTCTGCCTCTGTTTCCTGATCTGAGTGCTGAGGTGAATTCTGCCAAGCTCCTAGGCAGCAGCGTATGAAAGCATCTTCAAAGGAACCGCGGTGGGTTCTCATCCTGAAAGGACAGCCTCTTCGGTTTCTTGGGAAGTAAATCTGGAAGCCGTCAAATCTGAGGAAGAGTCTACGGAAAGCTTATCTGTTGGTACTGTTTTTTATCAACACTAAGTTGATAGGGTTTGGTATCTGTGAGGAAATCAGACTCAGAGGCGATTCCAGAGCAGAGATTGGCAGTTCAGGAGTGGGAGAGACATTGTTTCAGAAGGATCCTTTCCTCTGCTGGGTGAGCTTGGTCATTTTTCATCGAAGTCCCCTGTCAGGCTGTGATAATGAATGTTTGTGGCAGTTTTTGCTTTTTCTTGGTTGTTGTGGAATTTTATTATCCTTTCCAAACTATTCAGGTGTTTTGGTTTTTTTTTTTAATCATTAAGAACTCAGTTTGTACTTTGAATATAATGTGACATTTCAGTGTCAGGTTTTAAGGAAAGAATTGTTTTAAAGAAAGTTGAATTAAAAAAAAAAAAACCAAAAAAACCCATTCTTAGTTTTCCAAAGGTTACTGTTGAAATTTATATAGCTACTGTTTTTTAAAATTAAGAGCTTATTTAAAGATGTTCTAAAAGAGACTTTGTTCACTAACACATCCTAAGCATCTAGAACAGTGCTTGGCATTTCGTAGGCCTTCCATAAATGCTTGTGATTGGTTGACCTTGAAGTTGTAGTTGGTATCAGATGTTTCACTTTATGTACAAAAATCAATTTTGACTTATTTTGTGCAAACTTTTTTTTGTGCAAATTTTTAAGAATATCTCTTCTAGTAAATTTAATATAGAGACAAGTTTAGTTAACATTCTTTCAAGCTCAATTATAAGTCGTACTTAAAACTTTCAATTAAATGAGAGGTAATAATAATAATAAAGCCGATCAGAAAGCCCATACACTGTTTATAAGCATCTGAGAAAGGAATTCTGTGTGGTGTGGACTCAAGGTGGACTTCCAGCCTTGTTCTCATCCATGATGTGAAGGGACAGGCTTGCTTTCTGAAAGACAGCCTCACACATGCAACACAAGTGTGGCCGTTTCCCAGGGATTTTAAAGAAAAACATGTGAAAGGGAGTGAGCAGAGAAAGGCTTTGTTCTTTTGAAATACCTTGTAGCTCTGTGTGCTTTGTTTTCGCAAAATCCTGGAAGAGAGATTGACAAAAAGCTTTTGAAATTACAAATGTGAAACCCAAAATTGATAGCTTGAATTCTAGATTAGCTTTTTCTTTATGTAAAGTGTCAAGGTGCTTTTTTCCAGAGGTTTAGACTGAACTGTGTTTGTAAGAGACTGCTTATTTTTGGTATATGTATTTTCTTGTTTACCACCATTATAAATTATTCACAGGTTTCTTAAAGGAAAAGAGGAATGGAACATCGTAATCACTTTATCAGTTATTTTCATGCGTACACATCTTAATACAGTGTGAAAATCAAGTCTTATCCCTCAGTGAGTGGTTCTGATCATGAACGGAGTTTTAATTTTAAAGGACTGTTGTACAGTTTGCATTTATTGTTAAGCTTTGAAAAACAATTTAGGTTTTAGGTTAGAAAACATTTTGAAATTTGGAAAATGTAAAAATTTATTGGAAAATCATATTTAGCAAAACAGCCTATGTGACTTTGATCTTTTCATTTTGCTTACGATTTTTTTTTGCTATCCAGTAAGCATCTTATTTGACTTTTTTTGTTTCCTTCAATAGTGTGGAATTTGATAAGAATTTAGATTTTTTTTCTCATGTTTCTAATAGTGTAATAAGCATGTAAAGTAACACTATTTAGAATTATGTATGCCTTGGTAATGAAAGTTGGAACTTTCCTGGAAAAGTCGAGTTTGCTGATGAAAGGAGCCGGGCACTGTGAGTGTCTCCAGCTCGAGAATGTTGTGTCTGGAAGCTGTCATTCACCTGGTACATGTGGAAGGACGGAACTTGTCCTGGTCGTTGTGAGAATGTTGCTCATGCTGACCAAGTCCTGTGTATAGTTTTCCCGTCTCCACCTGGCCCCTGATTTCAGCTCTCAGGAGCGTGCTGCTTTTTGTAGTTTGTATTCCTTAAGGACTTGTACTTGTTGCCTTAGTTTACCCCTTAGTCTGTTGAGTTAGCCCAGTCCTCCTTTTATAGGAAGGAGGCACAGTCTGACGTCGGTTCTCACTATTAACCCCGTGAGTGTTCACTGCAGGGCTGCTGTTGGGCTTGTTAAGGAATACTGCAGAGGTGGTGGCTCGGCAGGTCCTGGGCAGCAGGAGTGGGTATGAGGGTCCGGGTGCTGGAAGTAAACAGAAAGGCTGGCAGGGCTGCGTGGGCCCCTGGGGACCGGCGGCTGGGAGCTGGGGCGCGGGGCTGGCGTTGGCCCTACAGGAGGTGCTTCGTGCCGCTGCAGGCGGCCTCGCTTCCTGAGCCTCCTGGAGGAGCAGGTGGTGAAGATTAGGGACCAGCACCCCTCGCTATGCACTCCTCTGCGTGGTGAGTGAACCATCCACAGCTGCAGACCGTTGCCTATCTGGAGTGACCACGGCCGAGCCGGAGGGGGCAGGGGGATGTCGGGGAGTAATGCCCTGGATGCTCACGAGTGCCTGAAACCAAAAGGAAACCGGTCCCTGGCGGTGGGACCACTCAGGGGGACGTGTTCTGACCTCACTCTGTATGACTGTTTGGGTGGCATGCTGACTCTGGTGTTGGTTTCACAGGGTGAGGGGTAGACTTGTTCACATCAACAGCTGTGGGTCGTGCTGACTTTGTTGTCTTACTTCTTACCTGTTGACAGGTTTGTATCTGTTAACCGAGTCGTTACTTTCTTAGCCCTCTCCGCCTGTGTCACGCTCAGTGGCAGCTGGCCGCTTCAAGGAGTGATATTTTACAGAAAACCGAGTGTGTCTCATGTCACCAGGGTCCAGGTCCTTTGTCCTTGTCATGGGATTGAATGAATTAGTGTTTAGCACTTAGAACAGCACTTCATGTATATCATGTGCTAAGCAGAGAGTAGCTGTTATTATTATCATTTTCTTGTAGTTTGAACAATGCTGGTAGGCATTTAAAAAAATACTTTATCCCATAAGCCATATTCAGTTACATAAAATTCAAGAAATGGAGAAATGTAAAAGGAAAATAATTATATAATGATGCCATCTAGAGATAACCAGCAGAGAAGGCAATGGCACCCCACTCTAGTATTCTTGCCTGGAGAATCCCAGGGACGGCGGAGCCTGGTGATCTGCCGTCTATGGGGTCGCACAGAGTTGGACACGACTGAAGCAACTTAGCAGCAGCAGCAGAGATAACCAGTGTGAAATTTAGTGTGTATTTTTCAGCCTTTTCCCCCTTTGCATATAAATATGCTTTTAAAATATCCATGACATCATGGTATACACGATGTTTTAAAATGTGCTCTAACTTGCCATAGGGACTGTTGTGTGAAACGTCTGTCGTGTTGTTTTAACGGTGTCCTCACTGTGGTGCTCCTCCTCGGTTTTGGGTGTAGGGGTTGTTTCGAGTCTTTCTTGTTGTCAGCAGTGACCTTTGATGCCCTTCGCTGTACAGGATCCCTCGTCCTTGATTGTCTCCGAAGGAGATGGTGCCTGATGTGGCAGTGCATTAGGTCGGAGGTGGGGCTTTTGCAGGCTTTGAGCATCTCTGCCGGGGTGTCTCCAGAGACGTCTTGTCCCTTTGCCTTGCCGTCAGCAGTGTGTGTGGGAGCGCGTGCCTCTGCAGTCCAGTGGCTCCTTCCTGCTACCTGTCGTTTCTCTTGCCTTCAGGCTAATGGAACCCTCCTGGGGTGGACATTCTAGCTTTCTTACATCATCTGCCGTGCCTGCCTTTCTGGGTAAATGGTAAACTGAAGCCAATGTGATGCACTTGAGATTTCCTGCAGTGGACTTGGGAAGGAGGATGTGAAAGAAAAGCTGTTGGAGCAGGAAGTAGAAGTTGAGAGCCTCAGACGTTTGCGGTGCTGTCTTCCATCTCTTTCACAAGTAGCCTCTGGCCTGGTGCTGGCCAGCGGTGTTCTGGGGCCACTCTGTAAACGGGGCGCTCTGGCTGGAAGTGAGTTTGGAGACTGTGCCAGGGTGCCCGTTTCCCGCTGTGTGAGTGGCGGAGCTTTGACTCCTCCCTGCAGAGAGAAGGGAAAGGCGTCAGTAGGGCCCTCCAGGGTTGTCATAGGCTGGGCTGATGAGCTGATGAGGTGGGGAAAGAAAGCGCCTTACGTCTTTCTGAAGTCCTCATCTTTCTTGTGTATTTCTGGAGGGCAGATTCTTTCATTAAACTTCTTTGTCCTCATGCCCAGTTCTCATCTAGATATTTAGCAAGGTTGTGATTGAGATTTTGTCCAAAACTATTTAAAAATACTGTTGAAAGAACTAAAACACGCTTGTGTGAAAACTTGAAACTTGTTGTTGTAGGCTTCAGAATTAATTGACACAAAGACAGAAGTGTACAGTCCTTCCCCTGGGAATGAGATGCCCCACCCAGGTGTGACCACCACCTTGACCTGGATTCAGACGGGTGGGCGGTTAAGCTGTGTGCTGTCGCTCTGCACACAGGTGTGTTTGGGGTCACACAGTCTGTCGTCTTAGCTGGTCATCTCTTCCCCTGACTCCATGGTGAGCTGGAAGTGGTAGGTAATGACATAGTGTTTATTGACTGACTTACCGAATAAACTCTTGAAGTCAAGTCATTCATGTTTTTGCCAGAACTTGCCTTTAAAGAAGTAGAGGGACAGTGAGTAATTAAAAAGTCATTTGGGAAAAAAAAGAAAAAAAAAAGTCACTTGGTAGGTGAGATGAATAACTGTTTCTGACCATCTTGTAGGTGCTTATAAGCAGAGATGTTAAATCCTCCTCTGACAGTACGATTCTCTTTAGTTTTCCCTGCATGCTCTGTGTCATGCTGCAGAGCCTGGCCAGCCGTCCTGCCAGTGAGCTGGTCCCCTCTGCACGCGGGCTGCGTCCCACGCGGAGGCCTGGGCTTCTCTTCCCGCCAGGTCTCTGGGGTCTCCCGTCAGGATCAGCGCCATTCGATAGAAATATAACCGAGCCACACCTGTTATTTTAAATCTCCTAGTAACTACGTTTAAAAAAGGCAAAAGAAACATGGAATTCATTTTTAATAGTACGTTATCTTTAACCTAGTGTACCCATAATGTTCTTATATCAAGGTGTAGTTGATGTGCAAATATTGTTGATGTTACTTTGTTTTTTCACATTCAATCTTTAGAATCTGAAGTGTACTTCTCTCACTGAAAGCGCCTCTCGCTCTGAATCGGCTGCACTGGAAGTGCCCAGCCCCTCATGAGGCAGGTGGCACCCACGTCGGACCCTTGAAGTCTCCATCGTTGAAGAGGCTGGAGACGCACGGCAGCTTGGAGTTGAGCAGGACTGATGTGTCGGGTAGAGTGTGTGCCGAGCGGTTCTGCCTGTGCTGTTTTGTTGAGTCTTCCCAGGTGCCCTGCAGAGAAGGTGGCATTTTCCCCGCTTTGCAGAGGAGCGGATGACAAGGTCTTAGGTCACAGCCCCGCGCGGGAGCGCCGGGGTTTGAACTTGGGTCGTGTGGCTCCACTGGCTGCGTCCTCCTGGGCATGCTGCGCCTGGACTGGACCAGCCAAGCCAGAATCGCAGCTTTCACTGGTTTCTGTAGCTGCCTGACAGACCACCACAAACATGGTGGAGTCACATGGAGAGGCAGGCCGCTACCTGCCTGTCAGCCCTGCAGGGAGGCCCCCGGTCCGTCACAGATCCTGACAGCGTGGCGGCTGGCTGGGCTCTAGGTGGGAGCTCTGGGGGGCATGGCTTTCCATGACTGCCGAGGTGGTGGGTGGAATCCGGGTCTTGTAGGGGACTGTGGAACAGTGGGGAATGGTCTGGGGGGACAGCCTAGGGGGACCGCGGGGCAGGGGCGATGGTCTGGGGGGCGGTCTAGGGGGGACGGTCTAGGGGACCGCGGAGCAGGGGGGACGGTCTGGGGGACCGCGGGGCAGGGGGGACGGCCTGGGGGGACCGCGGGGCAGGGGGGACGGCCTGGGGGGACCGCGGGCAGGGGGGACGGCCTCGGGACCGCGGGGCAGGGGAGACGGCCTCGGGGACGCGGGGCAGGGGGACGGCCGGGACCGCGGGTCGGAGGACCGTCGGGACCGCGGTCAGGGGACGGGGGACCGCGGCAGGACGGCCTCGGGGACTGCGGGTCAGGGGGGACGGCCTGGGGGACCGCGGGGCAGGGGGGACGGCCTCGGGGACCACGGGGCAGGGGGGACGGCCTGGGGGGGACCGCAGGGCAGGGGGGACGGCCTCGGGGACCGCGGGGCAGGGGGGACGGCCTGGGGGACCGTGGAGCAGGGGGGACGACTGCTGTCGGGTGCTGCGTTTTGCATGCTCACGAGGAGAGTCCTGACACACTTGGCCGCCTGCTGCTCTGACCATGGGAATTCTAGCCACTCAGGGGGCTGTCTTTTGATCTCATTCCCCTCTTTTACTCCGTTTCCCCCCTTTTCCAAGTCCAGTAAAACAGACTTTGAATATCTTCTAGTTGTCACTTTTCTGTTTCCATTTAAAAACAAATCAAGAAAATGCCTGTTCATCTTGAGGAAGGGACCCCCACCTCCTGACTGGCTTCTCCCTGTTGGTCTTGAGGAAGGCGAAGTGCCCCCCCCCTTTCTTGCCCTGAGGCGGTTTGTGTCCCTGCGGAGTTCCTCTGAGTCCTGGGAACTAGCGAGAGGACAGGTTCCCAGTGAATAATTGCAAAGCGAAACAAATCCCGAGTCCTCTCAGACCATATTTAGATGTGAAATCTGCATTTAGTATGTTAAAAAAAAAATAACTTTCTAGCCAGAATATGCATTTCTGACCTAATTTGACCCAAATTTTGGACCCGATTTAGGTTGGTGTGTGTTGGGTGTTTTCCCTGGTCGTTGAGAGAGACTGCCTGGTCCTCGAGCTGGGCGGTGCCGGGGTTTGCTGTCCACGGCCGCTGGTGTCTGCCCCTCGCTCCCGGGTGACTGACACATGCTCGCGCTCTAGGGGAGAGCAGCAGGCAGGCCGGGTGGCAGCCGTGGGCTGCTCTATAGGACTGTGGTTCTGGCGTCCCCTGTGGAGAGAGTCTGCTTTAACTCGTTCCCCCGTGGGTCCTTTATTTTTATTTTTCAGTTTTGTCTGTTTGCTCTTGGCTGTGCTGGGTCTTGTTGCTGTGTCCAGGCTTCCTCTAGTTGTGGCGAGTGGGGGGCCCCTCTCTAGGTTCGGTGCACAGGCTTCCCATTGGGGTGTCTTCTCTTGTGGAGCATGGGCTCTAGGTGTGCGAGATGAGTTGCTCTGTGTTATTTGGGATCTTCCCAGACCAGGGGCTGAACCCATGTCTCCTGCATTGGCAGGCTGATTCTTATCCCCTGGACATCAGGGAAGTCCTGGTGTGTGCTTGGCATGAGGGCTTGGTGACGTTGGGGGCGGTCTGGCTGGGAGAGGGGGCCACGTGTTTCCCCCAAGCCTGCAGGAGAGCCAGGAAGCCCGCCCGGCGGAGGAGGCACAGAGGGAAGCTGCTGCTCTTCTCCACTCTTCTCGGTGCAGGACTGGGCCAGCCTGCCGCGCTGGGACTTGAGACGCGTTGGCGCAGCAGCGACTGAATGGACAGGAGCCCTTTTGGGATGGCTGGTTTGAGTCCTGTTCCCTGAGGCCTGCAGAGGGAAGCTCTGTGTGTGACGAGTGCTTCCCTGTCTGCTGAAGGGTGAAGCTGGGGGGCCGCTGAGGGGATGCAAGAGAGAGCCTCGTGGTCAGCCCCCTTTTCATTTTTGAAAGTTCACAGTCAGCAGAGCAGCCAGGAGACCAGGGTGAACGCCCTGCGCCTTTACACGGTCGTGTAGACGCTGCCTTGTTCTGTCGCCAAGTTGTGTGTGAACCCGTGGTTCCTTTGCTAGCTGTTTACCCATATCCCTGCTGGGTCAGCTGGTAGAGCATCTGCCTGCAGTGCAGGAGACTGGGTTTGATCCCTGGGTGGGGAGGATGCCCTGGAGCTGGGCATGGCACCCCACTCCAGTGTTCCAGCCTGGAGACTCCCATGGACAGAGGAGCCAGGCGGGGGCTGCAGTCCCGGGGTCGCAGAGTCAGACACGCCTGAGCGGCTGAGCACAGTACCGCACCCCCGCGTATACTGCGGGACGCGCTCAGCATGCACGTCTTCAAACCAGGCCCTCCTGTTGTGTAAACCACATCCTGCTGGTACCGCCCAGACGTTTGACGCTGTTCTGGCGACGCCATCCCAGATGCGGTCCCCGGGGCCTCCAGGGGACCTCTGTGGCATTTCTCTCAGTGTAGGCGCCACCCAGGGGTCGTGTGCTGCGTTCACTATGACGTGTACCGTTGGTCTAGTTTCTCCACTGTGTCCTCTGTGACTCCCTTGGTTTTGAAGACTCTGGGGTGGTTAGCCGTGGAGCCCGCACAGGAATTCCCTGAGCCTCATCTTGACAGCTCGTGGCCCTCTGCTCCTGCCTTTAGCCCTGCAGTGGATTCTTTATTGCTGTTTTTTATTAGTAGTCTGCTTTTTCTGTCATCTCAGTGAAAGCCTTGGCAGGGATGGAAGTTAATGTGTACTTGCAGTTTTCTGTCTTGACTTGTGTTTCTCAGTTTGGGTTTTGTCACTACTTGCTTTGAGTATTCAGAGAAGACAATGGCACCCCACTCCAGTGTTCTTGCCTGGAAAATCCCACGGACGGAGGAGCCTGGTGGGCTGCAGGCCGTGGGGTCTCAGAGTCGGACACGACTGAGTGACTTAGCAGCAGCAGCTTTGAGTATTAACACAATGTGCTCCTTGCCCTTTTGGCTCTTAAGCGTTCGCGCCTAAGCCAGCCGTCAGCCTGAGTAGTTGCTGTGCACCTGCTCAGACCCTCTGTCTGGCGACCGTGCCACTGTCCTCCCAACAAGGAGCCCTCGGCGGGCAGATGGGCCAGTGCCGAGCCAGCCTCCTGTGGGTGCTGCCCCACTGACCTCTGTGTGGGTGTGTGGGGCCCAGCGACTGATGTGGCTCAGCGCTCTGCTCCCTTCTGGAACCTCTGTCAGAAGGCCTCTTGGAGCCTCGGTTTCCCCTTTACGAGGTCATGTTGGGGTGAAGTCCGCAGCGTAGTGCCTGGGGCCTCAGAGGCTGCCCGTGCTCGTCTTCACACCTGGCGGCATCTGTCTGGGGCGGCGGCTCCTAGGAGGGCAGAGACGGTGCAGCCCTTTCACGCGTCAGTCCTGCTGCCTCACTTTTCAGGACTCTGTGCTCCCTTCTGCCCCAGCCTTTCCTGGAAATGCGTGAAATATTTGGTGTCTCTTTTCTTGAGTAAGTGGTCCCTGTCCTTGTGTTTTAGGTGTCGATACAGTGGAATCCACAAAATCGAATATGATGTAATTGTCATTTTAAGGGAAAAGAAATGAGGGCACATAGGGTGAAAGTGTTGTGTATCGATAGAATCCATCATCGAACTTTTAATTTTATCCCTAGGGTGTAGGAGTAGGTGGAATTAAGTGCAGAATCTGCAGAAGCCAAGAAAGAGAACATTCCCTGCTGGATTTCTGTTTTTCACATATCCCCAGCAATATGGACCATTTGCATTAAACTTAAATAGCACAACTCATTTAAGATTCATTTTTTACTCATCTTGTTCTAAAATCACAAATTCCACTTGACAATGTGATAGGGCAAGATTATATTTTTAAACTTTGAGAGCCATACTCCAGAGCTGTGCCAAAAGTAACAATTTCTTGTGTCAAAAATAACTTTCTCCTAAATCCATCAGTGGAACTGACCTGGCTGGTTGCATTTAGAATGTTGGAGCTGCCCGAGTTGAGCTCTGTCGGCCTCCCGCGGTGGGGGCCTCTCCTTCAGGAGGGGGGAGGAGGGCTGCTCCGCGGGTCCTTTCTATAACGACTGGTGGAAGGAGAGCTTCTCCGCATTGCCTGGTGTTCTCTCTCTGGTACATCGGCCGGTGGTGGCGTCGTTGAGGTGTGAGTCGTCTGCTTTTGCAGCGGTGTGACCGGGTGGGTCAGAGTCTGTTGTGGTTGTGACTCTGAGTCTGATGAGACTGGGAGGGTGTGTGTGAAGCACTGGTGGGAGCAGCTCACTACTGTTGTGTCATCCCTGGGTCTGGTGGTCAGTCCCAGGGCGGCCTTTCCTGCCTGCTCTGGGTCACAGCTGCGGGCAGGTCTCCAGGAGGTGCTTGAGTGTCATCACCTGGCCTTGCCCGGCTCTCTGTGCTGCCCTGCCTCCCCAGCCTCTCGGCTGTGACTCTGGCAGGACTCACAGGTGTGGCCGCGGTGACGGACTTGCTGGCTGTGGCCGGGGATTCCTGGTGGCCTTGTGGCCTCGTGAGGAAGGACCTTGCTGATCGGCAGCCCGTGCAGAGACAAGCCGATTCAGGAGACGGCCCGAAGCCTCTGATTTCCTGCCCGTGGTTCTTGCTGTTCTCGACTCTTAGTTACGCAAGCCAATAGTTTTTTGTTTTGTTTATGCCAGTTTGAGTTGGGTTTCACTTGCTTACAGTTGGGAGGTTCCTGACTGACGAGATCTTTGTTACATGAAGTACACCACCATGTGAAGTTTGCGTTTCTGTTTATTACATGGAAGATTCTCCTGACTTTCATGCCATCTGTGAACCTGGAAGCTAAGGCAAAGCCGCTCACCGGTGTTGGGGTGGGGAGAGCCTTTTGGGTGGATGAGCTGGGCACCCTGCCATCACCTGCAGGTGGGGGTGCCCCAGCAGGCCCGGTCAGCAGGAGTGGCGGCTGGGTTTGAGAAGGGAGGAGGTCAGATCCCTGGAGGGCCTGGGGCGGGTTTCTGCAGGGACCCTCCCTCCTGAAGGCGGGGCCGTGGCCCTTCCCTGGACGGGGAGGGTCTGGCGACTGGGGCCTTCCTGTGGGAGATGGGAGACAGAGCCACGTGCTCACCAGGCTGCGGGCTCCTGAGCCACGGCTTGTGGTTGGGCTTCTGGGTGTTGGGGTGACTTGTTACGTCGACAGGTGCCTGGAGGTGGCAGGTGCCCTGCGCTCTGTCTCCCTTCATCCCTGGACCCCACCTTCCTTCCCGGCTCGCGTGGCCCCTGCGGAGGTGCTGACGCGCGGGGAGAGGGGACATCTCCTGAGAGAGCCCTCTGAGGGCAAGCTGGAGACCCGGGGTCTTTCTGGGAGATTCCTTGAGCAGGCCTGTGAGGCGCGTCTTTAGGGTTTGGAAGGAAGGAAGACCTTTGCTCTAGAGCGGTCAGTGCTGTTTTGGGAGGGGACTGACTGAATAGCAGCGAATTCTGTGACTCAGCCAGCCTAAGGGGTTTAACTCTTACCGTCTAGTGTGCCGATGGCCCCGCTCTCCATGACCTGACCGCGGCACTTAATACCTTTCTTCCGCTGTGTGTTCTGGAGCTGTACTCTGCTCAGGAGCCAGCTCTGTTGGGGAAGATGTGGTTTATGTCCCGCTCTTACCCGAGGAGGCTTGCTCAGCAGCAGCCCCCACGACCCCGTGGCTGACCACTCGGGAGGTGTGTCCTGCCTGTTGTGCTGGCTGCGGAGACGGCGTGGCTGTGCCAAGTGGCCTCGTTATCCTGGGGTCCAGGCCGCGGGAGCAGCTCCCGAGCGCTGTGCCCTTACACCAGAAGGTTCCTGAAGCTTCTGTTGGGACGTGAAGATACCGTCCTGCTCAGGGCGGGTGCCTGTGCTCATGTCTCGTTGGCTGGCGGTGGGTGCGGGACGCCCACCCCGCATCTAGGGAAGGGCCGAGTGGAGGCTGAGAGACTGAAGTTAGACGGGAGAGCTGGAGGGCAGCATGAGGCACGTGGGTTCTGGGCTGGTCGGCGCTGGCTCTTGCCTTGGACCTCGGAAGCCGGTTTTACCATGTTATTGGTGACGCCTTCGAGAGAGTCACGGGGCTGCTCCTGCAAAGCATAGTCATCTTCTGGCCGGGGGTCTCAGAGCTCCTGCTCTTGTGGGAGGGCCCCGACCGCATTGTCCCGCTGGTGGGTGCTGGTGACAGCTGGCGTGTGGCCGCCTCATCTCTTCCTCCGGGACAGGTGAGCCCTCCTGTGTCCAAGCCTGATACCATGTGTGATGCTGAGTGTAAGGAAAGAGCGTGGCAGAGGGTGGGGCAGAACGGGAGCGAGCGCGAAGGCTGGGAGGTCGAGGTTGGCTCGGGGGAGTGATGGTCGGGCTTAGCCCTCCCGTGCCGTGTCATGGCCAGTGCGCTTGGGGGCTCCGGGTGCTGGGTGCTCGAGAACCTGCCTTCTCTGCTGTGCCGGTGGGGGTGGCACGCTGGGCGGGTGGACTTCTGTCTTCGAGCCTCGGTGCCCTTATGGACTGAGGTGACCATCGGCAGAGGGTCCACGGGCGGGCAGGCTTGTCTCCGAAGCGTGAGTGCCCCGGGGTAACTGTGTGCACCCTTATTCCCACTTTCTCTGAACCCTGAGTTTTTCTTTTGTTGAATAGATTCCTGTTTCAGGAAGTAGTCAGTTATCTTTCTCTAGAGAAGCCCTTTAGTCAAAACATCTGTTGACTCAGAATGTGCGTCTTCCCCTCTCGGTGGCAGGCGCTTGTCTGGTCTCATTGTGTAGCTTCCTGTTGAGAAGTGTGATGTGTGTGTGTGTGAATTCACTTAAGTTGTGACATCACTTTGGAGCCCATTGGTGGGCTGCTTCAGCCAACCAGACGCTTCCTGGTGTCCAAGTAAGATATATAGTTCTGGAATAACAGGAAACTTCAGCTTTCAACATCCTGTTTTTCTGGGTTTTGTGACTCTCCGCCTCACCACAATGAAGGTTAGTAGATACTTTTATGTATATTTTTTCTTGCAGAATACTATAATTTGAATTTTTCAAGCTCTGGAATTAGGACTTGAGAGCTGAGACCACCTCCTCCCACCTTTTCCAGGAGAAGGAGCTTTTGTGTTCTGACAGAAGGGAGCGGAGGCCTGTTCAGGGCCCTCCTTTTAATAAGGAGCTCAGCCAGCCCACTGCAGACGCAGCTACACGCATCCACCTGGATCACGGTCTCCTCTGACTTGCACTATAGTCTGTGTCACACGGATTCCAGAGACTGACCTAAGGGGCACTCGTTTTCACAGGCGGGCAGGATCTGGCATCAGGAATGTTTTATCTCCTGCTCCGTCCGCGAGGAAGGCATGAGCAGTGTCGCCGCGAGCTTGGGTGTCTGAGCTCAGGGCTCCCTTCCCCTCTCCCAACTCTGTTTGTGTGCCTCCCTCCCTCAACTTGGGTTTAATGGCCTTTCTGGAGCTGGTTGTTCAACTCTTGGGTTTTCCTTCTTTGGTCCATGTCTAAATAAGCACACCTCATGGGGATGTTTGCTCATCTCGGAAGTTAAGACAGGAGACTGGGCTGGAGACGGCAGTGGTTGCTGAGATGTGGAGCAGCCCGGTGTCCTGGCTCTGTCCTCACAGCGACATGCCGAGCCGTGGGGGGTGGGCGTGGGAGCTGGGCAGGTCGGCACCTTCTCACTGCGTGTGGCCCTTCTCTGCATGTGGGGCGTGAGGTCTGCCGCTGCGGGTTTCAGTTTCTGGGGCGGCCCGCGCAGGGACCGTGCCGTGTGCCAGGGCCTCGCTGGCTGTGCTGAGTCCGCGGGGGGGCTGCGGGAGCTGGGAGTAAGAGTTAGCTGCGCAGGGGGCGGGGGGCAGGAAGGGGAGCCAGGCTTCCTGGCAGGATGTGAGACGCAGGAACCGTGAACCGGGGCAGAGATGGCGGGCGACCTGCAGAGGAAGTCATTCCTGGGATGACTGGCCACCGGAGTTCATTTTTGCCCCAGTGAGAGAACCTTTGAAGTATGTTCACATAGTTTTCATTTTGGCATATGACTCTGTTAATTGCATCTCTGAAAGAATTTTTTCCTCTACTTTTCCTGGCACAGAGTCGTGGGTAATCTGACGGTTAAGTTCTTTGGTGGGGAGGTGGGGTTCTTCAGACAGCGTCTGGGACTGAGGCGTGCGTCTCTGCCTGTGCTGTCTGTGCCCGCGTCCTAGGCCGAGCGCTGTGTCTGGGTGGCCCTGTGTGCGCGCTCTGTCGGCTCCTGGGCGGGCGGGGCCGGGGCTGACGCAGTTATGTCCCTTCTTCTGGAATTGCCTCCCTGCTTCCTCTCCCTCAAGTCGTGTCCACTCTGACGTCTGGGCTTCCCTTCGGCTGCTCTTGACTTTGGCCTCAGCTGTGACTAGGAGAGGAAGTCTCTCCTAGGTGTGCCCGGCAGCCTTGGCCTCAGTCTAAGGAAAGAGCCCTCTCTGAGTGCCAGGAGTGCCCCAGGTCACTGGGCGGGTGGGGCAGGGTGGCTCAGAAATGGGCTCAGCCCCAGGAGCGGAGTGGCCCCGGGAGGGGTCTGGCCCGGTCTCCCGGAAGCTGAGCTCCTGGGGTGCCCCTGCCCGGGTCTCACCTGCAAAGCCCATTGTCTTCCTTGCGCTCCACAGAACCGCCCCGTCCCACCCTGGTGCTGGGCTCGGCTAATCCTGCTGTTCTTTTTCCGTTGCAGACGTTTGAGGCAAACGATTTGTATCAGGGGCAGAATTTCAACAAGGTCCTCAGCTCCTTAGTGACGCTGAATAAAGTAACAGCAGGTAAGTGTCTTTCTGCTGAACTTGAGGTTGGCGAGGGGAGCCAGGGGCAGAAACCTCACCCTTCTATCAGCCAGACAGGGTGAACATTATTGAGCTTAGAAAGGATTGCACTAAATTCTTGGCTGTGACTTTGCTGCGATATTATTATTTTTTCTTGTTAGAGCAGCTCTTCCTCTTCAGGTCCTTGTGTGTCCCAGTGCTTTCCCTCCTCTACCTGAGGGAGCAGCAGAGGGGCCCTCGTCCAGGGTGCACTCGTGGACTGTCCTGGCCCTTCAGATGGGGGAGGACTGGGCCCCAGGGACCACCCCCAGGACCCTCACGTTGCTTGTTTGCTGAGGGGGCTGCCCGGCTGCCCAGAGGTCCAGGCCCGGCTTCCGCTGTCCAAGCTTGACCGTGGCTGGCAGTGGAGGTTCTTAGCTGTTGCAGTGGCAGCACCTCGGGTCATGCTGAATTAGGACCCAGCTGAGCGAGTGTAGACGAGGGTGAGGGTCTGGATCCTGGAGGAGAAGGGTGGAGAAATGGCTCCTAGATGGACATCAGCCCTCCACCTGGAGGAGGCCTCGCAGGAGGAGATGTGCGGCGTTTCGTGAAGGTTGCCCGTCAGGCAGCGTGCTGCCTCCAGGGCCCCCATGGCAAAGGGGTGGACCTGGTGTGAGCACATAGTGAGGGGCAGCCGGCCCGGCTCGCGATAGCAGTGCTTCCCCCGTGACTCCACGCCCCGGCTCGCTTCGGTCGCCCCCAGCCGCCAGGGCCACGGCCGACGGGCTGTCCTGGGGCTGGACGTGCGCTCGGGCTGCAGGCAGCAGCAGCTTTGGTAGATACAGACCCCATGCGAGCCTGGGGGAGAGATGGCGGGTCGGCTCTTGCCCTGGAGGCGTCCGTTTCCGGGGTCGGAAGGTGAGAAGAGGGGCCCGGAGGATGCTTCTGCTCTGTCCGCCAGGTGGTGACGCTCGGTCACTGAGGTGGGCGTACTGGGCTCCACACGTGCCGTGTAGACACAGCCCGGGGCCGTGTCTCCAGGGCACCCATGCCATCACTCTCACCCCACCTGGAGAAGATGTGTTTCTCGTATGTCCTTGACGTCCCTGGGTGCAGAACGCAGAGTGCTGTTCTTTACAAAGACCTGCTTGGACGTTGTGGAGTGAACTCGGTGCTTCTCTCTTCAGCTCTGAAACAAGGCCAGAGCCTTGTCAAGTGGGAGAATTCTCTGCCTTTGGTTTGTTGGCCGCTGCTCTTCATGCTTGATTTTGGAGTCAGTGTGACAGGTGGCCGTGCCTTTGCAGATGTAAGCTGTGAGGGGCCAACTCAGGTGTAAGACGGGCTTCCCTGGCAGCTCGCTGGTAAGGAATCCACCTGCCAAGCAGGAGACATGGGTGTGATCCCTGGGTTGGGAAGATCCCCAGGAGGAGGAAATGGCAACCCACTCCGGTATTCTTTCCGTGAAAATCCCACGGACAGAGGAGCCTGGGGGGCTGCCGCCCGTGGGGCCGCAGAGAGCCGGACGGGACCGAGTGAGCGGCAGCAGGGCTGAGACAGGTGCACTGCCCTCCGGGCTGTCGGCCTCGCGGAGAGAGGGCCGCCGCTGTCTTCCCTCTGCTCCTGACGCTTGAAGGAAGTGTTGTCAGGCGTGTGGACAAATCCTTGCCTTTCTCGTGGGCAGAGGAAAGGCTGGCGGTGGGGCAGGAGGGGTCCTGAGCGCGCTGGGTGCAGGGGCAGCTGCCGGGCTACCTCCTCGCACGTGTCCTCTGGGCGCTGCTCTGCGCTTGCGGTCGCCCGGGCCCCGCCCCACGGTGGCAGGGAGCGCTGGCCGTTGCTGGCAGTGCTCATCTGGGCCTGAGCATTGGTGGGGCTTCCAGACTGAGTGTCCAGGTGGTTTTAGGGCAGGAGCCCTGGATGCCTGGGCCCTGCTGGCTCTGGGCAGTCGGGGAGTGCATGCCCCGTGGTGCCTGCCTGGGTGCTGGGAGAGCAGCTGGAATGCTCTGTTTCCCTGGGAAGTCCTCTATCTCTCAGCTGTTGATGACTAACTCAGCATTTCCTCAGACACTGTGCCAGCCAGTCCAGACAGACCTGCCAGAAAGAGGGCCCGGAGGCCCCCAGTTTCAGGATATTTTCATGGAAGGCCCCCACGCAGCTTCAGGACGTTGCCAGGGCCTGCGTCTCAGGGCAGTGATTTCCTGGAAAACCTTTTTGTGGCCTCGCTTTATCGATCACGCTGCATCTGTGAAGAGGGCTGCTGACCTAGACATGCTGGGTGGTGGAGGGGCGTGTGGTCCTGACCAGACCGAGCCTTTTGTGCCCTTGACCCTGGTCCTTCACAGTCCTGGGAGGTGAGGAAGGTGTGGCTGCCCTTGTGCAGAGGGACTCGCCCTCTGAGGGGCCGCTCTGGCCAGAAGGGGCCGGGGGCTTCTGTTGCAAGTCAGAGTCTTTCCTTTTCTGCACGGTCACACTGGGGCTTGTGGCTTGCTGGCCCCGAGGGGAGGCGTGCAGCAGGGGTGCAGGGGGGCGAGGCCTGGGCGGTGGTCTGCTAAGGAATTCACCAGGAGGCCTGTTTTTTCTCAGGTGAGAGGAAAGGATCAGAACAGACTACCTGGTGACGAAACTGATAGATGTTGCCATGCGGCTTGTTTCTGGGAAGGGCAGCGGGGGCATGTGCGGGTGGGTCCTGCGGCCGGGACTCTGCTCTCTGTGAGGGGTGGGCGAGCCCCTGGGGCGGGCAGGCAGCAGGGCACTCAGCCCGCCCCCCTGACGACCTTGCAGACATCGGCCTGGGGAGTGACTCCGTGTGCGCCCGGCCCTCCTCCCACCGGATCAAGTCCTTCGACTCCCTGGGCTCGCAGCCTGCGCACGGCCGGACTTCACAGTTGTTCCAGGGCCAGTACCGCAGTTTGGTAAGTGTGGGCGTGGGCTCCGGCGGCGGTGGTGTGGCCGGGGGCCGGGGTTCGGGAGGCGCTTGGCATGGGGCGGCTGCCTGGGCTGCCTTGCCGCTGCTCTCGGGGCTGGCGTTTGCCACCGCCAGATTATCACAGGTCTCACTTCACGTCGGCTTATTTCAAGATGTGCATCCGTTTATCTGGAGGGATGTGGGCTTTGTACATCCGCTTATCTGGAGGGATGTGGGCTTTGAGATGTTTTCCTCGTCACTTGCATGGTATTGTCTTTCCTGCTGTACACACAATCAGAAGTTGAGACGCAAGAATCCATGTCTTGTACTTGGATGATGAAGAAGAGGCTGAACGTGGAGGAGCCTCGAGGTGGTTTTTGTCCTTATGAGAGCGTGGCTGCAGCGTGTGAGGGGCTCCCTCTGAGTGCTGGTGAGGCGGGGGCCCCCGAGGTGGACAGACCCTGGGAGACGGGCTGTGAGCACAGACCTTGGGAATGAGGCCTCGGGGGCCGTGACGTGCGGGGCCGAGTGGAGCCTGTGGGGGCGGCCACCACGTCCGCTGGCCAGGCTGAGGGCTGCGTGGGCACCAGCGAGCCCCTGGGGCAGACACCGGCCTGGCCCTTGGCTTCACCAGCCGCTGCTGTGACTCTGCTTCGTGCGGCATCCTGGTAATCATTTTGTGTTGGAAACGCAGCGATCTTGTCACGTGAGTCTGAAGAGAACCGACTCTTCCAGTCTTCAGAAGCCACTGCTTTCTGCTTACCGCAGGGGAATGTCGTTCCGTAAGCACGTGGGGATCCTGGAGAAATAAAGCTGGCCTGGTTGGAGCTGTGCCTTGTAGAGAGATGCATTTGAGTTAGGTCATGAAGCACTGTTAAAAACGGAGAACTGTAGAAGGGGTGTAATTTTTGCCTCTTCTTGAACTGCTTGCACTCAGGCTGGCTCTCCTGCTGTGTGTGCGTGACTGTCTTCCCCTCAGAGAAGCCCCGGCCCTGTGTCTGACCTTGTGAACAGCACAGCCCCCCGGGTGGGGTTTCTTGGTACCGACTGGTCAGCGCGTCACGGGGACAGACGCGTGTCACCCCCCACCCCGGGGCTGGAGGGACTTTGGGGGCCCTGTTGGGAGCGTCATGGTCCAAAGGAAGGAAGGAGTCCAGACCCCTTGAAAATAGCTGCCTCATGAAATACACACAGAAGATGCAAGAACAGTCAGCAAGCTTTGGGCAGAGAAATCTTTGCTACCTGCCCCATCAACTCGTGGCAGTTTTCATCTGTTTTTCTGTTTGTTTTGTTTTTGTGTAAATGAGGACTGGGTTGCAATTGAAGAATTTTACTAAGTTAAATGTCCTTTCATAATGGATGTTGCTGAGATCATAGTAAGTACAGGACTGATGTTTTGCCAGAGAAGTTTTGTCACACCAGAAATGGAAAGCCCGCAGCCACCTCAGCTGCGTGGTGGACATGGTGAACCACTCGGGGGGAGCGTGGTGAGGCTCCTCCTGACCTGAGGGGAGGATGGAAGCCGAGATGAGATGCTCATGATTGAAGTCTCCCTTTGCTGCTTCCGGGACGGACGCTGGGGAGGGCCGGGCTGGTGTGGCGTGGCCCCCGGTCCTGTCCTTGCCTTGGGCCCACGCCCGTTCTTCAGGGTGGGGCTGCTCGGCGGCTGAGAGTCTGCCTCAGGAGTGAAGGGTCCAGGCTGCCCTGCCGTCTGCTGACGCTGCCCTGTCTGGGCCTTTGTGGAGTGTCCCTGCCTGAAGGGGAGGCACCCTGGTGCCGGCCTGGCCCATCAGGAGGCTGTGGGTCGCGTCTCCTGCTGCCTCCTGACGGCGGCGCCCCATCCCCCCTGGCGCCGCCTGTGTGCGCCCGCCGTTGGGGACGGGCTGGCAGGGGGCTCCCGGGGCAGTGTGGCGTCCTTCGGGGCCTGCCCTCAGTACCCCGATGGGCTCTGCAAAGCCAGGATGTGGCGCAGAAAGGAGAGTGTCGGGGCTCAGAGTGGACGGCGGGTGAGAGATGGTGATGGCTCGCAGCCTGAGGCGCCGGCGGGCGGTGTCCCTGTGGGGCCCTGACCTGCCCAGCCCGCACCTCTCAGGTGCCCCTCACCCTGAGCTTGAGGGGACGGTGCTCAGTCCACGGTTCCTCCAAAAGCTTACAAGAGGTTGCTTTATTGAGTACTTTAGGTGTTAAATATTAAGTTTGCATTAAGTGTTTAATTCAGTAGATAAAGATTGATGCATTGTTTTGAATTATTAAGTAAACACGATTTATAGTAGCCAGTGTATGTCTAAACAGGTAAATACACATGAACTCTCTCAGGCGTCACGTCAGCTTCTCCTGGGGCTCTGAGCACTGTCTGTGCTTTCTGTCTTTTTCATCCTGTTTAGTGATACACGCACCTAGCGTAGAGCCAGGTGATTCTCTGAGACTTGCTACTGGGAGACATCCAGCAGAGATGCAGCTTTCCCGTTTTCTACAGGCTCTTCAGGCGTTCGTCCGTGTCTCTGATGAACGCCCGTGTGAAGCCTGTTGCTGTTTTTGAACAGCACAGTGCTGTGGCTGTGGACACCCTGCAGTGAAAGAGGGGCGTCGCACTTCCCCGCCGCCCGGCCCTTACCTCTGAGCGCCCGGGCCCGCCCGTGGCCTCTGTGCTGGCGGCGCTTTCCCTGCGACGTCTTTAAGGCTCAGGCTCAGTGGGGCCTGTCCCTTCCCTGATGGTGTTCTGCGCGCCTTTGGCAGATGGCAGTCTGCTCTTTTGCCTTTTTTGAAAGACTCTCCTCTTGGGCATTCAGACGGGTCTGGGTGTCTCCATTTCCTCTTCCCAGGGAGAGTGTGAGGCCTCCAGCCGCCCCCTCAGCCTCCGTCACCACTGCCTCTGGACTCGCTGTGACCCGAGCCCACCCCTCCACTGCCTCCATCCTCATTTTCTCTTGGTTAGTACTGTTTTGGCAGAGTGCGTCTCACACTAATGTCTTGAGTAAGGGCGCTGTTCTTGCATCTCTGCAGATGTCTTTATCCAGATACTACAGTCTTTTTGTCTTTAGTTTTCTGAAGTTTAGGTATGACATGAATCGGTCCAGATATCTTGAGGTGTATCCTGTTTGGGGTTCACTCAGCATCTGGACATGTGTGCGTGTGTCTGTTGTCACACTTGGGACACTTTGAGCCGTGCTTTTCAGACTCCTTTTCAGCACTGTCCTTTCTCCTCCAAGACTTTGGTTCCAATGTCAGATCTTTGTCATTTCTCACAGGTCCCTGGGGATCTCATCGTTTTCCTTGTTTTTCACTATGTCAGTTTGAGTAAATTTTGTAAGTTCTCTTCCATTTCTGAGATTTTCTATTTTATTCGTGTTTTGAGAGAGCTTCGCCTCAGTGTTGGTAACTATGTCTTCTCAGTCAAGCTTGAGTTTCTTTATTCGTGGAACAAGGAGCATCTTTGATTCTTTCTTAGACACTTTGAGAGTGTTGGAAGACGTGGGATCCTGCTCACATCTGTGTCTTAGGCTGCGCTGCTGGCTGAGGGTCGTAGGCTGTGGCTCTGGGGCCAGGCTCATTGACTGGGCGTCCGCGGGGTTCCTGCTGGACCCTGACTGTTGATGGGGGCCGATGAGACTCACAGCCCGGCTCCTGCCCCGAGGCTGTGGAGCGCAGGGGCCGTGCATGTGTGTGGAGTGCTCGTGGGGGCTAACGTGGCCCGAGTAAGGCCTTGCCGGCGGTTCACGGGGTTTCCTCGGGCCAGGGCCTGGGCAGCAGTCGGGGCACGGTGCGGGGCAGGCACTCCCGTGTCTCCAGCCGGCCCCCGTGTGTGCCGGGCGGCTGTGCTGTGGTGCCGAGGCGCACCTGGTCTGATCGTAGCGACGGAGACGCCGTGGTCTTCATGACTTCTCCCTCCCTTGTCCCCCTTAGGACATGACCGACAACAGCAACCATCAGCTGGTCGTCAGAGCCAAGTTTAACTTCCAGCAGACGAATGAAGACGAGCTGTCCTTCACGAAGGGCGATGTCATCCACGTGACGCGGGTGGAGGAGGGGGGCTGGTGGGAGGGCACGCACAACGGCAGGACCGGCTGGTTCCCGAGCAACTACGTGCGCGAGGTCAAGCCCAGCGGTGAGTCGGCGGCGGGCGGGCGGTGATGGGCTTGGGGCGCCCGGCTGGGCGTGGGTCCGGCCCTGGCGGAGGGTCGGAGTGCCTTCCTTCCTGCCCAGAGGGCCTGGTGTCCCCCAAACTGGAGGCTGGAGAAGGGGCTCCACACTCAGGCCGGCGTCTCCTGTCGTCGTGGCACGAGCGCTTGAAAACAGACTCACTCTGTTCTTTACCGTTTTGCGGAGAAACCTGTCATGTCTGTTCGTTTTTAGTTTGTGGTTGCACATTTATATAAAGTACAGTTCATTACCCTCTTCAGGGCTTGAAGCTTCTGTATCGCGTTGGCTGTGTTAATTTCTTATCGTGGGTCTTTTGCCAGTCGTGTGGTGTTGAGCGATTTCTGTCCCTTTCTTTGCACTAATATGGTATTTTAAAATGCATCCCCTTCCGTACATTTTCTGTAGTTGTTTAACGCTGTTTCTTGCATTTAAGTAATTATTCCAAAGCCTGTCTAATTCTGGACAGGAATGGTGGTCCTGGCATCGCTTGCATTTCTGCTCAGGTGTGATCACGTCACGGCACTGCAGGAGCTCCAAGGCCTGGGTGCTCCCAGTGCTCTCGTCGGGACACTCCAAAGGGTCAGGAGCCTTCTGCCAGGAACTTGGGAACAGAGACCAGTGTACTGTGTGTATCGTTTTGCAGCGAGGTCGTGTCTGTTCCTTGTCCGGCTGCTGCTGGACTCGTGTGGTTTCTGGCCTGGGCTCTGGGGGCCGACGTCACTGCCCATGGGGCTGCAGCTGTCCGTCTGAGTCCTGTGGGCCTCGTGGTTCGTGGCTCGGCACGGAGCTGCCGGCTCATGCGGGGCCCCGTTCCGGTTTTGAGGACCTGCTGTGCTTCACCCACAGTGCGGGTCACATCCCCGTGGCCGGGCACAGGGGCTCCTGTTTCTCCATGTCTTTGCCAACACTTGTTTCCTTTTTTTTTTGGATAATAGCCATGCTAACGGGTGTGAAGTGGTATCTCATTGCTGCTCTTTTTTCTGTAGTTGATCATAAAAACGATATTTGTTCATTATCATTAGAATATAGTTAACAGTAATAGCCAGGTTTTTGTGTTCTGCTTCCTATATAAAGTGCTTTTTATCTGTGACTTTCAGTCCTCACCACAGCCCCAGAAGACAGTGTTGCCGGGATATTCAGGGCATAGGGTGCAGATAATACCCTCCTCTGAACACTCTCCTGTTAATCTGTCCCCAGGCAGAACCAGCCAAGAAGCACAGCGCTGGCGTCCAGCCGCCTGCGTTACAGACACGGCTGCTGGGAAACATGCCTTAGGCTGCAGCTTGGCTGGACTCGCCAGCAACCGCCAGCCCGTCCAGGGGCAACCCTGGCTCTGGCCCCTGGGCCTGAGTGCTGGGGAGCCGAGCAGTCCTTCTGGGGCTGAGAGCGCACTGGGCCCTTGGGGGGGGAGGTTGAGGGTGAGGTGGTCTTTCCCTTTACCAAGGAGATCCAGGAGGTCACAGAGCTGGTGATGGGCACGCCCTCAAGAGGTCACAGTGCTGGCAGAGGGGCGTGTCCCAAGAGGGTCTCGGAGCTGGTGAAGGAACAAGCCATAAAGAGTGGGTTCTGCTGATTGTGTAGATATCTGTTAAATCTGGGCTTCTTGAATTCTACTGTGAACAGCTCTTAAATGTAAATTCTGGTCTGATGTTGAGGCATCATAGTAAAAGTGTGAATGAGTACAAATAAAGTTTCCTTTCTAGGTATTTCTCCTCCTGAAGTTTCCAGAGTTAACCTTGGAAATGACACTGCAAAAATAGGGTGGTTTTCAGGTGGACGTGCGTGTGGTCAGCATCGTCTGTGGTGGCCTCTGGGTGTCCAGCAGCCTGGCAGGTGTATTCTATTCTTAGCCCTACTTCTGGGGGCCGTGAGCACTGTGGGGAAGGGGGCAGACACAGCTCTAAGAACCAGCCATCACGTCTCATGAGTTACCTGCGTCAGGAGTAGCCACAGCACTTTGTTCTGCCTGTGAGTCCCGTTTCTCTGACTCGGTCCTGTGTTTCTGTGTGTGTGTGTGTGTGTGTATGTGTATCTGAGGCCCCTTTAGTTGTGTGTGAGTAACTGCGTTACTGTCACACAGCTCCTCGCAGGGCTCACGTGGAGCCCCTGGCTTTCATCAAGAAACTGGAAACTTCCCTCGCTTTCCTGTTTAGCTTTAAAATATAGAGAATGCGTGTTTGCTCAAATGAGTGATCTGTTAGGCTGGGGGGTGTTTATTTGATTGTTGAGCTAAAGGAATAATTACTTTGAGGAGTAAGTTTCCATTCCTAGTGTCCTCGGTTACTTGAATCTCTTTCATGGAAAGCTGTGCCTGTCTGATTTTAAACGTGGGCATTTGAGAAGGAAAGACGTGAAACCATGTTTTTAGCATATTGCTTTGTAACAGTTGAGAGTGAAAATCCAGGATCATGGTAACACTTGTGTAATTGCATTTTTTCTTTTTTAGTAATTTGTATGACTTTATGATTTTGGAATAGATTTCCTTTTTTTAAAGCGCAGGTTTAACGTAAACATTGTGATTTGCAGTATAATTTATCTTTCATTTTCTGTAAACAAAACATGCCAGGTCCCAGCATACAGACTCCTTCCTCCTAAGTGGCCATCGTGGCAGGAATTTTCTCTGTGTTAGGTTTTGATCTGGTTTACAGGTATTTTTACTGAGCACCCAGAGCTGAGGTCTCCTTCTCCGTGATGTCCCCTGGGGTTGTGTGTCTCCAGGTGGGCTCTGTCTGGCTTCTCGTGGCAAACGCGTGGCCGTGCTCGCCTGCCCCCTCCTGGCTGCAGACGGCAGTGCTCTGTTTGCGCCTGGGGCCTGAGTGTGGTTTCTGGTTTGAAACAGTCCTTTTGAAGACAGGAATACTCCCTCAGAGATCCAATTCCTCAGACCTCTTCCAGGGGTCTGCGTGAGGATATTTCAGAGTTCGCTGCGGACGTGTTGGTTGTCCTTCCCGAGTATGTGCTGTCTGACGGAAGGTGTGTGTCAGTGTCCCTGAACGTTTTCTGTGGACACTCTTTTGGTGTGTAGAGCTCATTTTATTCACACAGTTCATGTGTATCTCACACACACAGAGACACGCGCGGTGGTGTCTTGACTGTGCGGGTGGAAGGCAGGCTGCCAGGAGGCTTGTCCTGGAGTGCTGGCGCTGCTCTCGGGTGTGGGGCGCTGGGTCCAGTGGTTGGAACGTGGGCGCTGCGGGGCTCAGGAGCCCCACGTCCAGAGTTTCGCCTCTGACACGTTGAGCCGGTGTCCTGCCGTTCCTCATGGTGTACGGACCACACTCACCTGCTGCCCGCTCCTCAGATTTCTCCCTTCCCGCTTCCCTCCGCCCCGCCTGTCCACCGAGATTTCGCCTTAGACCACAGGGCTCGTTTCTAGAGACTGTTTCCTTCTTTTCCAGACGCCCTTCACTGTTGTGGTGCCTTTTCACTCTTTCGGGCCCCCGTTTCTTTCGAGGCGTTTTCGGCATGTGTGCTGTAAGCCTCCTCGATGGTCGTGTTATTTCTGCATATCAGGACTGGTCCCCTTGCATGCTTCCTGTTTACGCTCCCTTGGTGCCCTGGTTCTTGAGCTTGTTTTCTGTTTGGCTGTCCTCTGATGGCTAGCTGTTCAGTGGGTGCCTCCTTTCCCGACGGCTGACCTTGGCTTCTGGGCCCCAGAGAGCTTTCTCGCCCTTGGGAAACCCCGAGGGTCCTCAGGAGGAGGTGTGGCTTTGGATCACACGCTGGGTGGGTCAGGCTCCGTTTGGTCTCTCCTGGGCGGTGTCCCCCACCCCAGAGCAGCTTCTCTGGCCGGCTTCCTTTTAGGAGGCGCGCGGGGCTCTGGGACCCCATGTGCTGGGCTGGGGCCACCCTGCGCCGGTGCTGCCGTGCGTAGCCTTCATTACTTTCCGCGCCTGGTGGGGGGGCTCAGCCCCCTTTTCTCAGCACATCTGTGTCTACGTTCTGTTATCAGCACTGTAACATTTACTGCGTGACAGGGAGGACAGGCTGCCTGAGCTGCCCTGGAAGGTGCGCTGTCCCATCCTCGGGGCTCCCCTGCCCTCCTCACAGGGGTGGAGTCTGTTTTTAGCTCTTGGGTGGGCCGCAGAATGTTTTGTTTTGCTTAGGACACTAGGAAGGCTCCGTGTTTTAAGATCTGTTTCCTGTGCGTTTTCCTCTGTTACGAGTGGCCGTGACTGACCTCTGTCGTGTTGCATTAACACGTCCAGGTTCTCTCTCGAGGTGCTGGAGGCCCCTGGGGCGCACAGGTCTGCGGTTCTGCCTGCACCTCCACGGACGCCGGCAGGCGCCAGCCCCCGCCCTCCCGGCTCTCCTTCAGGGGGCGCCTGGCGGCCCTCCGTGTGACGGCTCAGGGGGCGTCTGGACGCAGTGTGTTCCTGACACCTCCCAGCCCAGAGGATTCTGTCTGGAGCCCAGCATGTCGTATGCTCTCCTTTTTTTTTTTTTTTTTTTTTGAGTGAGAAAAGACAACCTCTTTGGACCTAAACCTTGATTTGTCTTTGTCTCTTCTGCCTGTTTCTTGTTTTTGTAGAATGTTCGCCTGTAGCTTGCTTTAGAAAACCTTTTTCTTTTGGTTCTCATAGTAAGGTGATTAAATGTTATTAACTGTGGTGTTGAGAGGTATGTCTTAAACTTAAGAATTGATAAAATTAGGCAGTTGGCAAATGATTTGCTTTTAAAAAAATTGAAAGCAGATTGAAGTCACTCATGAATTAAGCTCGCTTGACCTGTGTTGCCGTGGACTTCTTTTTGATCCCAGGGCTGTGGTTCAGCTCAGCCATCTCCGCTTTACTGTCGTTGCATATGCCTCCTCCAGATGGCGTATTTTAAGGAGGAAAAGGCATTTTTTTCCTTCAGATGGAAACATCAGTTTTTTTCCCACAGTTAAATGGTAAGATGCAGATATAAGAATAGGGAGGGAAGTTTTCCTTCTTGTATGTCTCGTGGCTTAAAAGTTACTTATTTCCCGTGGAGTTCTCTTTTCCATTCCGTGGACAGAGAGAATTGTTTCAGCTGGGAATAGCACCTTCTGTTTTGTTCTGTATTTTCACCCTTTTGGAAACCCTTACAGAGAGGCACTGAAGGAAGATTGAGGTCAGCCGCTCCACAGGAGGAGGGGGACCCACAGCTAAAGATAGGCGTTTTGCTTTGGGCTTTTTATGGGTTTCCGGTGCTGAGAAGCTCATGGAAATACTGAGCACATGGGATCTGGGACCCGGTGCCCGAGGGTGTTTGGAGGGCAGTGCTGCCAGAGAGAGAGGTCCTGGACAGGTGTGGTCAGGGGCACCGCCAGCTGTCTTCGGTAGGGCCCTGCAGAGGAGGTGCGGGGTGTGCCCGTTAGAATTACCCCTCTCCCCCCACCAGCCGAGGGCCACTACCAGCCTCTGTAGCTGGAGGTCCAGGGCTAGACCCCCCGCCCCCGCAGAGCCTCGGTGACAGACACAGCCCCTCGCAGAAGCAGGGACTGACAGGCACTCACGCACACACCTTGAGCCACAGAGTCAGCCGCCAGGCGCTCCTCCAGTGCCTGTGCTGAGGAGGTCTGTCTAGAGTGGAGTTGGATGAAAGGCCTGCGATGCACTTGAATCCTTGCAGTAACCGTGACCACTTTCCTTTGGTTCTGGCTTGGAGGTTCTGAAGACAGTGTGGCTTTTCTCAGCGCCCTGCCTGGGGTGGCTCTCTCCTCTGTCTGTCGCCTGTGTTAGCAGGCCCTCTGCGCTCTCAGTGACCTGGGCCCCTCCAGATGCACTCCAGCCTGCGGGTCTTGATGTCTTAACACTGCGTCCCCTTAACTGCCTGCGTTCCCTCCTGTTCTGGGGGGCCAGACTTCACCCATGCTGCACCCTGAGCTGACGCATGGCTCATGCGTTCTTTTGTTTGTTGACAGCAGCGGTGTGTAATCCGTGAGGTGCTCAGCTGAGCGGGGAGGCTGGGCTGGGTGGGGAGGCCCAGCTGTGGGGGTCTCTGACCCCCGGGAGCTGACCGTGAGGAGGGGGTGCGGGCTGGGGCCTCTTGGCCGCATGCACTTCTGCTCCACCTCCCTGTGGTCTGGGGCTCAGCTGGAGCCAGAGGCCAGGCCGTGGGGGCTGCCGCGCTTGGTGGTCTCGGCCAGAGCCATGAGTGAGCCTGCCCTCCCGTCTTTATTTCAGAGAAGCCCGTGTCACCGAAATCCGGAGCCTTGAAGAGCCCTCCCAAAGGATTCGATACAACTGCCGTTAACAAAGGCTACTACAGTGTGGTGAGTGACTGAGGGGCGCTTTTAAAGAGTAACATGTTTTTTCGATATCTGAAACTCGATGTGTAGAATGGGGGTTCCCTGGAGAAGGGGTTACCGGCCGTGCTGACTCCTGCTCCCGAGGTCGTTCTGGGACATTCTTATGTGTTTGTGTTTGTGTCTGCAGTTGGCCCTGTGCTTGTTGCATAACCTGGTGTTGGGATTATTTCCCCGTATGGTTTCCAGTCTTCAGCATGGGATTTTAAAAGGTCATAATGTGATTTGCAGATTTAAGTGCCCTTAGGCTCATATTCAGAGTAGGTTGTCAGTTCTCTAGACCAGTACAGTGTTTAGTTTATCTTGTGTGTTACCATAGTCTTTCCTGGGATTGATGTGTGTATATATATAAATAGTATGAAGTTACAGGTGAGCATCTGGACATTGTACATAGTGAAGACAAGTGTTTCAGAATCCTGAAACTTGCTGCCTTTTGAAACCTGAGCAGTTTGTGAGCTTGAACAATACCCATGATAGTGAGTCTCACACCTGACCCAGTCGCCCTGTGCTCCTAGCTGCTGCCTCTACTGTGGACTCGTGGGGCTGCCTTCTCTTCCCCCTTCTTGGGTAAGACACTGCTTTCTTTCCCGGGGAGGCTGCAGGGGGCAAGGAGTGCCATCCTGATTCCCAGTGACGTCCCAGGGCGGGAGCCCCTTGCTTCTGTGTCCATTGGGGGTCGCATCAGAGGACTCCCGTCTGTGTCCATCGGGGGTTGTATCAGGACTCCCGTCTGTGTCCATCGGGGGGTTGTATCAGGACTCCTGTCTGTGTCCATCAGGGGTTGTATCAGAGGACTCCTGTCTGGGTCCGTCCGGGGGGTGTATCAGAGGACTCCCGTCTGTGTCCATCAGGGGTTGTATCAGGACTCCCGTCTGTGTCCTTCGGGGGTTGTATCAGGACTCCTGTCTGTGTCCATCAGGGGTTGTATCAGAGGACTCCTGTCTGTGTCCATCACGGGTTGTATCAGAGGACTCCCATCTGGGTCCGTCCAGGGGCTGTATCAGAGGACTCCTGTCTGGGTCCGCCCAGGGGTTGTATCAGAGGACTCCCGTCTGGGTCCGTCCGGGGGTTGTATTAGAGGACTCCCATCTGTGTCCATCGGGGGGTTGTATCAGAGGACTCCCATCTGGGTCCACCAGGGGTTGTATCAGAGGACTCCCGTCTGGGTCCGTCCGGGGGGTGTATCAGAGGACTCCCATCTGTGTCCATCGGGGGGTTGTATCAGAGGACTCCCATCTGGGTCCGTCTGGGGGCTGTATCAGAGGACTCCCGTCTGTGTCCACCAGGGGTTGTATCAGAGGACTCCCGTCTGGGTCCGTCCAGGGGTTGTATCAGAGGACTCCCGTCTGGGTCCATCGGGGGTTGTATCAGGACTCCCATCTGGGTCCATCGGGGGTTGTATCAGGACTCCCATCTGTGTCCATCAGGGGTTGTATCAGAGGACTCCCGCAGGGGCCCACAGTGCTGCCCTTGTCTCCGGGAGCCCCGCTCCCACCGGGTGCTGTTGTGGAACCAGGTAGCCGTGCTTCCCGGAGGTCCAGTAGTAGCATGTGGCCCCCTTCGGATTGAAGCGTGACCAGTGCCCTTCCAGAGGTCCGTCCATCTCTAGCCGCGCTCACACAGGGGGAGGAGCCCCGTGCACAGGGCCTGCTGACTCTGAACCGGGGGAGGGGACACCTTGACTTCAGTCTCACATCCAAACTGATGTTCACGTAGCTGAGAGCATAAACAGCATGCTGAACAGCCCGTGTGGTTGTTGGGACATCAGCGTGGAGAGTGTGGAGACCATCTTTCAGCGTCGTGCTCGTTTTGCAAAAGTGAACAAACCCGGTGAGTGACTAAGCCAGGACTCAGTTTCAGCTTGCCTGAGCTCCATGTTTGTAAACTACACAGGAAAGTAAAATGTGGGGCACGCGGCGCACCTGGGCGATTGGAAGAGACGGTGTGTGAAGCTTTTCACACTCCACCTGTCGCTGCGCCTGCATGGACAGCCGCACACGGGACAGGCACTCCACCCCACTGAGGGGCGAGCACCTGGTCCGGGGGTGAGGCCAGCGTGGGCTGAGGTCACGGGAGGGTTTGGGGCCAGTGACTGGAGAGTGCTGTGGGTGGGGGGTGCCATGGCTGGGGGAGTGCCCGAGGCGGGAGGGTGTCAGAGGCGGGGGAGTGCCCGAGGTGGGAGGGTGGGGTGTCAGAGGCGGGGGAGTGCTGTGGGTTGGAGGATGTCAGAGGCGGGGGAGTGCTGTGGGTAGGAGGATGTCAGAGGCGGGGGAGTGCCCGAGGTGGGAGGGTGTCAGAGGCGGGGGAGTGCCGGAGGTGGAGGTGGTGCAAGCATTTGGAAGTTAAGGCGTGAGTGGGGAGGGTGTGTGTCTGCTGCTGGTGTGTGAGGGTCCAGACCAACCACGACAACACCGGGGAGAGGACGAGGATCTCAGTGGTTCACGGCCGTCCTCGGGCTGGTCACGCCTCTGCCTCCCCTGTTTCTGGGACGCCCACTGAGCATGTGTTGGCAAGCACTGGGTGTCACACAGGCCTCTGAGGTGCTGTTCATTTTTCTTCTTTTTTTTTTCTGTTCTAGGGAGTGTAAAATCTCTGTGGGTCTTTTTGTGTTTGCTCAGTTTTCTGACCTTGAGCCCCTCTAATGAAGTTTTCATTTTATTTATTGTAACTTTCAGTTCATAATTTCCATTTGATTCATTTTATGGGTCAATACATTCTATATTTGAGTCATTGTTCTCATACTTTTAAAAAACTCTTTAGGCATAGTTTTCTTTAGTTCCTTGGACACTGTCAGACAGCGCAGTTGGAGTTGACCGTGCCCTTGAGAGAGAGCTAGCCCCCTGCAGCCCCCGCCGCCTCAGCACCACTCAGCAGGCGGCCGCAGCTCTCCAGGTGGGCCAGCTGACACAGCCATCCGGAGTCCAGGGGTCACTGCAGCGCTCCCTGCAGACGCTGTGGCTCTGCCCTCACAGCGCCAGCCGTTTCAGGGCCTGAAAATCCTCTGTGTCTTGCCTGTTCATTCCTTGCCACCCTCACCCCGACCCCTGGGGACCCCGATCTTTATAGTGTCTGAGTTGGAATCACCCGGATTGTCAACTTTTCTCTGATGCTTACGTTGGGTACCTGGTTGAGCTCCTAGAGGTAAATTGCCCCAGACTGGGTGTGGGGGGTTCCCACCTGACTCTGTCCCCCCAGGGATTTTAATGCTCAGGCGGGTCCAGTTACAGCGTCCGCTGCGGGCAGTGAGACTCACCCTGGAGGCAGTGACCTCGCGTCCCTCCCCTTGTGGATCTGAGAGGAGCTGTTGATTTTCCGTCTCTTTGGTTTTTACCTGTTGTTGGGTGGATGACCACTCTCATGCTCCTCACCTGCAGAACCAGAAAGTGTTTCTCAAAAGAAAAACTGTAGAATTCTGAAAACACTCAAGCCTTTAATGTAGTATTTCTGATTCTTGAAATCCACCCCAGAAAGATTACCTGAGATGATTTCAGAGATTTTTGTGTGAGGATGTTTTCACAGGATGCTTTGTTTAGCAATAAGCTGCAAGCAACCTAAGTGTGTAGCCATGTACCGACGCCTCAGACACCAGTGGTGGATCCGTTTCTGATTCTTACAGGTGCAAACGGGGCTTTAAAAAACGTCAGCTCATGTTTTCATTTTAAGTACAGTGAGTATAAAGTACAGTGAGTATAAAGTACAGAATATAAAATTGGGCAGGTAATGTGATTTTGTTGTGTAAAAGTGTTATCACTGAAAGTAGAAGGCAGTGTGCCAGGGAGCGTGGCGGAGTTGTACTCCTCGGTACCACTGGTAAAGGAGGCTTGGAGGGCTGCCTTGGCCCTGGGGCTCAGGCTGGGTTGGAATGTCACCAGGAGTGGAGACCTCGGGTGGCGGAGTCGGGGCTCAGACACGGAGGGTCACAGTGGAAGAAGAAACCCCGTGACTTTGCTTTACACGAAGAGTTGACCCGTTTTTGGTGACAGAGCCCGGCGGGACAGTTTATTTTCGAGTGTGAGATGTGTTTCAGTCTCCGGTCAGTGAATGGTCAGGAGCGCCCTTCTTTAGGTGCCTGGTGGGGCGTCGGGCCTTGTGTGCCCTTGTGTTTGATGCCCTGCTGCGGGCTGGCCTGGGGAAGCCCCCCCCCGCTGCCTGCAGTCTGCTGTCTCTGTAACCGAACGCTGGTAATGCTGGCCTCGGCCTTGTAGCGTTAAGGGGGTTAGCACTTGGCCTTAAGGTGCCTCATAAGTGTTGGCCCTTAAGAGGTTTTCATGGTTATTCTGTTGTTTAGTCGCTCAGTCGTGTCCATCTCTTTGCGACCCCATGGACAGCACTCCCTGTCCATCACCAACTCCCACAGTTCGCTCAAAGTCCTGTCCATTGAGTTGGTGATGCCATCCAACCATCTCATCATCTGTCCTCCCCTTCTCCTCCTGCCTTCAGTCTTTCCTAGCATCAGGGTCTTTCCCAAGGAGTCAGCTCATCACATCAGGTTGCCAAAGTATTGGAGCTTCAGCTTCAGCGTCAGTCCTTCCAGTGAATATTCAGGGTTGATTTCCTTTAGGATTGACTGGTCCCAGGGACTCATGGTTATTAGGAAGTGTGTTCAGAAGTGTTTGAGGCCACCATACCATTCTGTTTGCAGATGGGCATCCCATTTGAGGATTAATTACCCAGGGCGGTAGTCCATGGTGATGGGATTGTGTAATTAAAGGGAGCAAGTGTGTGACCTCTCTGAGCTTGGTGGGTGTGACAGAGGAATTGGCTGCGCTTCTGGCCTGGTGACAGACCCCCGGCCAGGGGAGGTCAGTGAAGCCCTTCTCTTGGAGAGGCCGGATGCCCACTCCTTCGGGGGTGGACAGTCTTCCAGCACCTCTCCTAGGGGACAGCAGGCTCCCTGTCACCATCAGAGAACGAGCCTTCCTGACTGTGTCTTCTGGGAGGAGAGCAGGCTGTCAGGACCCTCCGTGTCCTGCGGCATGGTGGCTTTGTCTCCAGGGACCGGTCAGCGTTCCTTACGCAGCGGACAGAAGATGCACATCGTCTGTGTCCGCGCTCGCCTGGTGTCACGACAGGCGCAGCAGCTCTGTCTTTGAGAGACTGCAGACGTGACCCAATGGGCAGCGGTCACTGCATATTACATGTTAGAGTGGACGTCCGTCACGCTGTAGCAGACCTCCACAGACCCTGCCTGTGCTCCAGACGGACCTGCCCCCGTGCGTCCCCTTGGCTCCTGGGGTTGCCCAGAGCCTCTGCCTGCTCGTCCGGGAGAACCCAGGCCTGGTGGCCGGAGGTTCTCCTGGAGCCACGCTGAGCCAGCCCCGCCTTGGCTGCCTTCATCTCTCACGGTCCCTGCCTCATCCACCTTGGCCAGGACTGGTCAGTGCCTCCCCGCGGCCTGTACAGGGTCAGGCTGTTGGCGCACCGCCCGGGACGGGGCTGCCTGCTCTGTGTGCGCTTGGAGCTGCCCCTCCTCTCCTGGGCCCTCGCTCACACTGACCGCCCGCGGCCCCTGCCCTCCTCTCCCGGGCCCTCGCTCACACTGACCGCCCGCGGCCCCGGCCCTCCTCTCCCGGGCCCTCGCTCACACTGACCGCCCGCGGCCCCGGCCCTCCTCTCCCGGGCCCTCGCTCACACTGACCGCCCGCGGCCCCGGCCCTCCTCTCCCGGGCCCTCGCTCACACTGACCGCCCGCGGCCCCGGCCCTCCTCTCCCGGGCCCTCGCTCACACTGACCGCCCGCGGCCCCGGCCCTCCTCTCCCGGGCCCTCGCTCACACTGACCGCCCGCGGCCCCTCGCCCTCGCTCACACTGACCGCCCGCGGCCCCGGCCCTCCTCTCCCGGGCCCTCGCTCACACTGACCGCCCGCGGCCCTCCTCTCCCGGGCCCTCGCTCACACTGATCCCTCTTCCCGTCCTCTCCCGGGCCCTCGCTCACACTGACCACCTGATCCCTATTCCCGTCCTCTCCTGGGCCCTCGCTCACACTGACCGCCTGCTCCCTACTCCCGTCCTCTCCTGGGCCCTCACTCACACTGTCTGCCTGCGGCCCCTCCTCTCCTGGGCCCTCGCTCACACTGACTGCCTGCGGCCTGGGCAGGCTCTGTTCCTGCGGCTCCTGGCAGGGTCCTCGCTCCCTGTGGATGAAGACCGAGGTGAAGCTTTTCCGGTGGTGGCCAGTGCCGGGCGTGTGAGTGGGGGAAGAGCGAGCTGGGCCACGTGGCGACAGCTGGGCGGGGTGTCTGTGAGGGTCCTTCCTGCCTCAAGACCCACAGAGGTGTGCCGTCCGGGGAGGACACGCAGGGCGGGGATCAGGCCGGGCTCTGCTGGCCCTGAGGCTGGCCCTGGGGTGACGCTGAGCACCGTGGGCCCCCGGCTCCTGCTGGAGCTCTTGGGCAGTGAATCTTCAGCGTCCCTCAGCCTGTGAGTCCCCAGATTTAGGAATGCTGTAAGCACGTAGCTTCTTTTAAATGGCACAATGACACAAGCATTTAACATCCACCCCCTGACTCTTCTTGAGACTTAACGTCATGAAGTATTGAGGATGCAGAAATCAGGACGCCACACTTGGTCAGTGGTGGCCGGGCTGTGCCCGCGGCCTCTGCTCTGGGAGCGGGAGGGCTGCAGGAATGGCTTCCTCCAGCAGCACTGCTGCCCTTCCTTCTCTGCTCTCCCTCCAGACTCTAGTTCATTAACAGCTGGGGTCCTGTCTAGTAATTTACTTTTTGAAACTTGAAGTACTAGCAGTTTAAATAGAGTGGGCTGGAAGAATATGTGCAATGGTGATTTCTCCTTGTGGTGTGGGGGTTATAGTTAGGTGGGCAGAGAGGGGTGAGAATAGCTCTGCCAGTCTTGAGTTCAACCGGGGATCGAATTTGGGCCCCCTGCGTTGGGAGCACAGGGTCTTAGCCACTGGGCCACCAGGGAAATCCCTGGGTGTAGTTTGTGATAGGATTCCTTTACTGTGTCTGGGTCAAATCTTGAAAAGTTTCCTTTATGTTACATGTTCTGTTACATGTACATCAGTTATTTATTTTCAGAGGACTGTCAGGGACACGTGGAACATAGGACGCCCTTGGAATTTGCAGTGGCTCCCTGGTAAGGAGAGTGGTGTTGGCGCTCCTTTCCTGGCAGCGATGAAGTGGTTTCTGTGGGCTGCGGGGCATGAGTCGGTCCTTTGTTTGGCTCTGCCGCTGCAGCTGACAGCCGGGGATTGTCTGTGAGCTGCCCAATGCGGTCCCCCTATGGGCACCATTGTTGGCCGGGCCGCCCCACGCCTCCCGCCCTGGGGGGAGCTCGCGCGGCCGGGCTCTTGGCCCGCCCTCCTCATGGTGCCCGGTGACGGCTGCTCTTCCCGGCCCTCTCTGGACCCGCCTGCGTGTGATGGAGCCGTGGCGGCTGGGCCGTGACGTCCCATGGGGTCCTGCAGCAGCCAGAGCGTGCAGCAGTCCAGGAAGGGGAGACAGGTGATGGCTGGAGCCCTCGGCTTGCTGTGAGCTCGGGGAGGGACTGGCAGCCTCTGCGTGGTGGACGCCCGCGCCGCGTGGCTCCCTCAGCGAGTCTGCGGAAGTCAGGGAGAGGAGCGTGGCCTGGGTGGTTTGGGCGGGGTTGCTCTAGAGCCTGTCTTGAGCACTTAATTGAAGGTCGTGTTTGCAGCCAGTAGATGAAGGAGAGGCGGTCGGGCAGCGCACTCTGCGTGGATCTCGGGGCGCTCCGTGTCTGCTCGCCCCGCGCAGTGCCGTGGCTGAGGAGGGTCATTGACTGCCTCGCGCTTGCGCTCCCGACGCTGCTATCCGTGGGAGCTGTTTGTGTTTGTAGGGTGTGTGTGTCGGGTTCCAAGCGTGTCCTTAGCAGAGTTGCTAATAGTTCCTGGTGTTTGTTCTTAGACATGGAGTCTGAGTTGAGCCTGTGTTTTCACGTTAACATAGGGGCTTTCTGTCTTACTCATCTGTGACAGATTTAAATTTTTTTTAGTTCAGGGATCCACCCATGGTACTTGGTTTGCCTCGGGTCATTTTGTAAGGAGAAGATGGGGATAATGTGGATGAAGCGCATCCCCTGGTGACGCAGAGGCAGGGTCACGTGGTGCCCCCGTCCTCCAGTACTCTGACACTCGGGCCCACTGAGTGTCTCTTGGAGGGGAGGTGTCTAACTGTGAGAGCGGCAGCCGCATTTCCCCACGAGGCAGGGTCTCCCAGAGCGGCCCCTCCCCGTCCGCTGGCATCCGTGAATAGGTCCATTCAGGGGCGGGACGGAGCGGAGCCCAGAGCTGCGGCAGCGTGGCAGAGCCTGGGCCCCGAGTAACTCATGCCGAGCCGCCTCAGGTCCCCTGCTCTCACGAGTGGCTCTGCTCCCCTCCGGAATGTGGAAGACCCTAGTGAGCACACAGTGGTTCGGGTGGTTTGTGTCAATGCTGAAATGTAAATTTAGCTAATGATTGCTTTTTTCTTAAATGTTTAAACATACCTTTTGATTATCGAAAACCAGGGGAGAAAGCCGAGCATGTTTGGAGTCTTTATTCTGTCTGATTTCTTCTGCAGGGCTAGTTTAGGGTGCTGTGTTAGTTTTGGGAGACAGCACTTAGGGCAGGGAGTAGTAGCTCCTCAGAAAAGGCAGGTGGTGTGACTTGGTGACCGGAGAAGGTGCTGGCCCTGACAGTGGGGTGGAGCAGACGGCTGAGGAGGGCTCCTTGCTCCCACGCAGCCCTTAGCCCGAGGCTGGAGAGGGGGTGCTGGTTGGGCGCAGGTCCACCTCTCCCCGCCTCACTCTTCCTCTTTAGAGGAGGGCTTGCCCGAGGATCGGAGGTGCTGTGGGTCGGGCACTCACTCAGCCGTCCAGGCTCCCATCGGTCAGGCTCCCCCTGCAGACCTGAGCTGCCCCGCCTAGCCTTGCCCCAGGGGCCAGTGCTCTTGTGATTGCGTCTGAAAGGGGCTCATGTTTCAGCCAGCTCTTTTATAGATTTCTTTCTCAGTTTTTAGGGGTTGTTAGCTGCTTTTGTCTATATATATTGCAGGCTTTCAGGAAACATGTTAATTTCAAGGTTGATTTATAATTATTCTCCCAGAGATGGTAGAATACATACAGTGCATACAATGCTTGTTTTATGCTGGTGGACCTTTTATTTGTAACATGTACAGGATGATCTGAGACGGTCACCTTCTCTGGTGAAGGTCTGCAGTGCCCAGAAATTGACTTAGAATGACTAGATGCCATCTGAAGGGTGAACTGCATGTTTTTTTTTAGTGGATGCACTTTCCATATGTCACAGTGCATAGATTTTAAGGGTACACGTCAATGAGCTTTAACCGGTGTATATGTCTGTGTAACAACTACCCAAGTCATGATGCAGAACTTGTCCATTATTCCAGAAATTGATCTCACGTCCCTTTCCCTGTTGTCCCCCTACCCCCCCATCCTTGCCCTCGCAGATGAGTTTGGCCTGTCCTTAGATTTACCATAGATGGGTATATGGGATGTCCTTGTGTGAAAGGCTTCTCTTGCACAACGCGTGCTTTGGAGATGCATCCATGCCTCCATGCTGTTGTGATTGTCAGTGGTTCCTTCTTTCCATCTAAACAGACGTAGCATTACTTATCTGATGATGGAATTCATTCAGGCCTCTTTCTAGGTGTTCCCCTGTTAAATGTGCTTGGCAGGAATATGAAGTCAGTTGGATAGCCTCGATAATAACTCATTACCTGAATTTACTAGTTAATAATCACAGGGAGTGATAACATTAAACGAATCAGTGTTACATAGAAGCAACCGTGCGAATTGAACAATAGTGATGAACTTCCCAAAGCTTATACATCTTAATGTCAAATAATACTTACATTTATTGTAGGTGCTACAGAATATTTTGGAAACAGAAAATGAATATTCTAAAGAACTTCAGACTGTGCTTTCAACCTACCTACGGCCCCTGCAGACCAGCGAGAAGTAAGTTAGGTGGTTATTGTGTCAAGTGTTGGAACAGTGGTCCCCTTGGCTATTGCCTCGTGTTTTCAGAGAACAGCAGCTGAAAGGCTGGGACAGAATGCAGCTGAAGACACAAGAGAGCTCCTTGTGTGTTGGGCCGCGGGGCGGGGAGGGGAGGGGAGGGGAGCATGAGTAAGACCGCTCACACGTGTCTCCTGTTTTTCTCGGCTCTAGGTTAAGTTCAGCAAACACGTCACATTTAATGGGAAATCTGGAAGAAATATGTTCTTTCCAGCAAATGCTTGTACAGTCTCTAGAAGAATGCACCAAGTAAGTAAGAGGCTAATAAATATAAAATTCAGATGGATACAACTGGTATTTGAATGGTCAGGATTAACTTAACTTTTAGATTTCACATTTCTAAAGGTGGATACTGGGTTATTTCGAATGTTTGGGGTATGTCAACTTTTACAGTGAAAGTGTGTTTTAGACTCTTCTCCTCGGTGGGACCTACTGCCTGCTCAGAGCAGGGAGAGAGGTTTCCTGTGAGCAGTGGTTCTTTGGGGTGGCGGCTGCAGAAGGGAGGGAGTGTGGAAGGGAGCGCTGCGGCTTGGTGCTGGACCCCTGCCGAGGTCAGGGGAGCACGGCATGCTGCTCACAGGCACGGGTCTCTCTGCTTCGTCTGCGTTGGTTTTTCTCACATGGGTTTCAGGTACATTCAGGGCTGGACGCACGGCCAGCTTGCTCCGGGTCCTTTGTCATTCATCCTCTGCTTGCTTACGCAGCACCCAGCGTGTGCCAGACGCGTGTTAACGAGACAGAAGTGACCCCTGTCCTAGAGGAGCTGGTAGTCTGGGGAGGGAGACAGCTGGTTAAAGACGGTAGAAGTAATTACAGACAGAGGTGTGGAAATGCTGTGAGGAAAGCTGAAGTTGGGTTTCAGGGGAGGTCGGCCAAGCACTGCGATGACAGGAGTAGGCAGGCAGAGGCCATGGCGGCCGCTTGAGCCGGCCCCGCGCGTGGGGGGCCCAGCCTCTCCATCACTTACTGTGTGGTCAGTCGCTCACTCGTTATCCTGTCCCCCGCCCTCGCGGGTCACCCTGAGCCCAGCATCCTTAACCTGGCGCACTTGCCCGCGCATTCTTCTGTCCTGGAAGAGGGCTCGTTCCTGTGGCAGCCGCTGCCCTGCCCTTGCGCTGACGCCGCCCTGGCTCAGGCCGGCCGCTCCTCCTGTGTCCTGCACAGACCCCCTGATGAGGCCCTGACCTCTGGGTGGCCCTCTGCCCGTCCATCTCCCCAGCAGCGTCTGGCCTGAGCCCTGCTCAGAAGCTGGGGGTGCCTGGTTATTCCTGGGCTTGTTCCCAGCTGTGTCTCACAGACTGGCCTCAAGGGCCACAGGAGCGGCCTGAGGGTGCTGGGGAGCTGAGGTAGGAGGTCGGTCCCCGCATGGCGGCCGTCTGTGGGAGCCCTGCCCGCTCCCGGCTCCCGCCCGCTCTGCTGCACAGGCCTCAGCTCAGTCTGCAGGCCCACTGAGGCGCTGTGGCCCCGCCTTCCCCTCCGCTGCTGCTGGCGCTGTGGCCCCGCCCTCTGCTGCCTCTCGCGCTGTGGCCCCGCCCTCCGCTGCCGCTCGCGCTGTGGCCCCGCCCTCCCCTCCGCTGCCGCTCGCGCTGTGGCCCCGCCCTCCCCTCCGCTGCCGCTCGCGCTGTGGCCCCGCCCTCCCCTCCGCTGCCGCTCGCGCTGTGCCGGGGGCGTGGGCAGTCCTGTCACAGCCCCTCCTCCTGGCGCTGCCGTCACCGGTGTCCTGCGCGCTTCCCGCTCGCTTGTACCTTCTTAGGTTGCAGACTCCTCCGTGTGTTGTGGGCTGAGTTCCCGTTAGTTGTCTTACATTTTGTAGGGCTTCAGCTTATTGAAGAAAATACTGAAATAAACATTTGACATAATTGCTACTGGTTAAATAAACATTGTGTATTTAGTTCAAAGTTAATTATGAGGTGTGTCTTAAAATATAAATAAATTCATCTTTGTAGACACTGGACCGTTACTGTAACATTTTCACAGTAAAATAGTATTTGTTTTAGATTGTTATCAAAATACAAATTTGAACTAGAGAATAGTTTATTTTGTCTGAAAGTTGTGTTTTGAACCATCCAAATAATAGAAACATGGGGATCCAGAGATGATATTAACCTTGTAGAACGGACCGGCTGGTACGGGCAGCAGCCTCTGTCCTGCTGGGCCGGCTGGGCCGCGCAGCACCCTCTGTCCTGCTGGGCCTGCTGGGCCGCCCCTCCTACAGAGCAGAGCAGAGGACCTGGGCTGATGAGGCGGTGACTGGGACTGGTGCTGCGCTGACCCAGGTGTCAGAGCTATCACCTCCGACCCCAGTGGGGTGTCGGTACAGTGGACTTCACGTCAGAATCGGCCCACCACATGGCACCTGGGAGGTCCTGAGTAGCCCTTGCCGTAACCTCTGGACTTGCTGAATGAGACTGCATGATTCCATGGAAACATTTCCAGCTCTAGAACCTCGTGCGTCTGGGAAGTTGGGAAGGGAAGGCACTCCAGTGGCACATGGGGCTGTGAGCGGATGGCTTGAGGCGGGGGCTGGAGCTGCTGGCTGGTGATGGGGGCTCCTCTGGGGGAGCCTCAGGTGCTGCCGCCCTCTCGGGCCTCTGGCATCCTTGAGGAAGTTGTCCGCATTCAGGGTTTGGGGTCCAGCAGGAGGGGGCTTGCCAGGGGCTGACAGTGCCCTTGAGGCTCCAGTGTGGAGTCACTCGTGTCCCCGCATGGGGACGCCTCTCGGTCGGTAGTGGGCAGACTTGGGGGGCGCACGGGCTCACTCGGGTCACGGCCACACCCTCGGGAGCCTCCTGGGGGGCTGCTGCTGAAGCTGGTTACTTAGCAGGCAGTGGGCAGACTCGGGGGGCGGGGGGCGCAGGGGCTCACTTGGGTCACGGCCACACCCTCCTGCTCTTGGTCTCCCTGGGAAGTCGGTGGCCGCTGGACCCTGAGCCCTTTCTTTGTGCAGTTAGCAGTGCCATCAGGAGCAAACGTGTCATGCAGGGACGTCGTGCGGCAGCTCTGCGTTCTCAGGCCTCTCCTGGAGCTCATCCCGCTCTGCTCCGGGGAAGGAGAAGGGCCCCTGGGGGTCCCCGCCTGCCCTGTAGCAGTGTTCCCCCTGGAGAGATTACAGTGCACTGCCTGTATCACTGCCTGTTACCAGACCACCACCAACTCACTGTGTCAGACCACCGACTACTCGCCTGTGTCAGGCCACCAACTACTCGCCTGTGTCAGGCCACCGACAACTCGCCTGTGTCAGGCCACCGACTACTCGCCTCTGTCAGGCCACTGACTACTCGCCTGTGTCAGGCCACTGACTACTCGCCTGTGTCAGGCCACTGATAACTTGCCTGTATCAGGCCACAGATAACTCACGTGTATCAGACCGTCGATAACTCACCTGTATCAGACCACTGATAACTCACCTGTATCTGACCATGGATAACGCCTCACCTGTTACCTGACCTTTCATAACTCTCCTGTATCAGACCATTGGTAACTCTTGACCTGTGCAGTTCAGTTACTCAGTCGTGTCCGACTCTTTGCAGCCCCATGGACTGCAGCACACCAGGCTTCCCTGTCCATCACCAACTCCCAGAGCTTGTTCAAACTCATGTCCATCAAGTCGGTGATGCCATCCAACCATGTCATCCTCTGTCATTCCCTTCTCCTCCTGCCTTCAATCTTTGCCAGCATCAGGGTCTTTTCTAAAGAGTCAGTTTTTTGCATCAGGTGGCCAAAGTATTGGAGTTTCAGCTTCAGCATCAGTCCTTCCAATGAATATTCAGGACTGATTTCCTTTAAGATGGACTGGTTGGATCTCCTTGCAGTCCAAGTGACTCTCAAGAGTCTTCTCCAACACCACAGTTCAAAAGCATCAATTCTTCAGTACTCAGCTTTCTCTATGGTCTAACTCTCACATCTATACATGACTACTGGAAAAGTCATAACTTTGTCTAGATAGACCATTGTTGGCCAAGTAATGTCTCTGCTTTTTAATATGCTGTCTAGGTTGGTCATGGCTTTTCTTCCGAGGAGCAAGTGTCTTTTAATTTCATGGCTGCAGTCACCATCTGCAGTGATTTTGGAGCCCAGGAAAATAAAGTCTCTCACTGTTTCCACTGTTTCCCCATCTATTTGCCATGAAATGATGGGACCAGATGCCATGATCTTAGTTTTCTGAATGTTGAGTTTTAAGCCAACTTTTTCACTCTCCTCTTTCACTTTCATTAAGAGTCTCTTTAGTTCTTCTTCACTTTCTGCCAGATCTGCGTATCTGAGGTTATTGATATTTCTCCTGGCAGTCTTGATTCTAGCTTGTGCTTCATCCAGCCAAGTATTTCTCATGATGTACTCTGCATATAAGTTAAATAAGCAGGGTGACAATATACAGCCCTGACGTATTCCTTTCCTGATTTGGAACCAGTCTGTTGTTCCATGTCCCGTTCTAATTGTTGCTTCTTGACCTGCAGAAGATTTCTTAGGAGGCAGATCAGGTGGTCTGGTATTCCCATCTCTTTCAGAATTTTCCAGTTTGTTGTGATCCACACAGTCAAAGGCTTTGGCCTACTCAGTAAAGCAGAAGTGGATGTTTTTCTGGAACTCTCTTGCTTTTTCAGTGATCTAGCAGATATTGGCAATTTGATCTCTGGTTCCTCTGCCTTTTCTAAATGCAGCTTGAACATCTGGAAGTTCTCGGTTCACATACTGTTGAAGCCTTGCTTGGAGAATTTTGAGTATTACTTTGCTAGCATGTGAGATGAGTACAATTGTGCCGTAGTTTGACCATTCTTTGGCATTGCCTTTCTTTGGGATTGAAATGAAAATTGACCTTTTCCAGTCTTGTGGCCACTGCTGAGTTTTCCAAATTTGCTGGCATATTGAGTGCGGAACTTTCAAAGCATCATCTTTTAGGATTTGAAATAGCTCAACTGGAATTCCATCACTTCCACTAGCTTTGTTTGTAGTTATGCTTTCTAAAGCCCACTTGACTTCGCGCTCCAGGATGTCTGGCTCTAGGTCAGTGATCACACCATCATGGTTATCTGGGTCATGAAGATCTTTTTTGTATAGTTTTTCTGTGTATTCTTGCCACCTCTTCTTAACATTTTCTGCTTCTGTTAGGTTCATACCGTTTCTGTCCTTTATTGGGCCCATCTTTGCATGAAATGTTCCCTTGGTATCTCTAATTTCCTTGAAGAGATCTCTAGTCTTTCTCATTCTATTGTTTTCCTCTATTTCTTTGCATTGATCATTGAAGAAGGCTTTCTTATCTCTCCTTGTCATTCTTTGGAACTCTGCTTTCAAATGGGAATGTCTCTCCTTTCCTCCTTTGCCTTTGCTTCCCTTCTTCTCTCAGCTGTCTGTAAGGCCTCCTCGGACAGCCGTTTTGTTTTTTTGCAGTTCTTTTTCTTGGGCATGGTCTTGATCCCTGCCTCCTGTACAGTGTCACGAACCTCCGTCCATAGTTCATCAGGCACTTTGTCTATCGGATCTAATCCCTTGAATCTGCTTGTCACTTCCACTGTATATTTGTAAGGGATTTGATTTAGGTTATACCTGAATGGTCTAGTGGTTTTACCTGTTTCTTTCACCTGTTACCAGACCTTTGCTAAGTCCTCACTTGGCATCTGACCATTCTGATAACTTCACCTGTTAGCAGGTCCTTGATTGATGACACCTCTTGTCAGACCACCCCCTCCTATCATCAGATCAGTGATGGAACCACAGTAGCAGGCCTTGCTGACCCCGCACTAATTGTCACAGCTTGGTGTGGGGCCTCCAGGAGGCTGCAGGGGTATGCGGTGAGAGCGCCATGCTCTGCTACACGTCTTCATGTTCTCAAACCCGCCTCTAGAAGCACGAGAGAGAACCACGATGAAAATCCTCTCTCTCAATTCTTAAGTCGTGTTCTGCCTGGATGGTCTTTGTGAGTGTTGCGTGTTCCATTATTTCGGTGATCTACACGCTGTTGCATGTGAGGTGTGTCGGCATAATACCTGGGCTCCAGTTAAGACCAGCATGCGACCTTTATGAGCTCTGGCTGCTCCTGCAGGTTGGCGAGTGGATGGACTGTGAAAAGATTCATGAGCTGATGGTGGCGAGTGCAGTGACTTCTTGGAGCATTGGGTTGAGAGAGGTAGTAAACCTCTAGAGCCAAGCATGATGGGAAGAAAGAAGGAAGGTCTTACTTACTGAAGTCATTGTCCGTATGTAATCCACGGACATGTTAACAGATTAAAGCCCCTTGACCTAGATTTCAGTGTGTTCTCCTCTGAGTGCGTCGGGCTGTGGTCTGGCCCAGGCAGGCGAGGCTGTCCCAGCAGCTCCTAGCCTGGCGCTGAGCAGGGCGTGCAGCCCTGTCATCTGGTCACTTAGACGGCGCATCTGCAGGCTGCCCATGCCCCGTCTCCGGCAGTGATTTGCTCTTCTCGGCCAAAGCGTGACGGCCTGTCACTGCTGTCGCCTTCGGTCCCCTCAGCCAGGCAGTCGGGGTTCCCTGCAGGTCTCTCGCTGGAGAAGGCAGCCTCCGCCTGCTTTCTTGCATCCGAGTGTGACCGTCTCCTGCTGAGATGTCCGTGTGTTGTGGTCTCAGAGCAGGTGTGTCTTGGGTGTCCGGGTCCTGGTAGGAAGCAGGTGGTCTAGTGCCTTTGGGGAGGGTGCCCTTGGCAGCGTGTGATGCCTGCTCCCCGGTGACTGGGGGGTGCTGCTCCCTCTCTGGGGCGCCTTCTCCCCTCTGGGGTGCCCTCTCCCCCTCCCGGACTGCATGTTGTCCTCTTCTGGGGGCGCCTGCAGTGAGTGGCTCTTATGATTGAGGCATCGACTCTGTCTCTCTTATACTCAGCTTAGTTTTGAACTGGTTTTGTGTCCCCCCCACAGATTGTAGTCACCCTTAAGGTAAAGACTCACTCTTTCTCTATTTTGAATGTGTTCCCAGTGCCTAACTGAATGGTTGAAGTTAATTTATTGAGTCAGTGACTGTTTATCCTGCAGATACAGGAAACTGTGACTAATCCCTGAAGGCTGTTAAAACCCGCTTGGGGGTTCACACTTGGGAAGGAGTCTGCCAGCGGTGCGGGCGCCCACGTGCTTTGACCTCAGATCCCAGTGAACGAGCTGAGCGCTGGCCCTCGCGTACACACACGGCCGGCTCAGGGGCAGGCTGTCGGGTCCTGTGGCCCCCGCGGCCTGGGAGGGCTGTTGGCCCCCGACGCCCGGGACTGTCTCCCTCACCTGGTGGGGTGGCCGCTCTGCTCTGCGGGCCACTTGTCTCTTCCCCCCACTGATGGGGCAGCCTCCACCCAGGAGCCGCTGTGGGGCTTCTCGTGCGCCTGTCTCGCAGCTACTTCAGCAGGAAACCTTACCGACCAAGTAACCACACGTCCCGTTCCTCCTCATTTACACACGACATAACGCTCCTGGACATCTGTTTTGCTCATTATCCAAGGAAGGGGCTGACCTGCAGGTCCCGGCGTCTGGACACTCGAGGAAGGGACGGCCTGCTTTCCGCTGAGCGGCTCCCCTGGGGGCCGGGGGCTGGGCGCGCCATCCGGGGCTGCCCCGTGGGCTGGGGCCCACTCTGGGAGACGCTCCCTAAGTGGGGCTCCGTGTCACTGTCTGCAGGATGCCGGAGGCCCAGCAGAGGGTCGGGGGCTGCTTCCTCAGCCTGATGCCACAGATGAAGACCCTGTACCTGGCGTATTGTGCCAACCACCCATCCGCGGTCAGCGTCCTCACGGAACACAGGTGCGTCTCGTGGGCTTCTTCCCGGGGTAGGGGTGCGGGCAGCCATGTCCGGGGTTCCCTCTGGGCAGCTCGTTTCTGTCAGTTATTACTTGAAACGTGGTGCAAGCACCCATGTGTTTATTCAAGACTGGTAAGTTTTATTTCCCTCCAAGTGAGTGCCTGGGGAGGACTGATGTCAGGCTTTAAAATCCTAATTTGTGCTTATAATAGAAACAGGTGTGTTTTGAAGTCTCCCCTCCAGCCTGTACCCTTTGGCCGGAGGTCGGGGGCTGGTGGGGGCTCAGGAGGGTGGCCGCGGGCTGGTCCGGGCTGCCGGAGCCGCATCCGCCCAGTGCGTGGGACTGGGGTACATGGGACAGCACTGGCCTTGCTGTAGGAGGTGGTGTCCGTCTCTGTGGGGCACGCCGAGCCAGAGGCCGTGCGCGTCTGCTCTGCACCCGGGAGACCAGGGAGGCAGCAGCAGGCTGCTCTCTGCTGTCTGGTCAGGCATGGCCGGCGTTCCTGGGCAGCAGGGAGGACTGCGGGGCTTGACCTGCATGCAGGGTGGCCACCGAGCTCTGCTTCTGCTCCCAGAGGGGCTTGCGTCTGTGTTAGGGATTCAAAAACTTAATGGTTTCTTCTGAAAACAGCAGTTCAGCCAGAAATGAAGAAATAGTATGAGTCGGAGCAAGGTAAATGCCACTGTGCTCCTGATTTAAATATTTAACCTCAAGTTACTCCTAACTTAATATTTCAGTTTGAAGCTTAGAGGCTGTGCTGGGATGCAGGCGTCGTTGGGCTGTTTCTAACCTGAGGCTCCAGCGAGGCGGCCTGTGTCCGTCCAAGTGTGGCTGGGTCGTGTGGACCTTGGGCAGGGCCTGTGGCCTGCTCTGAGCCCTAGGCACTGCTCTGCAGCTGGCCTCGGAGGTCACCCCGCTTCTCCGGAAGTGCCTGGTTATAGAGTCCTGTCGGCGGGAAGCGGAACCCCTGAGCTGGCCAGCACTGCGTGGACGTGATGAACTCTCAGTAAATGCTGATTGCTCTGTCGGTCCTCACGTCGGTCGCTGCCCCAGACTCCGGGTGTTGACTGTTGTTCAGTGTGCCTCGATTCTGAACCTCCACTTGTGTTGATGCATCTCCGTTCCTGAGTGAGGCCAGTCATCTCTGACACAGGGGTGGGAAAGAAGGGCGGTTGAGGGTGCCCGGGGACCACAGGAATGAGAGGCGGGCTGGTCGTCTGCACGCTCCGGGGCAGGCGGGCTGCCGTGCACGCACCTTCCCAGGAAAGCCGGGAAGCATGGATGCTGTGACCTGGCCCGGCATCTCCTCCCAGGAACGATGACTTAGATGAGTTTCCTCCCGAGTGAAATGCACAGGTTGAAATGTGAAGTTTCTGAAAATTCCGCAGGAATTGTTGACGCAGCCCTGGGAGAGATGAACAGCAGGTAGAATGCTGGGGTAAATTACAGGGCATTTTAAATGTGTGCTCTCCTTCCGCCGTTTTGGTCAGGGGTCAGCCCCCTGGGGGTGAAGCTGTGTCCTGAAGGTGACATTTAAACCTTTCAGATGTTCAGGGGCAATGCTTGTGAGCACCTGCTGTGTTCCCCTCTGTGTTATTACTTCAATGACTGCTTGTGTCGTGGCTGGAACCTCAGGGCAGCTTTTCCCAGGAGAGCAGGAGGGAGTCCAGCCGGGGCTCTGCTCACGGACCCCCTGCCCGTGTTCGTGTGGTGCGTCCCGGGCAGGGGGCAGGACGTCCAGGCCCTGGGAGTGTGCCGAGCTTGGGCGAGCGAGGCGGCCGGCAGGATGCGCTGCCCGCGTGCCCTCCTGGGGCCCCTGGGCAGCGGCGCCCCCTGCCTGCCGCTCAGACCTGGCCTCCGCCAGCCCTCCCTCCCTTTCCCTTCTGTCCTGGGTCCTACTTGTGGCCTCTGTCCTGCTCTTGTTGAGGTCGTGAAACCACCACTTAGGGCTGGATCAGTCTGTTTTTCTGCTTGAATATACTTTCTTAGGGACTGATTTAAACATAGTGTTTTGCAGTTTTTAATTCTTATTTTTAGTCTTATGATCCTTACGTTGTGTTAGTTTGGATTTTGAGTGTGAATCTGCAAAATGTATGTATGGAGCCTCCGGTCCCGTTGAATTATAATGGATATCTGCCTTTTGCATTACCGTTTGATAGTCGACATCATAGGCTCGTGGCTGCCTGTTGCGAGTGAATTAGGGGTTTCATGATTTAATATGTAGAATGTCTCCTTTTTCCCAGCACAGTAGTTGTTACTTTTTGCTGCGCTAAACTGAGGTTGCCTCTGTGTTCCTCTGGTCACTCTCTTGCAGCCCACTGTGTCGTTTGAGTAATTACAGAGGAAAAAACACTGTGTAAGGGTTGCTAGCATCAGTAGAAATTAAGCAGAAAGGGTCTTTGTTTTGTCAGAAAAGCTATAGCCTGCTGTTTTGTTTTATAATGGTTCTAAATTTTTTAAAAACTAAACAATGAAACAAATATATGCTAAGTTGCTTCAGTCGTGTCTCTTTGCAGACCCCGTGGACTGTAGCCCACCAGGCTCTTCTGTCCATGGGATTCTCCAGGCAAGAATTCTGGGGTGGGTTGCCATGCCCTCTTTGAGGGGATCTTCCCAACTCAGGGATCCAACCTAAGTCTCTTATGTCTCCTGCATTGGCAGGGGGATTCTTTACCACTAGCATCTCCTGGGAAGCCCATACAGTGATCTGTAAAGATTTATAAAAGGTTTTGTTTCATTTCTTAATTGTGTACATGTCTGGCATTTTATGACTGTCATATGGATATTAAAAGAAGTTACTTTTGCTTGCAAAAATTCCACATAAATTTTTAGTTGTAGGGAATTTTGGGAGTAGGTGGATGGGTGATAAGAATAATCTGCTTAGTTTTATTAATTATTGTCTGCCATAACTATAGTTATGAAGTTTCATATAATACTAAAATATCAACAATGGCCCACAGAGACTTTTTTTGTTATTTTTCTTGTGGTAGAAAAGGCCCCAATTGGATTATATTTAAAGGAGTCAAACTTTACTCTTAGTACCATTAAGGGGGAGGGGTGACGTGAGGCGGATCCAGGTGACCCGCACCGATGGGCCGGGGCTTGAGGATATTTACTTTATGACCTCGTTTATTGTGCTCCTCCCGGTGGGAGACGTGGGGACCCTGAGGGGTTGTGGCCTCTTCCGCTCGCCCGCAGCCCAGGCATCCTCTGCTCCATGTCTGGAGGGACTCCTCTCGGCAGCAGTGTGGGCCACAGACTGGGGTCCTCCCAGGGGCCCCAGGTGTCATCTGTCCCGTGGTGCAGAGACAGGAATGCAGAGTGTCCCATCACAGACGTGAGCCACAGATGTGTGGGTGACGGAGCTGGGCCCCCTGCTGGCCTTCCTGGGTGCTCCTGTGAAGCGGAGCCAGGGCAGCCCTGGGCATGAGGCTGCGGTCCGGGAAGGCGCTCGATGGGGCTGGGGATGCAGGGTGGGGGAGGAGGACTGCGGTCCGGGAAGGTGGGGGAGCAGGACTGAACAGGACAGGCTTGCTCTGCGGCTTGTTTGTTTCTGAATGCACGCTCGGGTTCCTTGTCTGCAAATGCAGACAACTTTCTCCCACGGGTCTGAGGGTGAAGTGAAATGATGTGAAAATGCTTTTGGAGGCTGAGCCCCCACGTGCGTGTCAGGGACAGTGGCGCTGCTGTTGGGGGACTGTGGGGCCTGGCGGCTCAGCGCCGTGAGTCAGGTGGTTGTCGTCGTGATGCGTCTCCTTGCAGGTTTTACCGTCTCGAAGGACCTGCTCACGGGGCTCTGTCCTTGCCCTACAAGGCCCGCGCACATTCAGGCCTCTCTGTATGCAGGTGGCTCGCTGAGCGGGGCTTTCCTGAGTGGTTGGCTGGGAAGCCGTGGCGCTTTGTGCCACGCACACATGGCTTTGCTCAGGCTGAGGGCCCTGACGTGAGCTGTGGGGGGCCTTCCCTTTGGTGTTCAGAAGTAAGCAGCACGCGAGGCTGTAAAGCCTGTGGCCTCTGCGTGGCCACGGGCGCCGCGTCGTCATCTGGGGGCTGGGGGCAGGCGCGCGGCCCTCCTGGGCTCTGACGGTGGCCTCTGCTCTCTCTGCGCACGCTCAGTGAGGAGCTGGGAGAGTTCATGGAGCTGAAGGGCGCCAGCAGCCCAGGGATTCTCGTGCTGACCACCGGCCTCAGCAAGCCGTTCATGCGCCTGGACAAGTACCCTGCGCTGCTCAAGGAGCTGGAGAGGCACATGGAGGTACGTCTGCCCCGCTGGCCATGCCAGGAGCAGCAGCGAGGAGCCAGACCCAGAGAGGGCTTCCCCACCGGCCTGTGACTCGGGAGAGTGTCACGGGGACTTCGTTGGTTCTGAAGTTGTTTTCCCGTATCCCAGCTGTGTAGAGCAGCGTCTGCTCCAACCACTGCTAGCGGGGATATTTCCAGTACCTGGGAAACGTCGTGGTGTTGAGGGGTCACATGGGGAACGTGTGCGTACAGTGTTAAGTGTGTAAGTTATGGAGAGGTGATAGGAAAAGAATCAGCGAACGATGTGTGCTTATCTCATTTTCAGAACACAGGCTTGGGCCTGGCAGAAGCTGGGGTTCAGGCCGCTGGCTTGGGTAGGGTGTGGTGAGCCCTTCCCCAGGGGGCAGGCAGTCTGCCGCTCCCCTCTGCCCTCTGTTGCCTGAGCATCGGGGCGGGTGGGGGTGGGCGAGGCTGTGGGCCAGCCTCCTTCTCCAGCGCAGAGTCTAGAAGACTGTCCACCGCTCCGTGACCCCCTCAGAGACTGAGCAGGGGCCCTTCAGTACGGAGACACAGGGACAGATTACAGGCTGAGACTGCAGGGGAGGTTCAAGCCAGTCTCCAGAGAGAGCCTTTCGAAGAACAAACTTTTCATTATGAAAGCTCACAGTGTGTTTCTTTTATTCAAAGGATTATCACCCAGACAGACAAGATATTCAGAAATCCATGACCGCCTTCAAAAACCTTTCAGTAAGTGATAGAGTGTGTTACAGTTTTTTTCCGTCAGGCATTATTATTTCAAATGAATGCAGAAACTAAGCTGTGAACTATAATTTGGATTTATTCTCGAGAAATAAAAAATAAATAACATAGTTATTCCATGGCTGGTAAACCTTCATGCTTTATGGCACTGTGGACACCAGAGAAATGGAAGGATCAGTGTTTTCACTTTCACACGGTACCACATAATGCTGTAGTACATGTAAGTGGTTTAGAACATGTTTTTAGCCTCATCCCAGTGTCTCTAGTGACGTATGAAATGGAGTGCTGGGCTGCCTTCTTATCTGCTGTCAAGCTGTCTTAATGACTGTTTCTGGAATGCGTGTCTTATTTATAGCACAACTGGAACTCACCCTTTTTTCCCTCGTCTAGGTCTTTTCTGGCACTCACTAATAAAATCAGAGAATGTTTTTCTTGTTCAGTCCACATTTCTTCTAAAAATGACAGGATTTCCTGTATTTTTCTAAACTAGTGTTTCTCATTCTAGAGCTGTTGGTTGTTGTGGGTCTCTCTTGACTTGATTCCGTTCTCGTGAAGTAAGCGCGTTGCTCACTGGCTGGTCTGTCTGAAGAAGAGGTCGGGGCCGGAGCTCGGTCTGGGAGCCCGTCTCCCCTGACGCGCCTCCTGTGCCCCCAGGCGCAGTGTCAGGAGGTGCGGAAGAGGAAGGAGCTGGAGCTGCAGATCCTGACGGAGGCCATCCGCAACTGGGAGGGCGACGACATCAAGACCCTGGGCAGCGTCGTCTACATGTCCCAGGTCCTGATCCAGTGTGCCGGCAGCGAGGTACTGCCTTCGGCGTTCCCGGCGTTTCTCTCACTGCGGGAGCCTCCTCCAAGGCCCCTGCGCCTGGCTGGCTTCCCCTGCCGGGGACACCGCCTCCCTGAGTTCCTTCACTGCTGTGGGCAGTGTTTCTCTTGAGTCTTCTTTTAGATTCTTGGGCATCTTTGTGCTTCACTTAGGGTCTTTCTGGGGCTTCTCTTACTGATTGCAGCAAATGAGATTTAACATATAAACAGTGCTCGTCGGCCTTTCATGTAAATTGGGCAGAGCTCTTTGGGGGATGGCAACAGTGGACGTGTTCGGCTCTAGGGTAGTGCCAGGATCCGTCAGTGGGCCAGAGGCGTCTCCCTGCTTTATTCTCCCTGCCTTCAGCCTGAAGGTTCCACCTGGTCTCCACTGCCACTAAAAGTTCACAAGTTCTTTGCTTCATTTTCTCTCAACCACAGAAAAAAATTTGTTTTTCTAACTCCTGCCTAATGAGTCAATGGCAGACCTAAACTCAGATTTTTAAAAAAGATATTCCATGGGCTACTTGTGAGTCTTAGGAATTTGTCATGATTTTGTTTCCATTTAATTTAAATTTGGTAGAAAGAAACACCTAAGCATGAAGTGTGATATTCTATTTCATAAGGCCTAATGTAAGTATTTGTTCTCACCATTGTAAATATGTGTTTTTAATACACTTATTTGAATTTGTTCTTTTACATTAGGAAAAGAATGAGAGATATCTTCTACTCTTTCCAAATATTTTGCTAATGTTGTCTGCCAGTCCTAGGATGAGTGGTTTTATATATCAGGTAAAACACATTTTCAGTTTGTATTTGTTTATTGTGGATGTGAGAACTGTTTTAAGGCTCACTTTGAGTTTTTGTATTAAATACTATGTATCTGTTCGTGTGCTGCCTATAGGGTTGTACCTAAAGTGTTACATTCACATCCCTACAGACACTCCTGTCTGTGTTTTGCTGTAACTGTGCCAGTTAGGATCTTTGTGTTAATCCAGAGCAAAAAGAGAAGGAAACAGGTATTTGCACAGCTGACCCCGAGGATGCAGACTGCTGGATGCAGGCCAGCTGGTCACCTGCCGGTCATTCTGCTGCTTTCCTGCCACCCGCAGGCCGGCTGGGGGTGGGGGGGGGACGTGCAGCTGAGGTGGTCTGTGGGCCCCCAGTGGAGTCAGCAGTCACCAGCACACGCTAGGGGTGTATTTAGCTTTTTTATTGCTAATGGCTTTTCTGATTTTCTTCGAGAGGATATGAGACTGATTTAAGAAGAAAGTGCAAGGGCAGAGTTCTTCTGTTTCTGTATGTTAATTTAAAGTGTGGTGTTGCCTCGCCCTCCTCCAGGGACCTCCCCACCCAGGGATGGAGCCCCGGTCTCCCGCAGTGCAGGCGGCTTCCCTACCGTCTTAGCCTCCAGGGAGCCCATTAGGTGCCTCACGTTCTCTCTGTGTCCAGTGGGGCTTCTGGCAAAGTTGACTGCTCTTGTCTTGTGTGGTTATTGAAGCTGCGGCCCTTCCATCAAGTTGTTGAGGCCTGACTGGTCGCCAGGAGCCATTCCCACAGAAGTCACCCTGGGTTTGCTCTTGAGTTGCATTTCCGCACACATGGCACGCTGTTTTTGTCCCCAACAAGCGCTCTGGTGGGTCCTGAGTCCAGAGCGTTCATGGCTGGCTTGCACCTGCTGGAAAGCTCTGCAGCCCAGAGAGGGGTTGGCGTCACACACTTCCTCTGAAAGGAGCACTTCAGGCGTGAGAAAGCAGATAGGCACGGGCCAGCCCAGGGAAGGAGTGCCTCCTGATTCGTGAGCCTGTGGTTGAGCCAGCGCCCGGCTGAGGGAGTACCTGCTTGGCTCCCCAAGCCAGTGGCCGCCACTTTAAGCGACCACGGTCCCTTCCAGCTGCATCCCCTGGCTTCGAAGTTCCCCCCACCCCGGGGCCCAGGGCCCTGCGGTGACCTGTGGGGCTGTGGTGGTGTCCAGGGCGGCCTCAGGCCCCAGCATGCTGGCGTCAGCATGCTGCCGCACGGCCGTTCCCCCCGGGTGCGCTGTCCGGGGGGCTTCTCTCCGAGTGCTGTGACCCCCAGTGCACGCGTGTCAGTGTTCACTTCTGGCTTTGCCCCACATCCAGCCGCAGCGAGCTCGTCCTGCCCTCCGTGGCTGCTGCTGCAGGCTAGTCGGGGCCACGCAGCTGTTTCCTGTCTGGCTGCTCCGAGCTCTTGGTCACCCCGGCGCCGTCAGCCCCTCGGCAGGGCGTCTGCAGTGTTCATACCTGACCACACACACAGTGCCCGCCCAGCGGCCGTCCCACCCGCCCGCCATCCCACCCGCCCGGCTGCGGGACAGGCTTCTGAGCGCGGGCCCTGGCGCCTGTGGACTGGATGAGGCCTGTAGGGGATGCGGAAGGCCGGGCCCCGTGCGGTGCTCTCGGCCCCCCGGCCTCTGCCCGGGTATCAGGAGCCCTGTGCCCTGCAGCCTCACTGCTGCCCCCCTGCTCGGGGTCCTGCGCTCAGGGGCCTCTGGCCCTGACTCCGAGAGGTGTTCCCTGAGCACTCGCTCGGCCTCCGCAGCTCTGGTGTCTGTCAGTTGAGGTGGGCCCTTCGCGGCCCAGTTCTGGCTCCGCCCCCTGCTCGCCCTCGGTCTCCAGAGCGGGCGGGCTGGTGTGCGCTCTGCGTTTTGTGCAGCTCCCGGCCTGGCTGTGATGGGCTGTGGTGATGGACGACCAGGCACCGCCCTCACACGGCTCCTCTGGCTCCAGCTTCCTGTATTTTGCCTTCAGACGTGGAACTTCCTCTGTTCCTCTAAGGCATATCTGTGCTTCCTTTCTACAAACAACATCATTTAAAATAGCCACCGGGGACCCTAGTTGTTTTTTTAATCATAGTGTATAATGTTTTGTGTCTTGCTGTTTATATTTAGAATAACTCATCAGATGAAATGTTTTTGTTCTGGTTTGCAGCCCTGTACCTTTTTGCTGGCTCATTTCTTGGTTATAGTATTACGATTTCTTATTCAAGGTAGAGGTTTTTGTATCATACGTGCTTTTGGTACAAACGAGACTTTTTGCTTTACGAAGACAGTTCCTCTGCCTATTCTAAAATCATTTAATATTTACTTTAATAACGGTACCTTCTTTACTAGAAAAGCACTAATTGTTTCTTTTTGGGGGGGGGGTTCTGTTTTAGGGAAAGCTACCAACGACAGGAATGACAATCACAAAGCTTGAGGACAGTGAAAATCATAGAAACGCGTTTGAAATATCAGGTGATAGGCACAGACTGTGTGGGTGCTCTCTGTCCGGGCGCCAAGGCAGTGGCCCCGCTGACCCCCTGAGGGCTGCGTGGAGGTGCTGTGGGCCTCCTCGGGGTGCGCGTGTGCGTGTGCGCTCTGCTGCCCTTCCCGCCCCTGCCCCCCGCCCCCCAGCCTGCGTCTGTCTCTTCCAGGGAGCATGATCGAGCGGATCTTGGTGTCCTGCAACAACCAGCAGGACCTCCATGAGTGGGTGGACCACCTGCAGAAGCAGACGAAGGTCACGTCGGCAGGGAACCCCACCGTCAAGCCCCACTCCGTGCCGTCCCACACTGTAAGGGCCCCCGTCCCGCCCCCCAAGTGCAGACCCCAGGTTAGGAGAGCACGGCCCGGGCCTTGGGTCTCTCTGCAGACGTGTCCTCATCCCCCGTGGACCGTGATCGCTTCACAGGGAACCCACTTGTAAGCCAGGCCCACTTGTGCTGCCTCTCAAGAATTCACACACATGGACGCACACAGTTCATGCCACCCGGTTAGGTAGCTGTCTTGCCCAGGGTGGGCCGTGAACACTAACCTTGGAGGTTTCAATCAAAACCCTGAGAACCACTGGTCCATAGAGGGCTTTTCTGAGCATTTTAATTGTATTTATTATGTTTCATCAAAAACAAAAACGAAAACCAAACTTATGATGACAAAAAGGACCAGATTCATGCTGAAGGCATTAAAGTGTGATTTTTGACTCATCATTTTAAGAAACCTGAATTTTCTGTTTTTAGAAAAGCTCAGCAGCTCTGCAAGTTTTTAGATCCTTAAACATTGCAAAATATATCAGTACCAAAGTGTCAGTGCTTAAAGCTAGCCTTTACTGGTGTTGCCTGCTTAAGATACTGGTGTTGAGTTGTCTGAACACCTGTCGTCTTTCCCTGCGAGCTCTGACGAACGAGGTGCCCTCCTCACGGTGACCTCGGACCGCACGGCATGGCCAGCTTGTGAGGGTCTCTCCTGGGACTTCTGCCACGTGTTTCCCACCTGTGGTCGCTGTCCTTGGGCTTGAAGGGTTTTCTCAGGGATGGTGCCATGGCATAGTGTACTGGTCACGGGTGCAGCTTCTTACTCCATTTCTCAGCAGTCTGGGGGTAAAAACCATTCATCTGCTTCAGCTATCATTTTGAATGGTTCTGCCATGACAACTTTTTCATATTGTAAACGTATACTAGAGATGCTTAGCTTTCATGGGACTGAGTTTATCTCAAGGGCACATGTGTGCACATCAGAAGGGAGTGCTTTCTCACTCACGTGGTAACAGCCTGAAACCCACCTCTGTGAAGTCCCACCTCAGGTAGCCCTGTGCCCTGTGCTGGGACCCTGGCCTCTGGTCCCAGGGCAGCGGTGTGGTCACCGCAGAGTCTACTGCTTCTGTCCTTGAGCCCCAGCCTCAGCTCTAGCCCAGGCTCCCCTTTAGGCCTGTGTTTCAAATGTTACTCATTTCTTCCGAATAATGACCATGCTCTTGGTTTCCAGCTCACAGAACAACTCAACTTTTTCTCCTGTTAAGCATACCATATTGTTTTGGGTTAATTTGAGGTCACCGGCTAATTTTGAATTGTTACTTATTTTGTTTAACGTTTTTTTATTTGTCAGTGTGATGTAATACTTTTGGGGTTTCTAGGAGTATAAACCCCATTAATAAGATCCTTCTGAGAAATTAGATTTATATAACTTTGTCTTGATTAAAGCTGATTTGTCTGAGAAAATGTTTTACCCAAAGGATTGGTAAAATTTTTCTATAAAAAGACAGTAAATATATTTTTGGTTTTTAGGCAATATGGTCTCTGTTACAATTGTATTTTGCTTTTATAATATAAAAGCAACCATTGACACGAATGGGCCTGACTGTGTCCCAGGAAAACTTTTTTAAAGCAAAACCGGATCAAGCCCTACTTTCCCTGGGGAGGTAATAATTACCCTCCCCCAATCACATTCCCAGTGCAGGGAATGCCCATTCTTTTATAAAATCCTGATATCTGTATTAAATGAAATGCCCTCTTTGCAAATGTGGCTGCATGGCAGTTAAAGGCGGTCCATGGATTTCCAGATCTGGACCCAGCAGCCTGCTGCTTCCTGCCCTGAGCTCAGCGGGCCGCACGCAGGGTGTGGGGGATGCTCGGCCTGGCAGCCAGTAACCTGAGCGTCTGGAGGTTCAGGATGCACGCCAGCAAGTGGGCGCTGATGTGCTGGGAGGGGGCTGGGCTGGCCCCGGATCCTCTGGCGGTGAACGAGCTCTGCTCTCTCCCTCTGTCCCCGGCAGCTCCCCTCCCACTCCATCACCCCGTCCAGCAAGCACGCGGACAGCAAGCCCGCGCCGCTGACGCCCGCCTACCACACGTTGCCCCACCCCTCCCACCACGGCACTCCACACACCACCATCAACTGGGGGCCCTTGGAGCCTCCGAAGACCCCCAAGCCCTGGAGCCTGAGCTGCCTGCGACCCGCACCCCCGCTGCGGCCCTCTGCTGCCCTCTGCTACAAGGAGGTGAGCCGTAGTGGGTTTGCGTCTGTGACTGTGGGGCCGATGAGCTGCTTCAGAGTGGAAGGCTCTGCCTTCACTCCCATGTCACCCCTTCCTGCGCTCCAGGGCCCCTGAGTTCTGGGGAGACCCCAGCTGCGGTCCCCTCTGTGCCCATCACAGAGGGAGAGGGGCCGGTTCTGAGCAGTGTTTGCACTTTGAGGAAGCCGGTGACTGAAGTGACAAGTGTGGTGATCACACGCGTGAGCTTGAGTGTGAGCCGGGGTCAGTTATTGTGTCTGGTGTGGATGTGGCCATGAATGTGGGGGTGTGGCTTGTGCGGTGGGCGTGGTGGGTGGGGATGTGGGCGTGGCTCTGAGCATGGTGGGTGGGACTATGAGCTTGGTGGGCGGGGCCTGTGTGTGAGCCTGGTGAAGCACCTTTGCGTGGGTTTGCATCTCCACGAGGCCACATTTGCCGAAGGACCTGGGGCAGACCCTGCCTCCATCCTTGCTGGAGAAATTTTAAGGTACATAGAAGAGTACAACATAAATTATAGTTAATCCTTTATGGGTTTCGTTAGTGAACTTTGGTTCTTAGGAAATGTATTTTCCTGGTGGCCCTGTGCCAGGTCGGAGGAGCATTTTGGCACCCTCATTGCCTAGCTCAGTGTTCAGGGGGCGGTCAAGCCCTGCTGCAGGTTCATGACAGGAGAGAGGGGAGTAGGGTAGAGGAGAGAGGAAGGCTTGGAGGGTGTGGCCGTGAACGTGTCCAGCCTGCTGAGCACACAGACCGCCTGGTCATGGAGCAAGTGGTCCTAGAGCAAGGCCATCACTGAGCACCACCGAGGGGGCACCCTGCCCTGGCTTCCCCTCCGCCCCCTTGCCTCGGGACACGTGCTGCATTCACTTCTTTGGGGACTGATGATTTCTGCAGCATTTTCAAGCACTTTGAAAGTTTTCACTTTCACAGATTTTGGAGACATACCTTTGGAATGCAAGCTCTGGTCTCTGGGTGCTTTTCAGCCTGATCCCTCCCATAGCCTGACTCTCCCGTTCTCAGCCTCGGAGTGGCCTCTTGAGGTTCACCAGCGGTGTATGTCCGAGATGCAGAAGTTAGCCTTTCTGACATTGGTGTTCAGTATGTGCTTGACAGTCAAAACGTTGCCGGCCGCATGGACTTGTGCATGTGTTCCTCTCCTTCCCCTTCAGAGGATCTAGATGTGTTGTGGACGGAGGGACGGACTCTGGGGCTTTGTCTGCCAGCGGAGGGGGCACCAGTGTCCTGCCTGTGGGCTGATTCTTTTCCATTTTCTTCCCCCTTGAGGCTTAGAATATGTTCCTAAAGGAACTGTTTTCCCTCACCTTTCTTTTAGAAATAGTTTCCTCCTGTCTTTCTGGTTGGCTGCAGCAGGGGGTCTGCCCCCCCGAGTGGGACGCGCACGTGGCTCCCTGCGCAGGCGTCAGCCAGCTGCCCTCCTCCCTGCACCACTGGCCGCTGCGCCTTCTTGGGCGCGGTCCCGGTGGTCCCGGCCCGGCGGGTCCAGGTGGAGGAGGGCCGTCAGAGCCTGTGCCTGAGGATGTCAGCGCGTGTGGGGCGGGTGCTGGAGTGTTCTGGCTTCCCTCTCCGCCGCGGCCGTGCCTGCACACCGGATCCAGGGTCTGCCAGCCTTTCCCTCTCCTTCCCCAGGACCTGAGCAAGAGTCCCAAGACCATGAAGAAGCTGCTCCCCAAGCGCAAGCCAGAGCGGAAGCCCTCAGACGAGGAGTTCGCACTGAGAAAAAGTGAGCGCCTGAGAGGACACACGTAGCTCTCCGGGGTGGGGAGGCGGGGCCTCGAGAATGGAGGCGGGGCTTTGGGATGCTAAGGCGGGGCTTTCCAGAACCACAGAGGGGAGCAAGGGCCCAGCCTCGGGTCCGCTCTCGAGGACGTCAGCTGGGCAGCGCAGCCCCCTCAGTGCCAGCCGCAGCTGCACTGGCAACATCCCCTGTGAGCGTTACCCCCTGTGGACGCTGACTCCCAGCGGATCCTGCAGGGAGTTAAACATTGTTCTCACAGAAACCTATTAAACGACTGGTCCAGCTGGTGACATGTAAGTTTCTCGATGGCTCCTAAGCCCTCCGTGTGACGCTGACTCTTAGGAGGGAGCATCTGGCCTGCCTTGCATGTGTCTATCATAATATGAGATGCTGTCTGAGCATTTTTGGTACAGCTTGTAAGTGGCTCAGTCCTCCATTCTTCCCCATTTTTTACAAATTAGTTGAGGCTTTAAAAATATATATCTAATATCCTAGAAAATATAGAAACATTTAGAACAATAGCAGAATTTAACGCTACAGCGGTATGAAGCATGTGGGGTGTGAGGGCTGCCTGGCACCAGCACCATCAGACGCTGCTGCTCCACAGGCTCCGTGCTCCACCAGGTGGCCTCCGGGTGCAGGCGAGGCCTGTCTGGAGGGGCGCCAGCTCAGGCCGAGCTCTGGAGCCCTGCCTGCACGCTCTGGGCTGTGCTCTCAATTTCCCGGATTAACTCTCTGGTGGGAATCTGTGGATCAGGGAAGCGCTTGTTCTCAAGCCTTTGGTAAATAGGGTCAAATGGCCTTTCCAGGGGCTGTTCCTGTCTTCTCTGCCTCCCATGTGTGGGTGCAGGAAGTTCTTTCTGATAGCTGCATCCACACAGAGAATCATGGTTTCTGATTTTCTGAGGCGATATGTGAAAACACCATCCCTAGTTTTAATTTTCACTTCTTGGTGACAACATTTTTCTTTCTGTGTTCTCTTATGATCTTTTCTTGGTGACAATGAACATTTTTCTTTCTGTGTTCTCTTGTGAATTGTTTCCATTTCTTTTTTCATGTTCAGGATGGGGATACTCTTTTTCCTATGGATTAGTAAGACAATATATATGTATAAATATACACACATACACACACAGACATATGTGTGTGTATATATATATGTATATATATTTGGGTTTTAGCTCTTTGCCAGATATGTTGTAGATAAAAAATACATAGAAAAAGTAAACGCCCTTTGGAACATAACTATTCTGTGAATGTCGGGAAATGTTTATCTGACACAAAGTCTGGGGGCCGTCGGTTGTCAGCACCGCGGGTGAGTGGCTGGCCAGGCTGTGCTGGTGGCTGGCTGGTGACGGCTGTGTGTCCCTCGCAGGCACGGCTGCGCTGGAGGAGGATGCCCAGATCCTGAAGGTCATTGAAGCTTACTGCACCAGCGCCAAGACGCGGCAGACGCTCAACTCAAGTAAGTGTCACCGGAGCCCGCTGCCACTCTGCTGGTTCCTTCTGCCTAAAATCACGCCCCGAAGGACGTGGCTGGGCCCCGTGCAGGCTCTCGGTGCAGCCCCTAGTGAGGCTGCTTCTGTGGCCCGGCCCGCATCCCCCCGTCCTGAGAAGGGGTCTCAGCGGTCAGTGACACGGCCCCGCTGGGAGGCCTTGGAGTGGAGGGCGCTGCCAGGGTGTGGAGTCTCTGGGGCCTGGAGAGGACGGCTTGTGTTAAGACACCGGAACGCGCTCTCAGTTCAGTTGGTCAAGCTGCTTAAACCACTGGTGTGGAAGTGGGGTTTTTTTTATTTTTTTGAGGGAAGAGTTTCTTAGAATTATTGTCAAAAACACAAGCCTAGAGTTAAGAGTTGTTTTTTAAATAGCAACTCCCCCCCCCCCCCCCGCCCCTTAAATGATTGCATTTAGAATTTTTGCTGTAGACACCAGTGAGTTTATGGGTAGATTTCAGTACCTCTCAGTGTACCTTCATCTTACTTATAATGTCCTCTATGAAAAAATCTTAATCTGTCGTGTGAGCAGGAAAAAGGTGGATTCTTTCTTTTCCCCAACTTCCTGAGCATTTGAGAGTGGAGTGCAGGGTGGGTATAGTCAGGCTGTGGTCTGTTCAGGAGGAAACGGGGCTGAGCTTCTCCTGCCTCAGACTGGATGACGTTAATTCTGGCATGAAAACTGGCTTTTATTAGGTGTTGTGTTTGGGCTCCCTTCTCCATCTGGACTTTGGTGAATTGCTCGTCACCTCATCTGTACCACCTGCAGTGTGACGTTGGCTTCCAGTCGGTGTCAGGTCTGTTGTTAAAAAAAAAATGCTGGAAAGAAAAGGTGGAAAAAGGAACAGTCAAGTGCTTTAACTTAGCTTTTGCTCAAGGTGACTGCAGGTGTGAGGCTAGGGCCAACAGGATTAGCCCTGGGTACAGCTGCAGATGATTCGGAACCTTCTTTCTGGCTCGTACTTTACACATCCCGCCCGTGACGTTGGGACATCTGGTCTGCACCCCGTCTGGTGAGAACGCCTGTCTGTTGTGACCGGTGCTCAGAGCAGGTGAGGAAGAGCAGGGTGTGCGTGTGGCGAGAGTCTGCAGGTGACAGGGCTGTAGGCTGTGAGCGCAGACCATCGTCCCTGAGGACAGGACGGTTTCCTATTTGAGACTGCATTTTGGGTAATAGGCCGTATGTGCCTGTAGTTTTTGGGTTTTGAGTTTGAGATTTTTAAAAAATTACTCAACTTCAGCTGTATGAAGTGAAACTTGAGCTTGGCCATCTCAGGTGAACAGACCTAGTGACGTGAGCTTTGTGTTTTTGTGTGGGCCTCGTTTCTTCCCCGGAGGACGGGGCCTGGAGTGTGTAGGTCTCGCCACGTTGCCTGTGTGTCCAGTTCTGCTGTGCGGGAAGAGCACTCGACATTGGCCAGCGCAGTGGTTTTGTTTTTAACTGACCTTACGGCCTCACCCTCTGGGGCCTGGGACTGGCCGTGATGCATGGTGGTCAGGAACAGCAGGAGTTGTGTCCCCCACGCTGGCCGGGTGGTGTGCTGTGGAGTTTGCAGACGGGCCGGGTGGGCCGGCTCTGTCCTCACGGCATGCGCGTCCCCGCCCGAGGCTCAGCTGTGTGCAGCGCACCTGGGTGCAGGACACCCGCATCACCCACACGGCCTCAGTGTGGACTGCTGTCCTCCCGTCCATGCCCGCCGCCTCCTGCCGCCCTCCCCCGACACGGGGCCGCTGTTCACGGCTCCCCTCGCGTCAGGGGGAGGGTCAGCATGGGGCTTGATGCGTCTGGTCAGACGTGTCTCCCCGCGTGCCCACTCCCCTGGCTCCTGTGGGTGGGTGCTCTGGGCTGGAGGCCTGCGTGCTCTGCAGGGTGGGGGAGCGGGGGCGGGGCCTGCGTCACCCCGTCTCCGTCGGAAGTTCTCGCAGTCATTACAGTTGGACAAGGTAAGTTTAGACCCCCATCCTTAAGATGGCTTCTAGTCTGGCAGAGAGGTAGCTGAAGAAGTAAGTCAGAAATCCTTGGGAAGTATTTTGCATTCAGTATATCCACATTAACCTCATAAATGTTTCCTTTTACAAATAATGTCCTAAATGAGACTATTTGTTAATTGAATGTGTAGCAGAATTGGTTATTTGTCCTATGTCTTTAGAATTTTCTTGTGATCGTGGTCTTAATTCGTAAAACATTTCGTAAGTGAGGGCCTAATAGCAGTAACCTTAAAAAGGAGCAGTTTGGAAATGGTATTGTGATATATAGGTTTATTTAAATAACCATAGATCTCTAGTTTTGTTGTAAGGGTCGTGCTAATTAATAAGTCAGTAAATGAAACGCAGCCGTAGATAAGGAGAAATGAACGTTGCTGCCGTTTTTTAACACTCTTTTCTCTTTCCCTTCTCTTCCCGTCACCTTTTGCGTTTGTTTCATGTTTTGGTTGTGGCTCTTCCTGCCGTCTTCCTGCTCGCCCCCCTCCGCCTGCCCCCCTCCGCCTGTCCTCTCTCCGCCTGCCCCTCCCCCCCGCCCCCCACCCCCCCCACCCGTCTTAGCATGGCAGGGCACTGACCTGATGCATAATCACGTCTTGGCTGACGACGACCAGTCAAGCCTAGACTCCTTGGGTCGTCGCAGCAGCCTGTCCCGTGTGGAGCCTTCAGACTTCTCGGAAGACTCTGACTATGACAGTATATGGACAGCCCATAGTTACAGGATGGGTTCTACACCTCGTAAGAGCTGTTGCTCATATATCTCTCACCAGAACTAACGCGCCTCTCAGCTTTCCTTAACGATGCTTGTCCGCAGCCTGCTTTTCTTAGATGTTCTCTCGGTTTCTTGTCTCTTATGTGATGTTTTAACAACTTTGGGGAGCGTTTCTGCTGTTTCCCATTGTACTTTGTGGGGCTTACTGGCCACGTGGAGTGTCCACGCAAGCGACTGACTGTTGAAAGCGGTGGCGTGTCCGCACAGCCACACCGAGGGTCCTTTGCCCATGGGCAGTGGTGGTCTCACAGCTCCACGTGGCACGGTTAGGTTTTTTATTCTCAGCGTAGCGACTGTCTTGTTTCTTTTTAGATACAGCTGTATGAACACGTTTGTATTTTATACTGAAACCACACAGGTCTGTGATCTGAGTGACCTAAGCGACGTGGAGGAGACTCTGGCCTTCCATACAGGGACGTAATTGTGTGTGTGCGGGACGCGGCAGTCCAGTAGGTGGAGAGAGGAGAAGAACCGTGCCTCCAGAGCCGAGTCCAGACCGGACGGCCGAGTGCTCGGCTGCCCTGGAGGAGCCTCTGTCAGTGCGGCGGGGGTGGGCTCCAGGCCGGGCCGGCGCGCGAGGGGCACATCCACACCCCGCAGATGGCTGGCTCCGGGCCCCGCTTCCCCGCAGGCCAGACACCCGCATGTCATCCCCCCAGACTTCCGTTAGTTGGAGGAGTTTCCCTTAGAAGGCGCTTGGCAAGCCGGTGCCCCTGCAGGGCAGGGCGGAAGTCTGGCCTCTGAGGGCATAGGTCAGGCTGTGTGCGTACCCAGGAAGCCTGGCCGCCCCGACTCCCAGGTCCGAGCCTGCTGCCCGTGGGCACACGTGCTTGTTCTCAGCTGCAGGGAGACTCCCTTCACAGCCCCGGTGGAACATCACCCTCACTCTTGGTCGTCATGGTGATGTAAGTCCCCAAACGTTTACCAAGTTGCTGTGTAACAGGCTTATGAGAACATCTCAGATCTGGGGGTGCCCCCAACTTCCCTGGGGCTTGTTGTGGGAGCTCCTCACTGCCCTCCCTCAGACTGGCTCCTGCTTCACTAAGAACTGACTGTGCCCTGTGGCACGCACTCATGGCACCAGTCCACACCCAGTCCACACTGGGGGGTAGGGTGGGGCCCCTCCGCCTCACACTCAGCTGTGTGTTAGGGACGCCATGAAGCCGGCCTCAGAAAGCGAGATGCCATAACAGTCGGGGGTGGCGTCTTCCCTCCGTGTGGGTGGCCCGGCCCTGTGCTCCCGGCGCCCCGCCTCCTCTAGCACCAGGCATGCGGGGTTCTGACCTCATTTGCACGGAGCGGCTGTGTGCCGGTGTCCTGCGCCCCATGCCCGGGGAGCTGGCCCCGCTGTGCACGGCGCTGGTCCCCGCGGCCCTCCCAGGGTCCCGGCAGGAGCTGTGCTGGAGGGCCAGCGCCCCAGGCAGGGGCTCGTTAGGAAACCAGGAGTCACACACGTCTGTCGGTCCCCAGGTGTCTGCTGAACTGCTCATGCCACCTGGCAAGTTCATATTTTTGTATCAGTTAGTGTAAATAAGAAAGTTGAGGAGCAGTCTTTTAGAGTTAGTCAGAGCCCAGTGTTCGCCCGTTGGGGAGAGGGGTTTATATACATTCAGCCAAGTAGCAAGTGGGATTATGGGAGAAATACGGTCACTGTGAGGCTCATATGCTTCATGTCATGCAGTGCATTCAGAAACGTGTTTCACTTCATGTCACAGCAGGTGATGTCACAGCCTTCAGGCTCTCACGGTGCAGGGTTTTCCCTGTGCTCAGAGACTGAGTGTGCTGGGCCGGGCGTTGCATGTGGGGTTTTGGGCCTTGTGCTGTGTGCACCTGGGTTTCTCTTGAACGCCAAATGTCATCTGGGTTGTCCTGACATTGATATTCCAAACACCAAAGTTTTCCTGTTTTCCCATAATTCCTCTTTGTGCCAATTAAAGCCATTTTGACAATGATTTTCTGTTGATTCTAACTAAGATCACTACAGAATGACCACCTGGCTGTCTTGTCTGTCTGGGTTTGTTCTGAAGTCTGGCACCTCTTGCCCTTGTGACCTAGTTGGAAGTATTTGTACCACTGGCTTGAAAGCCATTCTCATGGGGCCGAGGAGAAGGCGCGCCATGGCCAGTGTTTCCACTGTTGCGGAACTTCAGTCATGATGAAATAGTACCTGTGTTTCTGCCATTCTGTAATATCTCTGTGTACAGTTAGTGTTATAATGACGGGGGAAGATTCTGAGCTGCAGGGCAGGTTTAAGCCGTTTCCAGGCCCTTTGCCAATGGCTCAAATGGTGTTCCCATTGAATTGATACTTGCCACAAGTCTATAAGCTATATTATGTGTTTTGCATAAAACTGCCAAAACACAGGGATGTGTATATAGTGGTGAAGACCTTGAAAAAAGTCTGCGTATTGTGCTTTTAATCTGTGAACAGGAAAGCCATTTTCCATGGGCGCCTGCCGTTCTGGACTCAGTCGGCTGTGTACCTGGATGTCGCATTGTACTGTACAGTATGCATATTCTGTTTGTGGCTGCATATGGCAATGAAGTGTTTGTTTTATATTCAAAAAAAGACATCTGTTATATACAGTTGAAATAAATTTTGCATTTGCTAGCCTCTGGTTTTTAATATTTGTTACATGGTGGGGGTTGGGGTTGGGGGAGCAGAGTTTGCAGTTGACTGTGATGGCTGTCGGGAACTAGCGTCTTCCGCAGGACGGCGGGGCAGCGGGGCACCCCGTACCTGCCTCGATGGCAAAGCCCGCACTGTCTTAGGTTAAGTATGTTCTAGATGATGCAAGACGACTCTGCACATGTTTATTTCATCTGTTTCCCTCTAATTCTTTTTTTTAAAGAAGTTTTCGCTCACTGGGAGGTTTGTCTTCAGAAAGAAGAGCTCTCTCTTTCCTCTTTTGGTGGAGTCAGGGGTGTGCATAAATGGAAAAAAAGCCCACCACTCAGTGTTTATTTTCCGTAGCCTAAGGTCTCAGGTTTTGGTTTTTATCTGTAGGGTGCGTGTCTAGACTCGAAGGCAGATGGGAGGAAAAGACGTACCTGTCGGGTACGGGACCAGGGCGGGGCCAGAGGGCGGCCGGGCGCGTCCCTCTCTGCAGAGGGGCCGGTGCTCCTGTCTTGTCTTTTCCTAAGAGAAATGAATTGAAATCCCATAACAGCCAGAAATAACAGAGTGGCCTACTGGAGAGATCTTACTAAGTAGAATTTTTTAAATGTTAACATTTTGTTTCATGCTGAAAGTTACTTCAGTTTCTGTGAGTTAAGGTCACGTGAACCGTGCTGTCAAGGTACTCCAACGCTGGCCAGAGAAGCGGACGTTCCCTTCTGAAGGACCCTACACGGTCTTCAGTGTCTCCAGGCAGGCCAACCCCCATCCCGGACCCACACGCACCGCGCATCCCCTGGGTTGGGAGCTGCAGGCCACCGGGGGTGCCCCCAGCGGGTGGCCTGCCAGCCGTGACAGCGCCCTGGGTCGAGGCCGTCTCCTTGCCGTCCGGGCAAGCCCTCTGTCCACGAGGTGGGGGCGCTGCACCTATCCGTGTTCCCGCACTGGGCCCCACGAGTCCCCAGCGCCGGCTCCATCCCCAGCTGAGGGCGCAGAGCGACCCCTGCTGGCCGCACTGCTTGTCAGCCGGCGTGGGCTGGGTTCGCCCTGAGGAAAGACAACAGCCGCGCAGCGCTTGTGTGTGTGTTCACAGACACGTGTGGGGTCGTGTGCTGGCTCCCACTCCTCAGATCATTTGCCAGAAAGCTGCGAAATGTTCCTCTTGATGATGGAGAAGGTGTTGAGCACTCAGATTTAGGTGCTGAATTCAGGTTAAATGGGTATTTTTGCTGGAAATTCTAAGCACTGTGGCCCTCCAGGAAGTGGCTACAGCTGTCAGCGTTTTCCACAGTGACGTGCTGCAGAATCCCAGTGGTCTCCTGGAAACACAGCTTCGTGTTGAGCACAGAGCTGGGGAGACACAGATCCTGTGTGTGCTGGGGCCTCGTGAACACACACACCTGTGTCTTGGCCCCTCTCAGTAGAGGATTTCAAAGTGACAGCGGTCTTTGGAGGTTCTGCTATTGAATTCTTTTTCCAGCTTAACTAATTCAGAGAAGATTTTCTGTGATACCTTTAAAAGTACTAAACTGATCTTGGAGAGAGCTTGTTAAATCTACCTACTTTCTAGAACTTTGTTCTTATAGAAATAGTCGACTTACTTATAAAACTGGCAGGAGAATATTCCTTTGTTGTTTTGCTGAGAGACTTGCAGGTTTTTTTCAGTTGTTTCACAAAAGTACGCTGAAACTAGGCAGCCTGTGGAGTTCTGTGCAGGCCGATGAATAATCTTCCCTGATAAGCCTCCTGGCTCACCAGCACGTCCTCAGCGGCATTTTTCACGTCGGCATGTTTCAGGAACCCAGCAGTTGGCGCTTCCTGTCTGCCGTGTAGCCTTCTGCTCTCGTCCGCTTTCAGCGCATTTGCCGAGAGGAGAACGGTGTCCTTGCGCGTGCAGCTCTTGGATCGGGTCTCACAGTCACCTCACACCGTGGGGCGTATAGTTACGAATTCATCTGGCAGAAGATACTGATCAAAGGGACCTCTGAGTTAACACCCAGAACAGCTCTGCAGAGGCGGTTGGTCTTGTTCTCTTTTTACGGCACATGGACTTGAGGCTTTGGTGTCAGGCCTGAGTTTACCAAGACCCGCAGCCCCAGTCCCTGCACACCCCTGCTCCCAGAGTGGACACCACCGCCCCCGCCCTCCGTGATTCTGTTCTGTGTATTATTTGGAGAATTCACTGCTGTAAGCGCAATGTAAATAGGCTGCCTAGGAATCTAGAAGATGCAAAAATAACTGAGGAGAAATAAACATGGAATTTAATCTTCCTAAAGCACTTTCATGAAAAAACACGTTCAGCCTGTGGTCTCATTAGCTCATTAGTTGGGGTGAAGAAACGTCGTGTTACAAGCCGCCCATGACCTGCCCACCCTGGTGGCCCTTGGCGTGCCTGTGGCACCCAGCTTAGCTTCCAGGGCAGAGCAGGTAACAGGGGGGACCCCCAGGGACGCTGGGGTCCAGCGTCACCCGCATGCTTCTCCTTACAGGGAACGAGAGCCCTTCACTCCCTGACGTGTGGTCCACACAGCAGAGTCCTTAGGAATGCTTGTCTGTTTTCAGGGAAAATAGCACGCACTCCCTCCTCCCAGTAGGAACATGGCCAGCGCTAGTGTTGGTGTCGGAAGTCCGGGCGCTTCCTGGACCTCCAGATTCTTAACCCGGCGGCCCCTGTGCCTCCCAGTTGTGTTGCCTGTGCGCGCTTCCTCCCTAAGCGGTGCTTCCCCACGTGGCCCAGACCTCCCAGAAGCGTGTGCTGAGAAAGGCCCGGAAGACGGCATGGCCGCAGCCCCGCACATGGCCCCTGGAGCCGGTCATCACCATCGGCAGGGCGAAGCCTTTCAGGACGTGTCCCTCCCTGGGCCCAGGGCTTGGAGGACATCGCCTTCTGTCTGAACAGCCTGCAGGTCGGTCACCACGCTGGGCAGGGTGCGAGCTGGGCGCTGCCTGCCCCCTGCACCCTCCAGCCTTGGAGCTGTCACCCCAGGACCCGCATCTCGCTGTGAGCACCAAGTCACTAGTGGAAGGTCGTCCGTGAAACAGCAGCTGACAAGTTCACGCACAGACATGATCTGGCACAGCAGCTCCTCCCGGCCGTGGCAGGGTTCCGAGCAGTCCCCGTGGTTACAACACCTACGTCCTAGGACACATGGACGCGGTGCCTTGGCTGCTGTAGGAAACTCGTCTGTCCAGACCCTGGCGCTGTAACGTGGTGCTGTCCCTCTCTGGGCCGGGAGGCCTCCTCCCTCTCAGGCCCAACGCTGGGGTGTAGCACGACCTTCCCGCCTGCGGGCCGGGGCTGGAGCGGGGCTTCGCAGACGCCCGCACGGCGGCCAGCAGGGGGACCCGGCCTGGTGAACCAGACCCTCCTCCCTGTCGCCGGCTGCCCTGGGAGTGAAGGGGGCGCTCGGTCCCCACGTCAGGAGCGTCACGGGAGCCCCATGTCAGCAGTGTCGACAGCCACCACGAGCCCTGTTCTGTTCAGAGGAGGGTGAGCTTGCAGTGAGATGCTGGTGGAACCGTTAAGTCCCGTCCTGAAAGCGTATGTCGAACCAAATGCTCCCGCCATGTGAGGATGCCAGGGGCCCTCGTCCAGTGTGACGGACCTTTGGGAAGGTGAACCGAGGGTGAAGCAGAGAAGACGAGGTCAGGCGAGCCGAAGTGCCGTCTCCGTGGTTAGAGTGTGTGGATTGTATCGGAGAAAGAGCTGCGTTTATCGCAGTAACCACTAGCAGGGGCTCTGCGGCAGGTCACATCCCTCCTCAGATGTGCATCTGATGTCATTTTTCAAAACTAGGAATGATACACTAAATGTAACTCTTTAAAAAGGTGATTTTTCTTCCTTGCACCCTTAAATGAGATTTGATTCTTGTTAATTTCTGAAGACCTGTTCTGCAGTAACGGTTTCTCTGGCCACTGTCCTGGGTAAGCTTTTGTGCTGGGTCTTGGTTAAATGACATAAATATTCCTCTAATATTGTAAACAGTGTTCCTCCTTTTGGAAAAATGTTTATATTCCAGGGAATGTAAATACTATTTTCATAAGAGGATCAGTAATAAACTTTTTCTTAACCATGTGCTGTAACACTTTTAGCTGTTGCTCTGGAGTTAAATGTTTTAAGGACCAGTTCACTGACATGATAAATATTGGAATATATCTTCTGCGTGATCTGATGGTTCTGTTCTAAGATTCCTGGAATAAAATGGCACAAAATTTGGTTGATTTGAATATCCCCCAGAAGTTTGATTATTTCCTCCCAAAACACCCAAGTCAATATGGTCAGAATCTTCAACTTACTACGTGTTGAAAATTTTTAAAAGATCAATAATCCAGATTCATAAACTGAAGCTCAATAAATTGCAAAAAAAAAAAAAAAAAGACTAACATTTCCTTTCCCCTGTCATGCTATGGGCTTGAAGAAGACTTGGCTTCAGTCTGCAGAGGGAGAGGAAGTTGGTAAAGGTTACCCATCCCCATTTTATCTAGAGGATGTATTTCTTAACATACTGGAATTAACCCCTGGAATTTAATATTAATAATTAAGTAGTGTTGTATAGTCGAGTTCTTTTAGTTCTGCCGTGGTATTTACCTGTGGGTTTCTTTTTTTTCTTTTAATGATGACAGGTTCACGCAAAGAATCTGCTCCGCAAGTTTTGCTTCCAGAAGAAGAGAAAATTATAGTTGAAGAGACTAAAAGTAACGGTCAGACAGTGATAGAAGAAAAGTAAGCTGTGTTTCAGTGTTTTTAAGTGTCTGTGGCAGGGAGGGCTTCCTGGCTGAGGTCCACACCCCGTGTGTGGAATTGGGCCTTCCCGGAGCTAGGCCTGGGTGCGCGGGGCGGGTGGGCGCGGGCTCGGGGGGTGGCGGGCAGGGCGGGCAGTGGGCGTGGGGTGAAATGGGGTGCTCGCGATCCTCACTCAGGGTGCCCCCATCTCTGTCTAGGAGTCTCGTCGACACCGTGTATGCGCTAAAAGATGAAGTCCAGGAGTTACGACAGGTGAGTTGTCATCTGTCTGTAATCGTTTGAATGGGGCCGATGAGGAAACCACGGTGTTAGACCTGAAGCCAGCTGTCCACGAGCACCATGAGGCCAGAACAGGAGCCTCCTCTCGGGGTCTGGATCAGCAGCAGATCAGCAGTGGGTCTGTGAGTGTGAGAGACAGGAAGTGCGTCTATAAGGCGACTTGCCAAGCGTTCTCTCCACTACCCTGTCTGGGCGTCATCAGACATCTCAGATTCTCCCAGAACAATTGTGAAAACACCTGAAGTTGCTTCTGGTCAGACGTCTTGTTAGGTGCCAACAGGGACTGTTCTCTGTCACTCCGGTGTAGCATGTGGTCCTAGTTCTTGAGAAGACCCATCAAAAAGCCAGTTAGACTGGGCTGCCTCGCCGAGCAGACTTGTGAGCTGCATCCTTTGTGTCAGTGGCTTCCGTGTGTGAGACGCAGCTCGCGGCTGGCCTGGGCTGGACGGACAGCAGGGGACCGGCCACGCACCCACAGCTGCCCCTGGCCGGCCGCCTGCCGCTCTGCCCGTCCAGGGGCCGCGCTGGCATGGACCGCGGTGGGGGGTGACGGGGCCCCTGGCTGGCCGCCTGCCGCTCTGCCCGTCCAGGGGCCGCGCTGGCATGGACCGCGGTGGGGGGTGACGGGGCCCCTGACTCACTGCCGCTCTGCCCGTCCAGGGGCCGCGCTGGCATGGACCGTGGTGGGGGGTGACGGGGACCCTGACTCACTGCCGCTGTGCCCGTCCAAGGGGCCGCGCTGGCATCGACCGTGGTGGGGGGTGACGGGGCCCCTGACTCCCCGTCTCTGTGCCCCTTCTTAGCGCTGTGGAGACTGTCACAGGCGCGGGAGAGCAGGAGGGATGTGAGCCCTGGCCCGTTCCTTTCGGCCACTCTCACGCTGTGTTTTGTAGATTCTCTGGTTCACAGTCGTAAGTGGAGTGCCGGGCCTGCTCCGTCTGTGGGTTGTCCCGGCGCCAGGAGTCACCCTGCGTGTGAGACCCTCGGGGGTCCCGTCAGCCGCGCCCCTGGCCGCTGTGCAGGGCAGGCCCCTTCAGTGCGGCCCCGTCTCCTCCGGGAGGAGGCCCTTTTGGTGCCAACGGTGGTTAATCCCCTGCGGTCTGCTTCTCCCGCAGGACAACAAGAAGATGAAGAAGTCTCTGGAGGAGGAGCAGAGAGCCCGCAAAGACCTGGAGAAGCTGGTGAGGAAGGTGCTCAAGAACATGAACGACCCTGCTTGGGATGAGACGAACCTCTGAGGGGCGTCCTGGTGCTCCGTCAAGACCGCTTCCGAGACTGAGCCTGAGCCGGAGCCCCACGACCCCCGCCCCTGGCGCTCAGGCTGCCGGCGGGGCTGTGTGTGGAGACTGCAACTGGACGGCTGTGAGCTCCAGGCCGAGCCCAGACCGCATCCCCCCCGACACCCAGTACCTCGTTCCGCAGTAAGTGCGGTGATGGCGTCTGGGCTCGCGGGCTCCGAGTGAACACGTGTCAATGTTACGTGTACGTTCCCTGTAAATGCCCCGTTCTGGACGCACACGGCGGTGTTTCTATCTGGGCTGACTGCTGGGCTGCAGCCCCCCTTGCGCTCACCTCCCTGCTCCCGCGCCCTGGGGCGTGTGCTCACCGCTCGTGGGGACCAGAGGCTGCAGACCCACAGCTGTTTCTGGGGGTGCCTGCTCTGCCGCCGCGCTCCAGAAACACCTCCCGCGTGTCTGCCTGCGGCTCACCTGCTTAGACCTGCAGGGGCCCGTCTCCCCCGGCCCCCACCCCCCAGTCTCCTGGTCGAGCGGGGCCGCAGGCCACGTACAGCACTCGGGCTGAACCCGGGAGCCGCGTCTGCTGCCAGCGGGCCCCATGACGGGTGTGCGCACGCCCGCCTTGTGTGAGCACGTGCGTGGCGGAGGGTGCCTGGCTGGGGCTGGCCTGGGAACTCGACCAGGTGCACCGTCCCGTCCTCCCCGAAGGCGTGAGCTCCCTGAAGCCTGTAAATAAAGTGTGTTATTTATTGCACGTCACTGCAGCCCGTGAGGACGCGCTGCCGGGTGCAGGCGGGCTCTCTGCCTGAGGCTGCTCTGGCTCCAAAACCTGCCGTCCTGGCGGGCGCGGGCAGGCCTTCCGTGCTCGCTTGAGGGGGCAGTGTCCGCACGAATCAAGCAATAGAACACGCCTGAGACTCCCCAAGGAGTGGGGGTCAAGACCGGGTCCCCCACCCCACCCACCCCACGCCGAGTCCAGATGGCCAGGGCCCAGAGGAGGGGCCTGGGGTCCAGCCGGCTCACGGGACCTGCCCCTGCGCCCCGCTGTTCTGAAGAGGTCGTTTGTAAAGTGAGATGAACTCGTAGAGGACAAGCATCATGTCTTTAAAAGCCCAAACCCCAGCCCCTGAATCAGGGCCGTCTCGGAAATGCCCGAGTGGTATCAGACGCGACTGTGGCCTGCGCTCTGTCTGCATCGGCTGGACGCCCTTGAGCTGGAGCAGCTGGTCTGGGCGCCCGGTCCGCCCGCGGCCGTGCCCTCAGCCTCCCGAGCTCTGGGGGTGTCTGGGCCTTGATGACCGTGAGGACGCCTGACCTTGTGACGGGAACTGCCGGCTTCCTGTGCTCAGCGTTTTGTTTTCTTCGTCCCTGGTGGGGCTGGAAACGATGGCCTTGCAGTGTCTGGTGAGCCCTGTTTTCACAGTAGGCCCTTTGGTGATGCGTGAGACCTCGCAGTGGGAAACAATCCAATCCGTGCACTGAAGTTTGCTGTCTCGAGCAAATTCTAACTCAGGAACTCGTCATCGCCTGACTCTCCAGCACTTTGTGGCGGGCGGTCTTGCCGCCCACACCCCGACGGGGCGCCCGCAGAGCCTGCCTTAACTGTTGACTTGCGCATCGAGGGGGCACACATCCTGTCTTCTCACCGCCCCTCCTCCCCAGGGGTGGCCGTCGACATGCTTGCGTGACGCGTCCTTCCCGGGTCCCAGGGTTTTTACTAAGCTTTCTCGGGAGCAGAGACGATGCATCTGAGCGGTTCTTCCTACAGACCTGCCCTGTTGTCAGTGAACTGCCCCCGTGTCTCCGGGGGACTTTCGAGGGGCTCGGCCTCCCAGGGGACGTCAGGAAGGGGCCGTCTGCCTGCTGTAGTTGCCTCTGCCACACCTTCCACGGACGAGGAGACAGAGCGACGTCCTCGCCCGGGTGGGAGGGGGATGTACCGGAGTTATCCGTGGCCGGGAGGCATGCTCTGCGGCAGGTTGAACCATTGTCGGGGACTCCCCGCGGGCCCCCGTTCACAGCCGTGGGGGTCCTCCACGAACGCCCCCCCCGCACCCCGGTGTCCTGGTCTTGACTACTCACGCTCTGTTGTTGTAATTATTAAACTGACTATTTTTCTTATGTTATAAACATGTCACTTCATTGTCTGTGATTTTTTTTTTTTCTGCATGTGTGTACCTTTATCGTTTCTTTTGAATTTTTTTTTTAATCTTAAAATTCTGGTGTGAACTTTTGATGCTGGAAAATATCACATTTATCTTTAAAATCGAGTTTGGGAATATTTGAAGATAAGTTAGAAAACAAAGTCTGGGAGAAGGGCTTCCCAGGTGGCACTTGGGGTAAAGAACCCACCTGCCAACGCAGGAGACACAAGATGCAGGGTCCATCCCCGGGTCGGGAAGATCCCCTGGAGGAGGGCATGGCAACCCACTCCAGTGTTCTTGCCTGGAGAATCCCATAGACAGAGGAGCCTGGCGGGCTATGGTCTGTGGGGTCACAGATTCAGATATGACTGAAGTGATTTAGCACACATGAAAAATGAGAACAAGTCTGGGGGAAGGAAGTGGGAAGGAAAGGCTGCCGTCCGGGAGCCGAAGGCTCTCACCCCTGGAAGTCCAGGTAGACGCTGGGTGGGGCTTGATGGAGGGCAGACGCCTCTCCCTGGATCCTGTGGGCCCTTCAGCGTCGCGAGGCAGGAGCAGGTGGCCTCGCCCTTCCCTCCACTCCGTCCTGCTGGAGGAGGCAGGTGTTTAGAGAGCAGCCAGGCCAGGTTGGGGGACAGAGTTCCCAGGATGTCCGCCCTTCTCCCCCGGAGCTGCCGCCCCTAGAGGACAGAGCTGACGTCGCAGTCAGGGTCACGGCCCGGGGCTCCGCGTTGGAGGACGTGTTCCGTCAGACGCCCCGGGCGCCCCGGCGTCATCTCTGGGTCAGACCTCAGGGAGACACGTGGCCCCGGGGCTCCGTGTTGGAGGACGTGTTGGTCAGATGCCCCGGGCGCCCCGGCGTCACCTCTGGGTCAGACCTCAGGGAGACACGTGGCGGGACGTCTGCCCTTCGGGAGGCTTCCTCGAGTGCAGCTGGTGCCAACATGCCTCTGGCTCAGGGTGCAGTTTTTCTCTCTGGTCACGCCGTGCTGTGTGCTGGTGCCGAGTTCCCTGACCAGGGATCGAACCCCGCCCCTGCACTTTGGGCGCGTGGGGTCTTGGCCACTGGACCTCCAGGGACGACTGAGACGCCTTTCCTCACACACTGCTGGGTGCCGGTCCCCTGGGCTCCGTCGGGGCTGCAGTCACCCCATTTTAATTTCTCTCTCAGATGCAGTGTTTAACTCGATTTTACTTGTGAACAAACGTGACTGGCACGGAAGTGGAAGAGGGGTGAGGGTGGGACGCGCCTGCAGGAGTGGACGCTGGGGGTCCCTGCGGTCAGCTGTGTCCGACTGCTGTCCTGGGCTGGGAGGGTGGGGTGCACGGTGGGACCCAGGCCCCCCACCTCTAACCCACTGCCCTTGGGTTTGTCTTCTCCCGTAAGAGCCGGGTTAGAGCCTGCCTGGTTACTGTTCAGCAAAATGGGTGACGCAGCACTGGTTTCCCGAGGCCGCTGTAGCAGGGGCGGTGAACTGGGTGGGTTGTGACGGCAGAGCCTCATCTCAGGGTCCTGAGGCCTGAAGTCTGGAGCCCACGTGTCGGCGGCCTGTCCCTCTGGAGGCCCTGGCGGGGGTCCCCTTCCGGCCCCCGTGGTGGCACGATCCAGGGTCTCGGGCTCAGCCTCTGTTGGCACGTGTCCATCTGTCCGCCCTGTGCCCTCCACCCTGTGGTTGTGTTGCCTCTCCTTGGAGGGACACCTGTCACATTGGGTTAGATCTCAAACTGATGGCGTCTGCAAAGGCCCAACTTCAGTCAGGATCACGTGCACGGGTACTCGGGTTCAGGACTGGAACGGCCTTTCCGGGAAATACCGTTCCACCTGTCCCGGGGGGATGTGGACTCAGCTCCAGCGCTGGCCCGTCCCCCCGCTGGCCTGGGGCACCTGCCCTCGCAGAGGCCACCTGTGTGTGGCTCTAGGTTCCCAGCTAACCACCCTCCCCTCCCTGGCACTGACCAGGGAGGGGGTCATGGGAAGGTCTTGGAGGAGCATCTTCTGTTTGAGAAAAGCCAGGGAGACTCCCACAATTCCCATGGGAAGGCCTCTCGGTCCAGGACAGACTGGGTCTTCTCCTCGGCTAAAATCACGTCACAAGGGAAAGGGCTTGGCCAATAACAGGAGATGCCGGCCCAGGCCCCCGTGAGCTCCCCATGGTCCCCTGCAGGCCGGGCCTGGCTGGTCAGGAAAGGGGGCAATAGACCCTGGGGTCCCCGGGCAGAGGGGGAGATGGTCCGTCTGCTCCTTTTGGGTCCTGCCAGCACTGCGGTGACCCGGCGCCCCGCCCCACCCGCCTCAGCCGACACTTGGGCCCTGCCCGGGGAGTCTGTCCCAAGCGCCCTCACCGCCCCGGCTTCCCTGCGCTGACCCAGCCCCTGCACGGCAGCACGTGACCTTTCCCACTGCTCCCCGGGAAGCTGGTCCATCGATGAACTTGAACCCGCTGCACGGTGGTGTGAAGTCAGTTCCCAGGAGGGGGCCTGGCTGCCGACACTCCTGGCGGCAACATGAACTGGAGCGGCTGCTCTGGGGACAGTCTGGCCGCTCCTCGGAAGCTGAGCCAGGAGCCACTGCCTGACCCAGGGAGGCCGCGGCCAGGCTGTGTCCGAGGGAGGTGGGAACCCACGTGTACGCGAAACCTGTACGTGGACGTCCACAGCGGCGTTACACATAACGGCTGAAGAAGTGGGACAGCCCAGACGTCCATCAGCGGACAGACGGATCAGCAGACGTCTGCCACGTGGGCAGCTGTCCTGGAGCCGTGAGGGGGGGCGGTCTGGCACCCCCGCCCCCTGGATGCATCCTGAACGCGGCAGGTGGGAGACACCAGACCCAAGCCCACGTGTTGTGAGATTCCATGGACAGGACGTGTCCAGAAGCGAATTCAGGCTTGGGGTGGATTAGAGATCCCTCTGAGGGGTGGGGGTGTCTGCTCACAGTGCTGGGGGTCTCCCTGGGCTGATGGCATGCTGTGGACCCTGGATCATACAGTCCAGATGGCTGAGCTACACACAGTGGACGGCAGCGCAGCCCTGGGCGCCGCTGGACAGAGGGGACTGCCTGGCCCCAGGTACTGCCGGACACCCCGCCTGACCCTCTGAGCCCCTGGACGTGGGCTCATTACTGGGCACCCAGCACGGGCCAGTCATGTGCCTGTGTGTATCATCACCTTGCTTTCAGGTGAGGAAACTGGGGTGAGAGAGGCTGGGTCATGTGGTCGGGGCGGGGGGTGGGGGGCGGGAAGCAAAGCCGCTTCTCAGGGGAGGGGCGGCCCGCGAGCTTGGTGCTCCGCCAGGCGCTGGTCAAGGCGGCTCCGCCCCAGAGGCCCTAAGCCGGCCCCAGCCGACCGTCTGTGTGCTCCCCTCCCCGGGGCTCCCTGCTCCTTGTCACAACCGGCCCTGACCTCCAGTGACCCCAGCTTCCTTGGACTTGGCACCTGCTCCCCGCGGGCCATGGCTCCCAGCATGAGCCCCTGTCCACCCTCGGCCTGCCTTCCTGCTCCCTCCTGTCCTCACCTGCTGGGCCAGAGTGACTCTGTCCCCTCCGTCCCCTCCTCCCCTGGACACTGACACCCCCTCCCACACCCCCTGTCCCCACACACCGAGGCCGCTCCATCCAGGGCTGCCTGCAGCCTCGCGGGGACTGCAGCCCCGGCGGGAGGGCACCTGTGCTGGCCTGTCCACTCGGAGCCCAGGGCCCGCCCCTCCAGCCTGGTTTCCCCTCCCGCCAGGTCCAGTCAGGCTGCCAGTCACCAACAGTAATTAAAACAACAGGAAACACGTTCGGTCACAGCCCTCCTTTAATTTTCTCTCCGGTGATCGTGTTATCCCAGGCTGACTCTTGCCTGCTGACCGTCCTTCAGGACGACGCTGTGAAGAGAGCGCTCACTCTCTGCCCTGCACAGACCCTGTTCTGTCGCCTGACTTCCCGTAGTGTGAAGGCTGAAGCCCCCGCGGTGACCTGCTCGCCGGCTCCCGCTTGGTCTCCCGCCTCTCCTTGCCTGCCGTCCTTGGACTGCAAGGAGATCCAACCAGTCCATCCTAAAGGAGATCAGTCCTGGGTGTTCATTGGAAGGGCTGATGCCGAAGCTGAAACTCCAATACTTTGGCCACCTGATATGAGGAGCCAACTCATTGGAAAACACCCTGATGCTGGGAAAGATTGAGGGCAGGAGAAGAGGATGACAGAGGATGGGATGGTTGGGTGGCATCACCAACTCAACGGACACGAGTTTGAGTAAACTCCGAGAGTTGGTGATGGGCAGGGAGGCCTGGCGTGCTGCAGTCCCTAGGGTCGCAAAGAGCCGGACACGACTGAGCGGCTGAACTGAACTGAACTGCGTGCCGTCCACAGGCAAGCCGGGTCCTCCAGGGCTCTCAGCTTCACCAGGCCTGGCTCACCCCAGAGCCTCGGGGCCTCAGCCTTGCGGGACCCAGTTCTGCAGAGACTGGCTGGGCAGCGGGGTGGGCGTCGTGCAGGCAGGGGCTGGGGGCGGGGTCCGCAGGCTGCTTCCGGCCTGCAGGCCTCTGTGTGACGTCACGGGGCCTGTGTGACGTCACAGCCGGCGGGCGGGCCTGCCCTGGCCGGGAGCCGTGGCTGGTGGGGAGCTGGCCGGTCCCTCGCTTGGTCCGAGCGCTGTTGTGCACGTGAGGCGCGTGGCCGCGGCTCGGCCAGGACATGCCTGCCAGGTGGGGCCGGGCTCCCGCCGGCCGCCCCCGTACCCGCGCTGGCCGCGCCGGGGGCCCCGCACTGACCCGCTCTCTCCCCAGGTCCCCGTGACCCCGCGGTCCTCCTTCAGCTGCTACGATGAGATATGCGCCTGAGTTCAAGAAGTCCCCCTCGCACCTCCTGAAGAAGTTCGCAGGTGACTGGCCAGGCTGCAGGGGCGGCGGGCGTCCCCGACGACGGGGGACATGCGGTCGGCGAGGGGCCCTGAGGGCCAGGCCTTTGCAACCTTGCCCGCGCCTCCCCGCTCTCTCTCCATCGAGTGACCCGTCCAGGGGCCCCTCGGAGGACTCGCCCCAGCGTGTCCAGGGACCCGGGAACTCGGACTCAGCGCCGGGAGGGCGGGGTGCTCCTGAGCCGGAGGGCGGGGCTGCGGGTCTAGGTGGGGCCAGAGAGGCTCCCAAGGCAGGAAGGCCGCAGCGCCGGTGGGCCCGGGGCCCCATCCCCGAGCCCTCGCTTCACCGCCGTGGAGACTGGGCATAAAGGAGACCCCTAAGATGGCTTACAGGTGGTTTCCCAGGGATGTCCCGAGGGGCCTTCTCCCCGCAGGAGGCTCTCTGCCTGGGACCCGGGTACCCTGATACCCTCCTGAACCTAGGCTGTCCGGGGATCCTGTCCCCCCATCTGTCTGGGGAGCCGGCCCCCCAACCCGGGTCTGTCTGGGTAGGCAGACCCTTGCCCTCCCCCCGCCCCCCATCTGTCTGGGGAACCTGACCCGCACCTTCTGTCTGGGGAGCCTGCCCCCACCCCAGATCTTTCTGGGGAGCCTGCCCTCCCCTGTCTGTCTGGGGAGCCTGCCCCCCAGAGTCTTTCTGGGGAGCCCTGGCGCAGGCCTGCAAGACGTGAGCGGCTCTTACATCCGAGGCACACGTCGTGTTCTGGACTCATTCTAAGCCTGGGTTTCACCTCTGGGAACCAGGATGCAGGCCTCCCGACTGCAGGAGCCAGACAGGCAGAGGGCGGGGAGGGGACCAGTGGGGCCGCTGTGGCCCCTGAGGGCCCCGCCCACCCATGCAGCCCACAGACCCGGGCCCTGAGCTGTCCTCCATGGACGTCTGAATTCTGAAATGACCCATGGCATCATCGTTTTCACGCACCCTTTGCTTAAACGTGCCTTGGTAACACTTCCTGCCCCAGCTCCCGGGCGCCCACGGTGTCAGGCTTCCATTTCCGGGTCTCTCTGTGGAGCAAGGAGCCTGGCGAGCTCTTGCCGAGATGCGTTAGTTGCTTGGTCACCGGAGGACCCTGCGTTATCCTGTGTAATTAACTTGACACTAATTCGTTCAGAAATCGCATCTTTCCAGTGGGACTCTCGGAGTGAGGCCTGTGTGACGCACTGCGCGTCCCTGCCCCACAGTCCTCTGAGTTGGCAGGGCCGCGGCCGCGGGGTGACGCCCTCCGTGTGTCTGCCTTGCAGTGTGCGACATCCCTCTGTACGACATATGTGACTACAACGTCAGCCGGGATCGCTGCAAGGAGCTCGGCTGCTGCTTCTATAAAGGCATCTGCTACGAGAAGGCCCTGCCCAGTGAGTACGCGGCCGGGCGGCAGGGCCGGCAGAGCCCGGTGGGCCTGGGATGGCTCCCCTCACCCGGGTCCCCCTTGTTGGATGGGCCTCCTTCCACGTCCTCTGCCACGTCGCCCTGCTCGGGGTGGCCCGGAAAAGAGGCCTTGGAGGGGCTGGCTGTGGGCCTTCTGCTGCCGGGGGACGTTCACTGCCCAGCGGGCCTGCACACTATTGGAGACGCTTTGATCTCCGTCCATCCCAGGGGCGTAGAAGGCTGAGCTGGCGCTGCCAGGTCCGCAGAAAGAGCCGGCTCGGGCTGGAGCCCTTGCACCGTGCGCAAGGATGCCCCAACCCTGCAGGGGCCGCCGTCAGGGGTCGGAATAGGATGTCAACCTGGCACTGAGTTCTGCTTCCCATCCTGAGCCTGGGGACGAACCTGGGGTCGGGGTAGGACTGGCAGGGACACCAGGAGGGCGGGGGCTCGAGCCGCGGAGTGGCCACACCCCCAGGTCAGGCAGCACAGGGGCACCCAGGGAAGCAGAACTCGGGGGCGGCCTGAAGCGGAGTGGGGGGTGGGGAGGAGGAGGTGAGCCACAACGCCTGGCCCACAAGGGCCGCTCCGACAGTGCTTCCTGGATTTCCTGCCTCTGGGCTCATCTGGATTAGTGTCTCCAACCCCTCAAGCTCCACTTGGTCGTAGATGCATTTTCCTGGCCCGTATGCCTTCCTTTTGCAAACTGGCGAGAGGGCTTGAGGATGTTGGGGAGGGGCGCATGGTCTCGGGAACGGGCAGTCTGCAGGAGGCCTCACCGGACGCAGGAAAGAGCCCCTGGCGCTGGCCGCGGACACTCAACAGCTGGGATGCTTTGGGAAATGTGTCCCGGGCCCCCGTCCCTGCCCCCACCCCACCCTCACCCCTCAGGGGGCATGCTGCGTGCTGTGGCCCTCCAAGTCTCCTCTGTGGCCCCAGGGGTCTCAGCCCCCCACCCCCAAGACCTGCCTTCTTGTTCCTGGAGCTGGGAAGTCAGACACACTGCCCTGGGGGGCAGCCGATCCCACTCAAAACGTCACTCCAGTGCCTTCAAGAAAGTGATGTTCTGGGCAAAACAGTTCAAGAAGCTAAAGCATCAGCGAGATCTGGGTTCAGCCAAACGGGGAGCAGTGCCTTCCCGTGGGGTGAAGATTTGGTATTTAGGGGAAAAGAGGAGTCAGTTTGGTTCAAAAAGAGGCAGAAAAGAGGCTGTACATTTAGGACACTCCATTGGAAAAGACCCTGATGCTGGGAAAGATTGGAGGAGGGAGGAGAAGGGGCGACAGAGGCTGAGACAGTTGGACGGCATCACCGACGCGGTGGACATGAGTGAGCTAGAGCAAGCTCCGGGAGTTGGTGATGGACAGGGAGGCCTGGCGTGCTGCAGTCCACGGGGCCGACGGAGTTGGACACGGCTGGGCGGCTGAACTGCAGCAGTGGCGTCCCCCAGATCTCTGAGGTTGATGTTTCCTGACTCTTTCTCTCTGACACTCGGACGGCATGCTCTCGGTGGCCTTGGCTTTGGCTTTGCTGATTCTTTTCTTCTGTGGCTCAAATCGACCAGTTTGCTCCTCTGGTGAGGCTTTCATTTCCAGGATTATACTTTCAACTTCAGAATTTCTATTTGGTTCCTTTTTTAATTAAATAATTTCTATCTTTTTATGGGTGAGATATCGTTCTCATGCTCTGTTCTTCAGATATGGCTTCCTTTAGTTCTCTGAACCTGTTTACAATGAAGTCTCTGCCCAGTCAGTCTAATATCTGGACTTCCTGAGGGACCATTTCTATTGATGGCCTTTCACATATCATGTACATGGCCATATTTTCTTGTCTCTTTGCGTGTGTCATATCTTTTTGTTGTTGTTGAAAACCAGACATTTAAATTATGCAATGTGGCAACCCTGAAAACCAGGCTCTCCTGCCTGCTAAACCTCTCGTCGTGGCGGGGTCATTGTCTAACGATGACTTTTCTGAGTGATTCTGTAGTGTCTCTTCTTCGCAGTGTGTGCTCACTGAAGGCTCTGCTTGGTCAGCCTGGCGGTCAGCTAGTGTCTGGACAGACACCTCCACAGACGCCCGGAAATAATCATCTCCCGGTCTCTGCCAAGGGCCCTGTGTGTGGGCTGGGACCCAGCGTCAGCCAGGTGTCCCCAGCTCTGCCTTAGTCTCCACTTCCTGCTTCCACAGAACCTGAAGGTCAGCCAGCAGGGTGAGCCTGGGACCGCCTCTGCCCTCCTAGGGATGCTCCGTGCCTTCCACGGGCTGTGTCACCGTCTCCACGTCTCCCTGGCGACGGTCACTCCCCAGGCTTTCTGCCTTCCTGGGCTGTGTCACCGTCTCCACGTCTCCCTGGCGACGGTCACTCCCCAGGCTTTCTGCCTTCCACGGGCTGTGTCACGGCTCTCCACGTCTCCCTGGCGACGGTCACTCCCCAGGGTTTCCCGAGAAGCTCTCTGATCAGCCTGTTGTTTGCCCCGAGCTGCTCTCGGCCCCTTCAGCCATTGTGATTTCAACAATTGCCTCTGTTTCCAGCTGACTGTAATTTGCTGCTTGTTGCATTTTTTCATCCTTTTGTTTTCATTTTGCAGTTTTAATGGTTGGACACATGTCACTATTTAGAGAGCAGCCAGTCTAGTTCACTTCATTTCCATCATGGAGTTTTTCTTCCTAGAAGACTTTGGTGTCCTAAGCACACATGCAGCTTAGTTTTTCTGAGACGTTTACTGTGGGAAGCTCCTAAAAGCAGGAAACTTTAACATCCAAAGGGTAGTGGGTTTGCTCTTCAATCTTCCACATATAAAGATGCAAAGGACGTTAAATTCCCAGGTAAAGTCACAGGACAGGTTACTGCCGTTGTTTTTCAGCCACTCAGTCCTGTCTGACTCTCTGCGACCCCATGGACTGAAGCACACCAGGCTTCCGTGTCCTTCACCAACTCCCAGAGCTTGCTCAAACTCATGTCTGTTGAGTTGGTGATGCCATCCAACCATCTCAATCTCTGCTGTCCCCTTCTCCTCCCGCCTTCAGTCTTTCCCAGCATCAGTCAGGTCGTAGTTTTGGCCATTAATTATCCCTGTTTGCTCACATCCTAATGAAATGGAGCCCAAAGAGCATAAAGCAGTGACATGGACCATTCAAGGGTGAGTGCAGCCACTGAGAGAACAGAAACTCAAGCTGATGCTTTTTCTTCTTTCGTCTGTTCCGTCCCTGAGCATCTTCTCCTCAGAGTTTCATGGTGGGAGCTGGCCATTTGTAACTGTTTGTGTTTCAGACATCATGTGAATTAGTACCATCACTTTATGCCTATCGCTTATTTGAAAAATAAGCCTTATTCTTTTTAGCACCTAAATTATTAGTGTCCCTAAGGAACCTAGAAAAGAACAGAAACCCAGGAATTTTCTGTCCTTGAAGAGGGCTCATTGTTCCACAAGTGGGCATGTCATTTTTTGCCTGGAGGCGAGGATTGAGCCTTTTTCCATCCTTTCAGTTATAACACACGAGTCGTGTGGGCTGGGTCTTTTCTTCCGACTCCTCTCGCGTTTGTGAGCGTGGCCCGTCTGTGGGCAGAGTCTGGGCAGTGAGCCCTGCACTGGGCTCTCACTGCGCCCTCGGCATTTTTCGTTTCTTTGACATTTTCTCTTTCAAGACGGTGCACAAACCTTTGTGCTGTAAGTTGTAGTGTTCCGTGACAGCATATTATGAGTTCTTTGTGCTCATAATTCCATGTTATGAAAACCTTTCACCAACTTCTTAAATTGGCTGGTTTGAAGTGCACTTTGTGTTATGGCATAATCTGTATTATTAAGAACATGAACTTGGGGAATTAGCATTAGATCTTTGAGAAGAAATGGGAATTCAGAGAGAATGACTTGCTTTCAGTCTTCAGTCTTGAGTTTAGGGTACACTATTTAACCTGTCATTTTTTTCCCCTAAGTGTTTGACTTCAGTTTCTTTGTGGGACTTGCTGAGACAATTTCAAAACTTTTGTTCAACTATCTGGGGGAGGCTTTGCCAAGATATTCTTTCAATTGCTGCTGTTTCTGAGTGATCAATCATAATATGTGTTATATGATAAATTGTACATATTGCTTGCCGCTAATAGATGCTGGCTAGAGATTGTGCGGAGAGAATCACTGAGATTCAGTCTCTGCCTTCAGGAGCTCGACCTCAAGAAAGAAAAGTACTTGCACATGTCAAGATATAGAAGATATAACCGACAATTGAAAACTAAATCACTGTCTAAATCTGTGTGTCTCTCTAACAGGGATCCACTTACATTTAGATTCTGAATTTCTTTCATAAACCAGGGCACAAATAGATTCTGAATTTCTTTCACGAGATGGGACGCAAATCACAGTAAGGAGTAGCCGCTGCTTGGAATGCAGGGATGTGTGGGCTGCCTGCTCCTAGCTGGGTGACGGTGGCTCAGTCGCTAGGTCGTGTCCGACTCTTTTGTGACCCCGCGGACTGCAGCCCACCAGGCTCCTCTGTCCCCGGGATTCTCCAGGCAAGAACACCGGAGTGTGTGTTGCCATTTCCTTCTCCAGGGGATCTTTCTGACCCAGGGGTTGAACCTGGGTCTCCTGCACGGCAGGAGGATTCTTTACCGTCTGAGCCACCGGGGGCTTCCTCTTGTCACTGACCCAATTCACTCAGACTTGGTTTCCATTCCATTCGCTCAACACTGTTTAAAGCGCATTGATGCACCGAGGTCTAGGAGCTGCCCTGTATTAGTTATCTATCACCAGGTGGTACATTTCCCAAGCCTACTGGCTTTATCAGCAACTCAGAGGCTCGGCTGGGTGGCTTGGGCTCAGGTGGCTCAGGAGCCCGCAGTCAAGACTGCGGGAGGCGGTGGTCGTCTGCGGCCAGCCCAGGGCTGGACGGGCTGCTCCGAGGCTCCCACTTCGCTGCGGGTCAGCCCTGCGTGCGCATAGACGTCTGCTTCATGTCACAGGCCGGCTCGCAGCTGTGAGACGCTCTTCCCCGGGGCCGGCGGCTGGAGCGCGAGCAGGGCCACAGCCGCGGTGACCCTGACCTTGGAGGTCGCGTCCCCCTGCAGTGCCCGGTTCAGAGGTCACTGCGGGAGCGTCCACACCGCTGCGTTCATACCAGGGGGTGAGAAACACTGGAGCAGGTTATCACAGTCCTGGAGGCGAGGAGGTGAGCCCAGGTGAACGCCTTTCCACGGCCAAGGCGTCGGGGACAGAAAGAAGCCAGCTGCCAGGATGCACCTCCAGCAAGAAGCTCCCAGCCAGTCATGGTCATGGGGCTGCGGCTGCCCCCGAGCACCGCATCCGCCCCCCGCCTGTGAACGCGCTTGTGAGAGCCGGCCGGATGCTCAGCCCCTGCTTGCCGAGCTGCGTGGCGTCACTCCCTTCCGTTTCCTGACTCGAGCCCCACATCCGGGACCCCATGGCCCCAGGGACCCACCAGTGAGGACGCCTGATGATGCTGCCCCTGGGTCGGGGCAGACGGCTCAGAGGGAGGAGGAAGCAAGGGGACTGAAGAGGTCATGTCACAAGTCGGGTCGGCGTTCGCCAGCTGGCCCGCTCCCTCACTTTGAGAAAGCGGGAAAGACAGTCGGCACGGAGGCCCGCGGAGCTCGCGGATGGGCCAGCCGGGGGTCAGGGCTCGAGCGCCTCGTGTGGGGCACCATGCAGCCTGCCGGCCCGCCTCGCTGCTTTACATCCTGGCCTGAGCCTCACGAGGAGAGCGGGGGGACAGAACTGGGGGCTGGTCCGAGTGCCTTCACGGAGCGGTGCCCACGCAGAGCTCCTGGGCCCAGGGGACGCGGGTCCTGCCCTTCAGTCGCCCGAGTCCCGAGCCGGCTGGCAGACAGAGGCCCAGCGTCAGTTCGTAGGGAAGGCTGGCCCCCGGCCCTGCGTGTGAGCCTGGGCACCACGAGGTACCCTGAGGTGGAGGACCCCCCCCGGAAGGCCTGGGGGTCGCCCAGCTGCCCCCTGTCTCTCGTTCCCAGGAGTGGGGAAGGGCTGAGAATTCACACCCGTGAGGGGTGCTCCTGCACCGGGACACTCGGGGGCCGTGGCTGCCCTGAGTCACCTTGAGAGGCGCTGGGCCTTCTTTTGGGGGCTCGTCCAGAGAAGGTGGGACCTGCCGGGCGCAGCGGCCGCCCCTTGCGGATATGGGAGCACTTGGTTCACGAAAGTTGCAGTCAGACCTGTGGAATTTATCACCTGAAAAACGCCTCCTAATGTCTTGGGACAACTGACCTGTGTATTGAGGGACCATTTCCAGGGAGGCCAGGGCAGGGGGCGGCCCAGGTCCCAGGAGGCTGGGTGCTGCTGACTCTGGGACAGATGGACAGAGTGTCTGGACAGATGGACGGCCCTCCCCATCACTGTCCTCAGGGGACGGTCCTTGGGGGGGCCCCCCGCTCGGGTCCATGGCCGCGTTTCTGGGGGAGGAAGGTGCAGAGGCCAGAGCCCGGGGCTGAGCCAGGCGGGGGGTGTGGAGGGCAGGCAGGCGGGAGCTGTGGCCACCGCGGGGAGGCAGGTGGCTCTGAGGAAACGCTGGCCCGCAGTGACGCCCAGGAACTTTTCCAGCTTACGTGCAGGTGTTCTCTGCTCTGATCGTGATCATCGCCGGAGCCTTTGTCATCACCATCATTTACAGGTCAGCGCTTTCCCTCCCTGAACCTCACTGTGGGCCCGAGGGGACGGGAGCAGGGTGCCGTGGGCGGGCGGACCCCGCCTCGCTGCAGTGTGGGCGACGAGGAGGGCCGTCTGCGGGCACGAGCCGGTCAGGGTGCGCGCGTTCCTGCCCAGCACCCTCGGGGCCGACACCACCCTGGCTCCTGGCGTCTCAGCCTCACGGCCAGCGGGTGCCGGTCTGCAGGCCGCCGGGCCCCACCCAGTGGCTCATCCCTCGGCCTGCAGCGGTCGTGTGCTCAGGCCCGAATCTGGGTGAGTGTTAGTGGTCAGGACACGGCCGCCAGGCCCTGCAGCTGCCCGCGGTCCACAGGCAGCGCCGGGCTGCAGCCTGCACTCGGGGCCCCGGCCCCTGTCCTGTGAACGGAAGCCGGTGAGGCTGCTTGAACCACTCTGTCCAACGGCGAGGAAAAAGCCTGTTCCTCCTCCGAGTGGAGCCGGTTGGCACCTCTGTGGCCCTGCCTGGCCGTGACCGTGGGCCACGCACACGCGGCCCGCTCCCTGGTGTTTGTGGGAGCCTGGGCGCCATGCGCCCGGTGAGTCTGGAGCTCCTGTGAAAACAAAGCTGAGATGACAGAGCGTTTCTCCTTCAAACCCGCCGGCAGGGTTGTGAACACTGTGATGCTGCGGGTGCATCCCGGTGGAAGGCCGGGCGGCCCCTGGGGGTCCCCATCCTTCTCTCTCTGCCCATCAGAGTCATCCAGGAGAGCAGGAGAGGAAAGGAAGCCCCCACGGAGGCGCCTCTTTCAGCCAAGTCCAGCGTCCAGGTGGAGACGCAGCCGCCCAGCAGCGTGGGGGCTGGCTCGCAGGCCCCGAGCATGGAGGCCCCGCAGTCCCAGGAGAGCGGCGGGGAGGACGGTAAGGCGGCGGGCCGGCCGGCTTCATTGCTGCCGAGAGCGGCTCTGCTGGAGACCCTCGGCCTCCACCCCGGCCCCCACGTGCGGCACTGGCCTGCTAGTCAAGTGGGCTCTGCCCATGGCACATTGGCACGGCTTCTGTCCACAGCGTTCCTCCCTTTCCTGCCCCCACCCGTGCCCCCAGCTCCAGGTCTGGGCAGGTGGGGGGTGGGGGGTGCAGGGCGGTGGGCTGAGCTCCCTCGGCCGGCGGGCTCCGGGCGTCGCCGCCTCCTGCAGCGCCTGCTGTCCGGGATGCGTCCCGCCCACGCTGGTTCCCAGGAAGCCTCTTGGCCTCGCAGGCGGGTGGCTTTGGCCGGAGCCCCCGGCAGGTTCAAGGAGGCATGACCACGGTGACCAGCTGTCCTGGGCCGTGGGTGGTGGGAGCCAGCGTCAGGCTCTCACCATCCCAAGGGGCAGTGAGCGGCCTGCCTGGCTGTCCTCTGGGACCTGGACACGGCCCCAGGGGGCCTGCAGGCCTGGCGCCCGCCTCCTGCGGGGGTGCTACCTGGGGGGCTGCAGAGTCTTCGGCCCCAGGACTCAGCGGACAGACCCCGGTGCAGGGGGGTGGGCAGAGACCCAGCCGCCAAACGCGTTTCTGAGTGAATCGCGTCCCTGCAGCTGCATCCACAGGCCCTGGAGGGTCTCCCCCTGGGGTGGCCGAGAGTCCCACTCAAAACCCACTTCTCTCTGTTTTATCTTAAATCCAGCGAGTCCGTTAGTGACAGAGGAGGAGGAAACAGAGGACTGAGGCGCGGGGCAGAGGCTGGGTGACGACGGGAGGAAAAGTCTGACCGTGGTGGGGCGGCCGGGGAGCGGCCGTCAAAATATTTTGTGGAGTGACCACCCGGTGAGAGGAAATAAAGGTATTTTGAAATGCTTGTGCTCCGTGTTGGGTCCCCAAAGCTTGTTTTCCTGCCTCAGGAGGGAGCAGCCCCCAAGCTGAGACCGGGCCCCAGGAGCTTGCATTCTCGACGCTCGGCTTGTTCCGACCCGGACCAGGCAGCCCCCGGTGTGGCTCACCCCACCCAGGGTGGGCTGCAGGCTTGGTACGGGGGTCACTCAGACCGCGGGGAGGTCAGGCCCAGCCCATTTTACGTGTCAGCTTGAGGGGCCGCTGGGTGTCGGGAGGCGGTCATATGTTATTCTGGATGTTTCTGGACGAGGTTGCTGGGTGGGGGGGTGGACTGAGGGGACCACAGTCCCTCCCTAGTGAGGGCGAGGGTGAAAGTGTCTCTCAGTTGTGTCCGACTCTTTGCATCCCGCGGACTGCTCCTCTGTCCGTGGGATTCTCCCGGCCTGCTCCTCTGTCCATGGGATTCTCCCGGCCAGAATACTGGAGTGGTGCCATTCCCTTCTCCAGGGCATCTTCCCGATTCAGGGATATGACCCGGGTCTCCCACATGGTGGGCAGATTCTTTCCCTGGGCGGGCCTCTGCAGTCCATCCTGAACAGAAGGAAGAAGGAATAGGCTGACCCTCCCATCAAGGGAATTCCTCGTGCCTGCCCTGACTACCTTTGACCCGAGAAATTGTCTTTCTCCTGCTTTGGAGTTGAGCTGAGATGGCTCCACCCCTGGTCTTGGGCCTGACGGACACAGCCTGGGGCAGGCAGCACAGACCCTGGTTTTGGGCCTGACAGATGCAGCCTGGGGCAGGTGGCACAGACCCTGGTCTCGGGCCTGATGGACGCAGCCTCGGGTGGGCAGCACAGAGTCTGCTGGGCCAGGGCTGCCTGCCGTCTCGGGACATGTCGGCCCCCAGTTCCTGTGAGTCGGTCAGTCGGTCGGTCTCCAGCTGATTCTGTTCCTCTGGGGAACCTGACCAGGACCCACCCAGGCAGCAGAGAGCTTGGCCTCAGCCCAGAGAGAAACCGGGTGCCTGGGAGGTCCCTCCTGAGCCGTGGAGTGTCCCAAGTACAGGCATGTCTTGTGACGGGGCGGGGGGCAGGTCACACCCACACGGTGACTCGGGTGGTAGACTGGCCGCAGAGAGGCCGGCCTGACCCCTGGGGGGACAGAGGGCTGGAGATCGGGCAGCGACTCAGCCATGCCTGCCACGAAGCCACCGCACACACTGGCAGGCTGCAGCTGAGCCCAGCGCCCCAGGCAGGGATCCCATCGGCAGGGCGGGGGGTGACGTGTCCTGAGGACAGGGCTGCGCTGCTGTGGATGCGTGGACGCTCCCACCCCGTCTTATGTGCCTGCCTCAGCTGGAAAGGAAGAGACGCATCCGTTTGTTTTCACGAACCTGTGATCGTAGGAACCGTGCTGCCCTGAGCTCTGTGACTTGTTCTAGTGAATTGTGGGCCACAAGGGTGCTCGGGAAGCCCCCCCCAGGGTGCAGCCAGCCGGTCTGGAGCGCGGCTGCTCCGGGGACCCCGGGCGGATGGCCAGCATTGGAGGGGACGGTGGTCCCTGAGGCTGTGCGCTGTGGCCACCCCTTCCTCACCGCAGCGACCTCCTTGAGTGGGCAGTGGGCTCAGCTCTGCTCCCCACTGGGGTCAGGAGGATGCCTGCCTGGGGTGGGGGGTCAGGCCTGCACTGTGAATGCACGGAATGTGGGGCCTTGGCTGCAGATTGGGTGGAGGGGGTACCAGCCCTGGTCTCGGGGTGTCTGAGGGAAAGCGGCCATCCTGCAGAGAGCCACCGGTCTAGAAGGCTGGCAAGAGATGCGCCTCGTTTTGCATCCTGAATCTCGGGACTGTGTGTTCTCCGTGGCCATCCACTGACCCTCTGCAGTGGGGAAAACAGATCGCCCTCATCACGGGGAACAATCTGCTTCCGTAACCAGCCCATCCACACGCTGACACGTTATGTAACAGTTCTCATTGTCCTCACTTGTCTAAGAATAAAAACACTTTATTCTGCAAGTAAGGCGGCGTTCTCTGTAATCTGATTTTTTGATGAAGCAAAGAAAAGCTGGTTTATTTTTAGATAATGAACGTGCTGATAAGTCCTAATTTGGCTCCAGCGTCTGTAAGCGCCCAACACAGTCAGCCTGCGCCCCTTTCTCCACGGGCACACAGGCGTGGCCGTGCCACCCGCCGGCACGCGGCAGCTTTCCGGGTCCGATCCACACAGAGGCTGCTGTTGATTCTCCAGAAAGAAGAGAATTCAAGTCAGAGTGTTTTCTTTGGCCAAAACTCTCTCTTCCCACCCATGATGATTTTCAGTCTGGCTTTTCTTGAGCTTGTTTCTAGGTTGCAAGAAAGCGGGTTTTAAAAATGAATCCTCATCTCTCGTCCCCATAGCGTGGCTTTAGGAATTAAGTGGGGGCTCTGCTGCTAGAGGTAAAGAACCCGCCTCCCAATGCAGGAGACACAAGGGACGCGGGTTCGATCCCTGGGTTGGAAACATGTTGTGGAGGAGGAGGGCACGGCAACCCACTCCAGGATTCTTGCCTAGGAGAATCCCATGGGCAGAGGAGCCTTGTGGACTACAGTCCATGCGGTCACAGAGTCAGACACAACTGAAGCGACTTAGCGCATGCACACACACGCACTTAGGATAAAGGTCATTCTGAGTGCAGAAGGCTTTGTGCCCCCCTCCACGTGCTGAAAGTGTGAACGTGAAAGTGTTAGCCGCTCGGTCGTGTCTGACTCTCTGCAGCCCCATGGACTGTAGCCCACCAGGGCTCTCTGTCCATGGAATTCTCCAGGCACGAATACTGGAGTGGGCTGCCATTTCCTTCTTCAGGGGATTTTCCCAACCCAAGGCTCGAACCCAGGTCTCCTGCATTGTAGGCAGATTCTTCACCATCTGAGCCACCAGGGAAGCCCTAATACTGGAGTGGGTAGCCATTCCTTTCTCCAGGGGAATCTTCCCGACCCAAGAATTGAACCCAGGTCTCCTGCAATGCAGGCGGATTCTTTACCGGCTGAGCCGCCTGGGAGGCGGGGCCTCTTCTTTCTGGAGCCTGGCTGGAGCCCTGGGCGAGGCGTCGTGTCTCCAGGTCACAGATGCGTCTGAACGTGGAGAGGGACCAGAGTGAGCTGCTGAGGCTCGGACGCCCAGCATGGGCCTGCTGGCCTGGGGTGTCTGGGGCATCACAGTGGCAGCAGGCGAGGCCGCGGAGATGCCGGGCTGGGGCGGGGAGCCTCGTCTGATCCAGCAGCCCAGGCGGAGTGTTTTTCATCCTGTCTGAGGGCAGCATGGAAATCAGTCCTTGCTGTTGAATGAAGGATTTGGTTTCCAGGAAGCGTCCGCACGTGCCAGGCTCTGGGTGAGATGCAGGGGAACCCAGAGCCCACCCGGGGATGCCGGGGCGGGAGGTGGCGCCCGGGGACACGGAGGCGGTGGTGCAGCTGCTAAATCCTGCGGGAAACACCGTCCCCAGTGGGGAGGCAGGCCAGGGAAGGGGCAGGAAGACAGCCCGCAGACGCCCACAACTGAGCCCAAGGTGGGTAACAAGGGGCCCACTTCGAGGACGGGGTGACGGTTAGGGGCCTTGAGGTCGGGAGATGGTCCTGAGTGTCCACGCGGGTCCGGAGAAGGTGGGGGGGTTCTCCGGGCAGGGTCAGAGGGCGGCGCCCCCTCGAGGAGGAGCAGTGAGTCGTGCGATGCGAGGTGGAGCGGCTGTGAACCAGCGGGCGAGGTGCTTCCGAAGCCGGAGCCGGAAGCCGGAAGCGGGAGGGCCCGCCCCCGCCCCCGCCCCGCCCCGCCCCGCCCCTTCCGGCGCCCCGGGGGTATACCCGAGATACCCGTGCTTCGGCCGAGCGAGGCGCGTGCTGGGCTTCAGGCCTCAGGACCGTCAGAGGACCTGTGAGCAGATGGGGCCACTGCGAATGCGCCGTCTAGGACCCTGGGTGCCCCGTGTGCTCCGCTGGGGAGCCCGTTAGAGACGCGGGCCCCTGTGTCGGCGCCAGCTGGGCCGAGGCAGGGCGTGCGTTTAAGAGCAGAGCTGGCCCTGCCTGCCCGGGGCCAGGCGAGCAGGGCAGGGAGGAGCGGAGACAGCAGGACCCGGCTCCGCTCGTCTCCCCACGAGCCGTGAGGCTCCCCGGACTTCCCTGGGGACCATGAGCGAGGCTCTCTTGAAGGTGACAGCCAGCTACTAAGGAGTGTGCCTCCTCTGTGTTCATCTGGTGAGTCCTCACGACCACATTCAGGCTGCGCTGGAGCGGGGCTGGGTCTCATCACACAACCTCTCCCACCTCTCCTTTGAGCAGCCCCCGTGGCTGCTGCCTGTTATCATTAACCACTTAGGATGACACCTCCCAGGCATGTCCGTTTCATGTTCCTCTCTTCTGCTTCTTAGTATTTTGTGTACAAGTACTCTGAATTTAGGTAAGTGTCGTCATTAAACTTCCCATTTATATATTCATTCCTTCACTCATATCCACATAAACTCACGGTACGATTGTTTAAAGGGCTATGCTCTGCCACTGTATAGTCCCCATAGGTAGAGCTGTGGTTTTTCCAGTGGTCATGTACAGATGTGAGAGTTGGACCATAAAGAAGGCTGAGCATCGAAGAATTGATGCTTTTGAACTGTGGTGCTGGAGAAGACTCTTGAGAGTCCCTTGAACTGCAAGGAGATCCAACCAGTCCATCCTAAGGGAAATCAGTCCTGAATATTCATGGGAAGGACTGATGCTGAGGCTGAAGCTCCAATACTTTGGCCACCTGAGGCAAAGAGCCAGCTTGTTTGAAAAGACCCTGGTGCTGAGAAAGATTGAAGACGGGAGGAGAAGGGGACAGCAGAGGATGAGATGGTTGGATGGCATCACTGACTCAGTGGACTCCCAGAGAGTCTGAGCAAGCTCTGGGAGTTGGTGATGGACAGGGAGGCGTGGCATGCTGTGGTCCATGGGGTCAGAGCTGACCATGACTTAGCGACTGAACATCAGCTCTGTTTCCACCATCACTTCCTTTGATGTGTGAATTCCCTGTCCAGCCAGAGAAGCCCTGCAGGCAGCTCGTGCCCCTGGCCTGTCTCCACTGCTCCGGGAGAAGCTTCCTGCCCTCCAGCACAACACGGTGTCCAGGTCCAGACCCGGGATCAGCCGTCTCTCCCAGGACACTGGGTTCCTTTAGTGGTTCCTCCTTTATGCTTCAGCTTGAGGATCCAGCCGCAGTCACACTCGGCCGTGAGGGGGCAGGGGGCTCCTCCCCCACCCCCAGCAGGAGGCTGTTGCAGGGTCCCCCCCACTCCCCGTGGGCCACCTTTGCTCCCAGGAGGTCAGGGGACCCGCCCGGGGCCTCGCCTCCGCCTGAGCAGAGGTCCTTGCCCGTTACCAAGGCCTTGCTTGTGCCTCACCACACTGCTGCTGCTTTTTTCCTGGTGACTTAAAAAACCGTGCTTATCTCTTCTGCTCCAAATTAATCCCCCGTGTTGCTTTATCGAACCATTTGTTGCCGCAGTGACTGTTGATTGCAGACGTACATCATTTCTCCCCCGGCCTTTTCAAGGGCCAATCACTATGGTAACCATATTATGGAAAATTGCTTTGTCTCCTTAAAATACCCTTCAGAGAAAGGTCATTCGGTATTAACATTTTCCAACTAAACCTAGCAAAGTCAGCGATGGGAAGAACCCATTCCCCGTGCCTGCGTGATTTCAGGCTCGCAATTTAAGGAAACTCTCAGAACAGGACTGCATGTTGGGAGGAGAAAGAGTTCTCATGCTGTGATACGTGTGCATGCATGCTTGCAAATTTGAGAAAATATGTTTATTTGGGTCGGTGGTTGCAGCACACACCTTAGTGGCTCTTGGGAGTGACCAATTGCTGATTCCCAGTCCTGGGCGGAGGTTGAGATGGAGATGGGTGCCCTGCTCCTGGCGGGCCTGGAGGAAGCCTGGAGCCCCAGGGAAAGATGACCCTGCGGGCAGATGGGCCCTGGAGCCCCAAAGCCCACGTGCAGCGCCCACGGAGGGCGGGCTGTCCTGCTAAGTGGGTGTCCGGCTAGGGCCCGGGGCAGGTCACACAATGGAACATGCTTTGTTGCTGCTTTCCACTGACCCTCGGGAGTTTTATGTAAGCATTCTTGGGCGGTAGGCTGTTTTTTTTTTTTTCAGAGTAAGAACCATTCGAACTGGCTTCTGGGTTCCTCCGCCTTTTCCTTTTCCAGGAAGGAGACGAGCGCGCAGAGGTGTGTGTGTCAGGGCTCATCTCTGGCCACACGGCATTAAAGTTGCATCTTGAGTCCTGCTCTGCTTCCTTCTCAGTGACGACCCTCCATCAGATTCACGCAGGAGCCGAGTGTAACACGCACGTGGTCCTACGTGCCTCGGAAGGACATCAGCGTCCTGCCCACCCCCAGACCCTCTCCCCTGGAGAGGCCACTGCTCACCATTTCAGTGCCGACCAGGGGGGTTTCCTGCCTGTTTCTAAACAGTCTCCTTCTGGAGCTGTTTCACCTGCACTTACTCTGGACCAGGAGCTCCTGGAAGCGCGCTTTTCGCCTTTTAACTCCTGATTTTCTCAATAACCCAGGGAGGCAGGTACTATCTGTTGACCCGTGAAGAAACAGACCCAGAGGGGTTAAGGCGTTGGTGCCGACACACAGCGAGGAAGCGGTGGAGCTGGGCCTCGACCCGGGGCTGCCGTGTGGCTGGAGCGTCAGCTTTGTCCCCTGCACACGGGAGGGTCAGGCTTACCCGTGCGTAGCCTCTGCGCCCTTCCTTCCAGCACCGTCTGCATCACTGACGCCCGTGTTCTCCTGTGCCCTCTGCCCCTCTCTCTTGCACCATCCTGACTCACCGGGGGTGTTTCAGCATGTCCTTGCCAGGAACGAGGCTGCCCCGACTTGCCCATGCTGTTCTGGGATCCCCTGCACATCAGAAACACTCCGTATTCCAATTCGCCCAGTCAGCCCCAAAATGCCTTTCACGTACCCTTTCAATCCAGGAACCCCCGAGGAGCACGTTATGTCTGTTTGGGCATCTCTGCCACTTCCTTTGGTCTCGAGCAGCTTCCCCCCCTCACGACGTGGACACCACACAGTCCAGCCGAGCGTCTCATTTAGCGTTCGCGGCCTGGGCTGTGAGCTGCTTTCCTCGGGATTCAGTTCAGGTCGACTGCTTCGGCAGGAGGGCCACACAGGTGGTCTGTGTCCCTTCTGGCTCGTTGCATTGGCTAGGTCTAATTATTTGGCTGAGATGACTCTCAGGCTTGCCCAGTGTAAGCTGTGTGGCCCTTTCTGAAAATGATAAGAAATCTGTGGGATGACACACTGAAGCTGTGTGAACATCCAGCCCCCCAACAACCTTCCCCCAATGATTTTTGTCATCCTCAACTGTGGTTGCAGATATTCTAATTGTGTTGTTCCTCCTATGTTTATAACGGACTTTCTTTTGTAAGTTCAGTTCAGTCACTCACTCATCTCCGATTCTTTGCAATCCTATGGACTGCAACACGCCAGGCCTCCCTGTCCATCACCAACCAAACTCATGTCCATTGAGTTGGTGATGCCATCCAACCATCTCATCTTCTGTCGTCCCCTTCTCCTTCAGTCTTTCCAAGCATCAGGGTCTTTTCCAATGAGTCAGTTCTTTGCATCAGGTGGCCAAAGTATTGGAATTTCAGCTTCAACATCAGTCCTTCCAATGAACACCCAGGACTGATCTCCTTTAGGATGGACTGGTTGGATCTCCTTGCAGTCCAAGGGATTCTCAAGAGTCTTCTCCAACACCACAGTTCAAAAGCATCAATTCTTTGGCACTCAGCTTTCTTTATAGTTCAACTCTCACATCCATACATGACTACTGGAAAAACCATAGCCTCGACTAGACAGACCTTTATTGGCAAAGTAATGTCTGCTTTTTAATATGCTGTCTAGGCCGGTCATAACTTTCCTTCCAAGGAGTAAGCGCCTTTTAATTTCATGGCTGCAATCACCATCTGCAGTGATTTTGGAGCCCAGAAAAATAAAGTCAGCCACTGTTTCCACTGTTTCCCCATCTATTTGCCGTGAAGTGATGGGACCAGATGCCATGATCTTAGTTTTCTGAATGTTGAGTTTTAGCCAACTTTTTCACTCTTCTCTTTCACTTTCATCAAGAGGCTCTTTAGTTCTTCACTTTCTGCCATAAGGGTGGTGTCATCTGCATATCTGAGGTTATTGATATTTCTCCTGGCAATCTTAATTCCAGCTTGTGCTTCATCCAGCCAAGTATTTCTCATGAAGTACTCTGCATATAAGTTAAATAAGCAGGGTGATAATATACAGCCTTGACGTACTCCTTTTCCTATTTGGAACCAGTCTGTTGTTCCATGTCCAGTTCTAACTATTGCTTACTGACCTGCAAACAGATTTCTCAAGAGGCGGGTCAGGTGGTCTGGTATTCCCATCTCTTTCAGAATTTTCCACAGTTTATTGTGATCCACACAGTCAAAGGCTTTGGCATAGTCAATAAAACAGCAGTGGATGTTTTTCTGGAACTCTCTTGCTTTTTCAGTGATCTAGCAGATATTGGCAATTTGATCTCTGGTTCCTCTGCCTTTTCTAAATGCAGCTTGAACATCTGGAAGTTCTCGGTTCACATACTGTTGAAGCTTTGCTTGGAGAATTTTGAGTATTACTTTGCTAGCATGTGAGATGAGTACAATTGTGCCATTGTTTGACCATTCTTTGGCGTTGCCTTTCTTTGGGATTGAAATGAAAATTGACCTTTTCCAGTCTTGTGGCCACTGTTGAGTTTTCCAAATTTGCTGGCATATTGAGTGCAGAACTTTCAAAGCATCATCTTTTAGGATTTGAAATAGCTCAACTGGAATTCCGTCACTTCCACTAGCTTTGTTTGCAGTGATGCTTTCTAAGGCCCACTTGACTTCACATTCTAGGATGTCTGACTCTAAGGGAGTGATCACACCATCATGATTATCTGGGTCACGAAGATATTTTTTTGTATAGTTCTTCTGTGTATTCTTGCCACCTCTTCTTAACATTTTCTGCTTCTGTTAGGTCCATACCATTTCTGTCCTTTATTGTGCCCATCTTTGCATGAAATGTTACCTTGGTATCTCTAGTTTTCTTGAAGAGATCTCTGGTCTTTCCCATTCTATTGTTTTCCTCTGTTTCTTTTCATTGATCACTGAAGAAGGCCTTCTTATCTCTCCTTTGGAACTCTGCATTCAAATGGGAATATCTTTCTTTTTCTCCTTTGCCTTTTGCTTCTCTTCTTTTCATAGCTATTTGTAAGGCCATTTTGCTTTTTTGCATTTCTTTTTCTTGGGGATGGTCTTGATCCTTGTCTCCTGTACAAAGTCACAAACCTCTGTCCATAGTTCTTCAGGCACTCTGTCTATCAGATCTAATCCCTTGAATCTATTTGTCACTTCCACTGAATAATTGTAAGGAATTTGATTTAGGTCATACATGAATGGTCTAGTGGTTTTCCTTACTTTCTTCAATTTAATCTGAATTTGGCAATAAGGAGTTCATGATCTGAGCCACAGTCAGCTCCAGCTCTTGTTCTTGCAGACTGTATAGAGCTTCTCCATCTTTGGCTGTAAAGAATATAATCAATTTGATTTTGGTATTGACCATCTGGTTATGTCCATGTGTAGAGTCTTCTCTTGTGTTGTTGGAGGAGGGTGTTTGCTATGACCAGTGCGTTCTCTTGGCAGAACTCTATTAGCCTTTGCCCTGCTTCATTCTGTATTCCAAGTCCAAATTTGCCTGTTACTCCAGGTGTTTCCTGACTTCCTACTTTTGCATTCCAGTTCCCTGTAATGGAAAAGACATCTTTTTTGGGTGTTAGTTCTAGAAGGTCTTGTAGGTCTTCATAGACCATTCAACTTCAGCTTCTTCAGCATTACTGGTTAGGGCATAGACTTGGATTACCGTGATATTGAGTGGTTTGCCTTGGAAATGAACAGAGATCATTCTGTTCTTTTTGAGATTGCATCCAAGTACTGCATTTCAGACTCTCTTGTTGACTATGATGGCTACTCCATTCTTCTAAGGGATTCTTGCCCACAGTAGTAGATATAATGGTCAACAGAGTTAAATTCACCAATTCCAGTTCATCTTAGTTCGCTGATTCACTGCTTCACTCTTGCTGTCTCCTGTTTGACCACTTACAAACCACTTCTTTTGTAAAGAATGACTTTATCTTTCTAGCCTTTTCTAAAAACAAATTCACTGTGGACTCAATTATTCTTTTCAATCCCATGTGCTATAATCTATTATCATTAGCATTCTTTTTCATGATCAGATTGTTTGAAGGCTGACCATTGAGCCCCTCACATCAGGTTCTCTCACTTTTTGATATGGCCCATTTGACATTAAGGGGTTCTCTGCCTTCTGACAGGAAAGGTGTTCCTTGCTCACCGTGCCTTCTCAGCCTGAGATGGGATGAGCTAGTTTTCTAAGGGGACTTGGTTACTTTCCATGGGGAGCGAAGTGTATAAACAGACTTGGGGTGTAGGAGGGCTCATTGCTCCTGGCCCATTGAGTGGACAGGGCTAGAAGTTATATTTCCACAGATGCTCTAGCTCAAGCCCAGACCCACAGGTTGTGCCTCTTTCCACGTTCGTCTTTATCGTCTCTTGTGGTGAGACTCTGGGTCTCCCGAGGCTAAATAAACCTTGCCTCTTTGCCCCACCATGCCACGCACAAGTTCACTTCAGAATCACTACATCAACACCATGCTGAATACAAGTTTGTGAAGAGAAATCCCAGATGCCTCTGCAGTAGCTGTTGTTACAGCAGACCTCACAAAGTGTGAATAGTCAGAGAGCTGGGGTAAAACTTTGCCTGTATTACTTCTCCTTGCTGTGAGGTTGTGTTATCAATTTGATATGCCATTAAATTCCTTTGCTTCTTTGGGTTTCCAGTTTTAGGGTATGACATTTATTATCATATTTGACTTTGAAGAAGTATGTTAAGCTTTTCAGTTCAGTTCAGTTCAGTCGTTCAGTTGTGTCCAACTCTTTGCGACCCCATGAACCACAGCATGCCAGACCTCCCTGTCCATCACCAACTCCTGGAGTCCACCCAAACCCATGTCCATTGAGTCGGTGATGCCATCCAACCATCTCATCCTCTGTCATCCCCTTCTCCTCCTGCCTTCGATCTTTCCCAACATCAGGGTCTTTTCTAATGAGTCGGCTCTTTGCATGAGGTGGCCAAACTATTGGAGCGTTAGCTTCAGCATCAGTCAGGGTTGATTTCCTTTAGGATGGACTGGTTTGATCTCTTTGCTGTCCACTAGCACCAGAATTCAAAAGGATCAGTTCTTCAGTACTCAGCCTTCTTTGTGGTCCAGCTGTTGTTCTTACTGCATATACATTATGGCACAGTTTAAAAAGTTTCCTTCACATCTTTCATTATAAAAGAATCTACCCATATTTTCTTCTAGAAGTTTTCCTATGTAGATCACTGATCTGTTTGGTCTTTATTCTGGCATATGGTGTGAAAGATAGACTCATTTATGCCTTTTTAAACAGCCACACAATGATCACAATGTTAATGAAAGTGGGGTCCATTTGACTGCTCAAAAGCCAAGAAAGAGGCAAGGCTGGTGGAAAGGAAAGTTTGCTTTATTTTGGAGGCTGGCAACTGGGGATGGGGAGCAGGTAGGGCAGACTCCTGTCTGGAGGTTGACCTTCACCCCCGCCCCCCTCAACCAGGGGTCCAGGGCTTTTACAGACTGAGGGAGAGGGCTCCATGCAGAAGTGGAGCCCGCTCTGACAGCCGTCACAGAACCGGTCATCGCTGGTCCGCCCAGCGCAGTCTTGGTCGTCTTCAGAACAGCTGGTCTTCAGGGCCACGGTCCCCTTGTTCCCGTCTCCTTGAGGCCGGTTCTCAGAGTTGCGGCAGCTTGTCCCGGCTGCAGTCTGGTCACCGTGTCATTAGCTTCTTCCACCCGGTGTTTCAGGGTCTGCAGGGTCCTGAATGTTACCCGTAGGCCTTGAGCAGGGACTGAAGCCCTTGGCTTTGCTCGCTGACCGCATCGCTATTCTTTGGTCTGCTCTGACTCTTCCCTTTGTTTTGGCATGTTCTCACTTCTCTGACTAAGCTTATTCTTTGGCTAAAGTTTCTCCACGGACAAAAGGCAGGCAGAGGACATGGGCAGAAGGACCATAGGTATGCTGTGTGTCAGCAACATCTTTTATTATCACAGAAACCATCTTTTCCCAGTGATCTGAGATGTCACCCTCACCATGAACTGTATTCACATATGATTTTGGGTCTCTGCCTGGACTTGTTGTTCCACTGGTTGGCTTGCTCATTTGCCAAGATCACGGCTTTAATTATTGAGGCTTTTTAGTATGTTTTAATATCGAGTAGGATTAATCCTCCCTCACTGCTCTGCTTTTAGAATTTTCCTAGCTATTAGCTGCATTTGAATAATATGCAATATAATTATGTTGAAGGCTTAATTTTTCATTTAAACTGTAGAATCAGCTTGTGTAAGTTCACAATAAAAACTTACTGGGAGTTTTATTTCCATTTTGTTAAATGTATATAGTATCTCTAAGGAGGATTGATGTTTTTATAATGTTGAATTACCCTCTGCAAGAACGAAGGATTTTTCTTTTTTCATTTGTTCAAGTCATTTTTGTGCTCTTCAGGAGTGGTTTGAAATTATTTTCACGTGCATTCTGCATATTTCGTGATAAGTTAACTCATAAGCACTAGACCCTCTTTGTTGCTTTTGTAATAGTGAGTTTCTCTTCCATTGCACACCCACACAGACACATGCTATTGGCTTTTGTGGATTCATTTTACCTTCTCCTATTTTTAAAAGTTCTTTTATTATTTTTGTTATTTTCATTGTTGAGTCTCTGATTTTCCAAGTATATTTTCACCTCTTGTGCATATAAAGTTTTATTGCTTTCCGAATTTTTAACCCTGTAATGACTTTTCCTTATCCAATTGTATTAATTATATTTTCAATATAGAGTTAAATAATAGTGTGTGTGTGTGTGTGTGTGTGTGTGAGTTGCTTAGCCATGTTCAACTCTTTGCAACCCAATAGACTGTAGCCCACCAGGCCCCTCTGTCCATGGGATTCTCCAGGCAAGAACACTGGAGTGGGTTGCCATTTCCATCTCCAAAAGGAACTATAGAAAGAAAGTGAAGTCACTCACTCATGTCTGACTCTTTGCAACCCCATGGACTGTAGCCTACCAGGGTCTTCCATCTGTGGAATTTTCCAGGCAAGAGTACTGGAGTGGGTTGCCATCTCCTTCTCCAAAATAGTAGTGTGGAGAATGGGAATTCTTGCCTTCTTTCTGACCTTAGTGGGAAATACCTCTATTATTTTCCTATTAAGAAAGATAATAACCTAAAGGCTGACTTTACGTCTGGGTATGTGGAGTCGCAATGAGTCGGACAGAACTGAGCAACTAACACTTTCACGTATATACATGTGTATGTGTGCATTTAAGTACAAATGTGGGCTTCCCAGGTGGCGCTATTGGTAAAGAACCAGCCAGGAGACAACGACATGTGTTTGATCCCTGGGTTGGGAAGATCCCTCAGAGGAGGAAATGGCAACCCACTCTAGTATTCTCGTTTGGAGAATCCCATGGAGAGAGGAGCCTGGTGGGCTACAGTCTTTAAGGCTGCAGAGAGTCGGACATGACTGAAGTGACTTAGCACACATGCACGCAGATGCAAATGGAGATAGATCTGTACATATGTCTAAGTGTGTGTCTGTGTATTTAGAGAAATATCCATGAATTCTTATTGCTACTGCTGCTAAGTCACTTCAGTCGTGTCTGACTCTGTGCGACCCCATAGACGGCAGCCCACCAGGCTCCCCTGTCCCTGGGATTCTCCAGGCAAGAACACTGGAATGGGTTGCCATTTCCCTCTCCAATGCATGAAAGTGAAAAGTGAAAGTGAAAGTGAAGTCACTCAGTCGTGTCCAACTCTTAGCGACCCCATGGACTGCAGCCCACCAGGCTCCTCCATCCATGGGATTTTCCAGGCAAGAGTACTGGAGTGGGTTGCCATTGCCTTTTCTGGAATTCTTATTAAAATTGCTGAATTTTATTGAAGGCTATTTAGTATTATGGAGAAAATCACACCATTTCTTCCTTATAGCTATTATTAATGTGGCAAATTATATTAATGGATTTTCTAATATTGAGCCAGTCTCACATTCCTAATAAATTCTACTTAGACATGATGTATTATTTTTTAATCTGTTTTTGGATTCTCTGTGCTAGTAAGTTTTGAAGGATTTTTTGCGTTGATACTTATAAGAAATACGGGTCTCTGGTTTTCCTTTTGGGCTATCTTTATTGGCTTAGAGATCAATATTATAGTTGCTTCAAGAAAGAATTTGAAGGTTTCTGTCTTTTTATATCCTGCAACAGTTTAAATACTGTTGAGATTATTTTGTATTTATATAATAGATTCCCAATAAACCTTTTGAGTTTTATTTTCTTTTTAAGGGAACAGTTCTCGTAGATAACTTTCTGTATTTTGTCTCTGGGAGTAGGTCTGTTTAAGCTTTCTATCTTTATTTGGGTCAATTTTAGAAAATTGTGTTTTCCTAGGATATTATTTTGGAGAAGGAAATGGCAACCCACTCCAGTATTCTTGCCTGGAGAATCTCGTGGACAAAAGAGCCTGGTGGGCTACGGTCACAAAGAGTTGGACACGACTTAGCGGCTAAACCAGGATGTTTTTGTTTCATCTATATTTTTAAGTGAATTTGCATGGAGTTGTACAAAATAGTTCTTAGTTTTTTATGCTTATATTTTTCTTTGTTATTTCTCCCTTTCTTTCTTTATTTTCTTGTTTAGGCAAATTATAGAAGTATGTGTTCATCTCTTCTAAAAGAAACTACATTTTGATTTAATCCTTGTGCTTAATTTTCTATTATGTTCTATTAATAGTTAAGAATTACTTAGCAAATATTAAGTAAATATGAATTTGGTTTCTATTCTGTCACATTTACTTTTAGCTTTATTATTTTTTTCCTTTTGCTTTTTCTTGGCTTATTTTATAGCTGTCTTTCCAGGTTTTGAGTTGGGAACTTAATTCCTTTATTTTTTTTCTTTTATTCTATTGGTATAATTTTGTAAAGTTACACAATTTTTCCTGATCACTGTTTTAACTGTATCCCATACATTCTGATATGCAGCACTTTTATTGCCCCTAATTTTTAGTAATTCTACAATTTTTTATTTGTATTTTTCAGCTAATGACTGTTTTTTATTATAGAGTTTTTTCTCCCCCAAGAATAAGAAAAAAGGGCTTTTTGGTACAGTGCTTAGATTCTGTATTGTAGCTTTTCGGCATTCCTGATGGAGATTTATGTTTGTATTTCATTATTGAACACTTGCTTGTGGCGAAATGTGCTGTGTGTTTCCATGACTGCTTTGAGGGGGGGCGTGTCCTGTGTCCAGAGGTGAAGTTTACTGCATCACCAGGATCTCTGTCTCCTTCCTGATGCTTTGCCCTTTGACCTTTCTTGGACCGAGAGGAGCGGTCTTTCGCGGAGCTTAGCGGTTCCCTTCTCTGCATCTTGATGGTCCTGCACCTCACAGGTGGTTACTGTGCTTCACGAAGGTGTTCACAGCAGACATGGCATCATGAGTTGTCGCTTTAAGCACCCAAGGTATCCTTTTCATCTGTCTGAATGCCGTTTCTGCACCGGAATCCTACACTGACCGTTCACAGCTCTCCTCTCCTACTGTGCATTTGCCGAAACCGTTTGCCCTTTTGGCAAAAGGAGACATGTTGCTCTGGATGCATTTCTTGGATACACATGGGGTTTGATTTTACTTTGTGAAACCATTTGAAAATCTTTAGTTTTCAATGTTGTGTTTGAGTCAATCGTGTTCTATAATGAAGTGTTATAGTTACTGTGTGTATTGTTATGACATGTTCTATTTATTTATTTTTAATTGTTTGCTTTCCTTCTTTTCTCTTTTTTTCCCCAGTAACTTGTTTCTTTGCCCCGATGGTCAGTCTCTATGTGGACACCTTGATGACGCCTTCGTCTCCCCCCACCCACTCGATCACCCCTTGCTTTTTTATTAGCTTTCGCTGTCTGCTGACTCCTCTCCCTCTGACCTCCTGGGTGAGCTGGCCCCTCGGTTTGTCCCCAGACAAGCTCGCTCACCTCGGAGCTGTGACTCCACCCCTGCCCGCCCCCAGCCAAAGTAAAGTTCTTCCTCTTGGGGACAACTGTCCTGTGTCCTCCAGAGGAACTCTCCTTTCCTCATCCACAAGGTGTGGGGCTGACCTTGATCCCAGCCCTGGGGTGCGACACTCGAGGCCCAAAGGGGGAGGTGGGTGCCCCAGGCCCCCGTTTAGGACATCAGGGGGCAGGCCTGGCCCCAGGCACAGCCTGCTTTTGTCCCGAGAGGCGGAAACCACATCCCAAGAGGGCTCAGGCCCAGCTCTTGGGGTCAGGGGCAAGCTCATCACCCTTATCTGCTCTTTTATTTAAAAAAAATTCTAATTGGAAATAGGTATTAAAATTCCTGAATCAGTCATTGAGTTTTTCTCTCTGAACTTTCATCTCTATATTTTTCATTATCCAAATGATTTTCTCTATTTCTAGTCCTTCAAGTGAACAAGAAGAAAAGCGTAGTATTCTCTGAATTTTCTGAACAATGTGTCTTTTATGGCATGCTATTCTTGTCCATAAAATCAACGTCTCTTATCTCTTTGATGTTAACTGTACTTGAAAGAAGCTCCCCTGCTCCCTTTATTATTTCTATTTCCTCTGAGCTAATTCTTTTTTTCCTCTCTTTCCCACCTTCCTGCCTCTGGGTTTTGTGTTGGGGACTTTCTCCCAGTGCCCGGAGACTCTGACTCTCTGGACGTGGTTTCTGGGATGAGGCCTGGGGGCTGGAGCAGCTGGTGGAGACCCCTGAGCAGCAGCTGGCTTGTCGGTTTTCCCAGACAGCACTCCTGCCTGATGAGACCTGGCCTCTGGGGCCCAGGGGCCCATCGAGAAGGATGCTGCGTCCCGCTGTGTGCCCACGCTGCTGCTCTGGCTGTTATGACAGCATCTCAGCTCCACACCCGGCTGTGCCTCTGGTCCCGCATGGCAGAGTTTACTGATCCCGCCTCCTCAGAGATGGCTGCAGTGGGCTGGGGGCCGCTTCCTGCCTGTGGAAGTTGGGGAAGGGGCCTGGGGTCCAAATAAGCCTCAACAGACCCTGCCCTCCACACCCGACATCCCCCCCTCAGGAGACCCGAGTGTCTCCCACTCCCAGCCTTTTGGGGGTCCTTGGGGGAGCTGCAGTCAAGTGTTGTTGCTTTCTGCATCCTGACGACACCCAGGTTTCATCACCACTGTATTTTCTCTGTCAGTGGCCACTGTGTATTTGCTTTCCATCCTCCAAAAACGCACTGACGCCTTGAGTCTGCCATCAATGCCTTTACCGTTCCACTGGGGAGCACCACCTCTGTTCTGCAGGGATGACTTCAGTGCTGGGGATCAGGGAGAGAGGATGTTCTCATCTCCTGAGCCACCCGCACCTGCCTTCTCTGCCGCCGTCCAGCTGCTCCTGTGCTTTATACGTTTACCTCCCCCGCCCTTCCTTTCTCTTTTTCGACTGTCCACAAAGAAGGCTGAGTGCCAAAGAACTGATGCTTTTGAACTGTGGTGTTGGAGAAGACTCTTGAAAGTCACTTGGACTGCAAGGAGATCCAACCAGTCCATCCTACAGGAAATCAACCCTGAATATTCATTGGAAGGACTGATGCTGAAGCTGAAGCTCCAATACTTTGGCCACCTGATGTGAAGAACTGGCTCACTGGAAAAGACCCTGATGCTGGGAAAGATTGAGGGCAGGAGGAGAAGGGGATGACAGAGGATGAGATGGCTGGATGGCATCAGCGACTCGACGGATATAAGTTTGAGCAAGTTCCAGGAGATGGTGAAGGACAGGGGGGCCTGGAGTGCTGCAGTCCTTGGGGTCACAGAGTCAGACATGACTGAGCGACTGAGCAATAACAAAGATGCTCACATTTGAAGGGTTGTCATTAGTTGTTACAAAAATGCCTCCTACCCGGAGAATTTACACCTTTCTCAGTGAAAACAAGAATGAGTTGGTAGAGTTATTTCTCGAGGCATGAGAGTGTGTGTGATTGTGTAAGTGTGTGTGTGCGCGCGCGTGGGTGCAAGGAGTGGTGGGAGGCAGAGGGTCCAAGGAGAGGGATAAGTCCACAGAACGCCCGCACACGGCTGTCGCTGGGTGCTAACTTGCTCAGAGGCGTGCACGTCGCTGATAGCGAGCTGCGCCCGTGACATCCTGACACCATCTCCCGGGAAGAGAAGGACCTGAAGGATGCTCGTGTAATCGGAGAGCCAGCTGAGACCCGGGCGGCTGGGGATGGGTCGCCATCTCTCTGCACAATGGTGCTGGCGGAAGGTTGTGTATAAGGTGGCCTTATTAAAGTGACAAGGCAATTTAATTCCTTTGTGCACGATGATTCTACTTCATTGATTTACAATGGGAAGGATATAATTTTGCTAGTGTTGGCAAAAAGCTCAAATGTCAGCCTTTTCAAATTGCCATACTTGCCTTGTTCAGGATGAATAATGAATAAGTCACCTTTTGTCTACAGTTAAATATTCTTGAATAAATACAAAGAACATAAAAGACATAAATGATTGCCTGATTTATATTTAAAATAAAGATCAACATTGTGATAAATGGTGGAAAGCGCTGTGTGTGCAGTGTGGGACTCTCCTGCTAATGACATTTTCCATGAGGAGCGCCAGGTGTAGACAGTGGCCGCGGGCCACGCTGACCTGGGAGCCACCTTCAGCATCTCCATGAAGGGAGCGCGGGTCCCCATGGAAGGGCCTGGGTTCTGCAGACCCTTCCCCATCCAGTACCCAACCAGGGGAGGGCAGGGCAGCCGGGGTGGGACCTCTGGAGGGCTGGTTCCCACTGGGCCATGTTGGAAGGGGTTTTATAAGAAACACTGGAGAAGGGTAGGCAAGCTGATTCATCTGGAAAATCAGCAGATCTCTGGCTGAGTAACTGGCGTTTCTGTACAGTTCTCTGCAGCTGCTGGAAGTGTGCCGGGCAGGGAGGACTTTAGTGATGAGCAGATCTATCCAGGTGGCTCTCAGGTGAGTAAAACCAGGCGTCTGTCAGGATGAAGGTAAGAGTCAACATTATTAAAAACGTGGGTAAATTCATGTGTCAGTCAGGGACTATTTTCCATAGTTTTCTGGAGGAATAAAACAATAGAACGTGTGTGGGGGGTTATGCATGTTTGTCTACAGTTATATATATACATATACACACATAAACTGTATGTGTGTGTGTATGTATATATATATATTTTTTTTTTTTTTTTTTTAGGGAGAGAGAGATTCAGTTTACAGAGTTGGCGCCCATGAGTGTGGGGCAGGCGCACTGGAGACCCAGGGAAGAGCTGCGTGACGCTTCACCTCCGAAGGCCGTCTGGAGGCAGAATCCCCTCCTCTTCAGGGAGTCTCTGTCTGTTTTTCTTAGAGCCTTCAGCTGATTGGATGAGGCCCACCCACATTTTGGAAGGTGTTCTGCTTTGCTCAAAGCCTGGTCATTAAAATATTACTCACATCTGAAAAATGACTCCATAGAGGCTTCCAGACTGACTGACTTTGGCCAAACATCTGAGCACTGTGGCCTGGCCAAGATAACAAACATTAACCATCATTTATATATATACACACACACACACACATGTACATAAATACATATATACCCATACATATGCAAACATATATACACATATACACACAGGTATACACAGACATACATATATACACCACCATATATATATATATATATATACACATATATATATATATACACACACCTACATATGTTGTTGTTCAGTCACTCAGTCGCGTCTGACTCTTTGTGACCCGTGGACTTCAGCACGCCAGGCTTCCCTGTCCATCACCATCTTCCCTGTCCTTCACCTTCTCACCATCATCTACATATACATATATACACCCACACACTCTCATACACACACACACACACAGATACACACATGCACACACACGTGCACACACACACATGTACACACGCACACATGCTTATACACACATGTACACACATACGAACACGCACATGTACACAAAATACACACATGCACACACACATGTACACACACATGCAAGATACACATACATGCATACACACAGACACACATAGGTACACACATGCATGCACACATACACATGCACACATACACACATGCACACATACATGCAGATACACATACACAGATGCACACATGTACACACGTACACAGAGACACACATGTACACACATGTATACACATACACCCATACATGCACACAGTGCACACACATACATATGCACACAGATACACATGTACACATATATACACACATGTATACACATACACACGTGTACACACACACACCTCGTCCTGGGTAGGACCAGGGGAGCTTCTCCAACAGAAGGGAGTGCTGTCATATGACTGATCTGCTCCCCCAAGTAACAAAACTATGTCCTTGAAAAACAGAGACCTTAGGGCCCTTTTTTCTGATCAGATCTACTTCCGAAACGAGAGAAGGGATGGATGTGTGAGACCTCTCTGGGGGAGGTGAGCCCAGTGGTCAGTCTGCTCAGCTGTCAGCAAGGGTGGCGGTTTCGCGTGGTTGCTCACAGGTCTGGGGACCCGCAGGTGACGCTCGGCTGAGTCCACGTCAGGCCGTGGAGACTGGAACCCAGGGCTCTGGCTCTGCCCACCGCTCCTTCTTGAGGGAACCAAGTCCTCTGCCCCAGGGTGCAGAGTAGGAGCTGCCGTAGGCTGAGCTTGGACTTTGCCGCAGAGAAGAAGGGTGGCTTTAGCATCCAGTGAGCAGAGTAGATGCCGCGAGGTCAGGTCTCCGGACGCGGCCACGTGCGCTTCCGACCACCGTCTCTGCTCATCCGAGATCTGCAGGAGCAGCAGGCAGGGTGGGGCCTGGCTCTGCCTGCATCAGGGGGTTCAGGAGGAGAGAGGCTCAAGCTGGGCCAGGCGCTCGCGGGGGACCACACACGGTGAAAGATGGGCTCTCATCGCTTCTGCTACAAACAGAAAACCCGAGCCCGCCGTACGTGAAGACGATCCTTTCTGCTTGCATGGCTCCTTTTCCCCACATGTCAAGCTGCTGTGTGGACACGCTTCCTCCCGGCCCCGTCTCTGGGAAGACAGGTCTTTGGCAGGATTGGCGGTTCTTTGGCAGATAGCGAGTTTGGGACATAGAGACGGGCGGGTGCACTCTGCTCCTCCCTATAGCCGAGTGGAGATGGGCGCTGGGTGTCCAGGATCTGGGGGGGGCCGAGCCTGTCTGCGCCATCCCTGGGGTGCAGCAGGCACTGAGTGGGGTGGCTCCGGGCTCTGACCCCAGATGGGGTTCTGGGTGCTGCAGCCCACCTGAGCATCTGGTGACGGAGGAACGTGTCTGGTGGGAAAGGCATGCCTGAGAAGCAGAGAAGAGGGTCTGAGTGGACCCACTGGAGAGGCTGGTCAGGGAGGGCTGGTCTGGGCTGCTGTCAGCTGAAGGAGAGTGTGGGGTGTGGGGGACGGGCTGGTCTGGCGGTCAAGCCCTGGGGTCAGGGTCCTGTCCAGGCTGTCCTGTGGGTAAGGAAGGAGGTTACACCTTCCAGTGCCAGGATGGAGGTGAACGGTTAGGTGGGGCGAGGAGAGGCTCAGGGTGCTGGGCGGCTCCCAGGGCTGGGCGTGGGCCCTCTGACTCCGGGCAGGGCTGTATGCTGGGCACTGTGTATGTGTGTGTGTGTGTGTGTGTGTGTGTGCGCGCGCGCGAGCTCAGTTGTGTCCGACTGCCTGCTACCCCATAGACTGCAGCCCGCCAGGCTCCTCTGTCTATGGGATTCTCCAGGCAAGAATACTGGAGTGGGTGGCCATTCCCTTCTACAGGGGATCTTCCCGACCCGGGGACTGAACCCAGGTCTCCTACATTTGCAGGCAGGTTCTTTACTGTTGAGCCACCGGGGAAGCCCAGGTGGAATTTTATGGCAATGGCCTCAGGGAACCAAACCGAAAACGAAAACGAATGTTACTGGGGGCATTCTGGTCACATGTCCTGCTGGTGGGATCCCAGGTCTGGGGTCCTGGTGAAGCAGTGGTGGGCGGAAGCACACACCTGTGCAGCTCCTGGGACTCTGGGGGCGTCTCTGGGTCTCGCTGTTCTGCTCTGCCGTCTGGAGGGGCCGTGCTCTTTACCTAGAGGTAATTAAAAGCCTAATAAACCCCTGCATGCCCGCATGCCAGCAGGGTCCTGACTGCTCTTAGTTTTTTTCCTACATGAAATGGTCAACCTTTCATCACACTAAATGCATTAAAAAAAATCTGATTCATTCAGACTAAATGCAAAATGAATGGATAGAAGAATGTTGTTTTATTTAAAGATAAAGGAGCATTGCCCACTGCCAAGGGCTTCTGGCTTCATTGGGATGAAGAGGAAGCAAGGAGCCCCTTCCTTGAGTCCAAGCAGGATAAAGTGGACCCCAAGCGCTCTTTGTGTCTCTTGGCCTCAGCTGTGGGTCCTTCCTGGTCTTTTGTGCATCCAGTCCTTTTTCACTGTTTAAAAACTCCTCACCCAAATTCCCCTCAAATGTGACTGCATTAAATATAAATACTCTCTGTTATCTGCAGGGCTGTGCGCAGAGGTTCTGCCAAGTACATGCAGACCCAGGGCACAACCTTTGAAGGCCTTATTTCAAAACACAGAGGAAAATCACCCCCGGATTCAGCTGATTTCATAAGTAAAAAAAAAAAAGAAAAACAAATATACGAAATGAAAATTGACTCCACTGGCCTAAGCTTTTACTGTTAGTCTCCAGGCAAAAACGCCCAGAAGAACGACCTCTTCCCAACTCCCTCCAGGCCTTTAAATCAAAAACTGATCTCCAAATCAGGCCTCCCCCGCCTCTCTCCGGCCCCACGGAGTCTGGAGGCTTCGGGGGCATCTTGGGTTTTCAGTGCTTTTTGGCGGATTGTACCATGCTTGTCCTCCCACCAGAGCTGGGGCTGTTTCCGCTCCCAGCGCCTGGGCTGACCCTGGCTGGCTGTGGCCCGCACACGAGGGGTCTGGCCTCACCCTTGCCCTGAGTCCAGCCCTTGAGGAGTCTTCCTGCCCCTCCAGAGGCTGCTGCTGTCCCAAGAGCACGCCCAGGCTCCCTGCTGGAGGCTGGTGCCGGGCGTCCCGGGCAGACCAGCAGAAGCAGCGCCCGCTGATGGCCGCGGTCCGCAGAGCTGAGGCGTGCCCCAGCCGAGCCTCGCGCAGAGCGCTGGCTCCCGGAACTGGAATCTCAAGCAGCAGCCGCCGTGCAAGCCGCCAGCTTTCAGTGCTGTGTTTTGCATAAACCCATGGCCACGAGTCGCGGGCGGTGCTGTCCCCATGTGAGGGCCGTGGCCAGCACACGGAAGTGGTTGACCTTCCACTGCAGTGGTCGGTGATGGACCCTCCCTCAGGCCCCCGAGTCCCCTCCTCTGCCGCCAGACCCTGGTCCCTGTGGCCATCAGTGGAGGGGGGTCACGACCAGCAGGGCAGGGCTCCCAGGCGCCTCTTTTTCTACAACGCTGCCCCTGTTGGATCGGCTGGCCCTCTGCTGTATAGCGGTTGAGTGTCTTGATCATCACTAGCGAGCGTGAGTGGGTGCCGTGTGCAAGGCAACTGGCGGTGTCCTGCTGGGCCGGCCCCCCACTCTGGCCTGGGGGGTCCCCACACCCCCTGAACCCAGGCCCTCATCCCCCTCCCATGTTCTGTGAAGTAGCCCACATGTGAGGCAAAGGACAGGGTCCCCCGCCCTAAAGGAAGCCCCTCACACGGGTGGGGTGCAGGGGTGGAGGCAGGCTTCTCGGGGGTCTCCTGTGTCCCCCGGAGCCTGGGGGTCAGAGCTGGAGTCGTGTTGCTGGGCTGTGGCTCCAGGCCTCGCTTCTCCATCTGAGCAGCGCCGACGCCTCTGTCCCCCGAGCTCGGGCGTGGTGCTCCCTGCGGACAGAGAACCGCCTGACCTTGAAGGGACGCGGGCGATGAGGCAGGTCCGCTGATGAGCCAGCAGGTGGAATCTGTCTCCATCCCTCGACTGTCCCGCCCTCACTTTCTCTGGGCTCCTGGCCCTCTAGCACCATTGTGCCCGGAGGGTCCGCCCAGTCCTCCCGAGCCTGAGGCCTGCGTGGAGGTGGCTCTCCCTGCGTTTTCTCGAAGCCCCTTCCGCACACTCGCCGCCCACGGGTGCTGTCTTTCCGCAGTGGCTGTGAGCCGCCCTTGGCGTTGCGTTTTCATCCTGGTTTCCCTGGTCGTCCCCCTTTCTCCACGTCGTGAAGCAGCACGGGGCTCTCAGCATGCTTCCCACCCTCCCCGCCTTAGGCCGTGATTATTCCTTGCTTCGATTTGGACACACAGGAGCAAGCCTGGCCCCTTCTAACCCTGGTGTGTGTGTGCATGTCTGTGTGAGCGTGCATGTGTGAGCATGAGTGTGTGTGAGTGTGCATGTATGTGAGCGTGCATGTGTGTGAGCGTGCGTGAGTGTGCATGTATGTGTGCGTGTGTGAGAGTGCATGTGTGAGCATGCGTGTGTGAGCGTGCGTGTGAGTGTGCACGTGAGTGTGCGTGTGTGAGTGTGCGTGTGTGAGCGTGCATGTGTGTGAGCGTGCGTGTGTGCATAAGTGAATTTGCATCCATATTCCATTCCCGCTGGTGTCCCACCAGCTAACCATCATCTCATGTTTTGCTTACTGTAAGCTTGGCTTAGGAGGGTGACTGACTTTTGGAGTAACACTCTGATTTCTGCAGGAGAAAAGATGCTTCCGTTTTGCAGTGCTGCCTCCTCCAGCCCCCCTGAGATTGTCGCTGCATCCTCCTCTCCCCCCGGGCCCCTCCATCCCTGGTCCCCACCAGCTCACCGACCTCCCCCAGCCCGTCACCTCTCAGCTGTCTGTGTCGCCTCCTGTCCGCCTGTGTCTGCCTGTATGGGACTCTCGTCTCTCTTCGCCTCTTCCTTCTGCATCATCACCGCCTCCATCTCCCTGGGCTTTGTATCTTATCTAGGTTTTTCTTTTTTTTTTTTCTTGGTAAAAGAAAACGCCTGTAGCTGGTCTTGATGCCCCAGCTGGTTGTTTTCAGAGGGGACATATATTTAGTATAAGGAGATTCAGACCCAGGTGTGACCTGCAGGATCAGGCGTGTCCAGGACTAGGGTGTTTCTGGAGGAGATGAGGCCTGGTGATAATCTGGACCACACCCTGCCTCTCGGGGAGGGATGCTCTGCGCTCAAGTCCCTCTGGGTGAAACAAGTGAGGAAACACACAGTGCAGCCTGACATCCCTGGGGCCCAGCCCTGGAGCAGGGCCCCGAGATGAGCCTCGAGGGGACACGTGGACCATCTCCCCACGGAGGAGGCCTGGCTGTGGGTGTGCCCGGGCTGCAGGGCCAGGCTCAAGGCGGGCTGTGTCTGCCGAGGCCGCCGCTCCCAGCCCTGCTCCCGGACAGAACACTCACTGCGCCCGCAGCTGGGGCCCGTCCACACAGCTGCAGGGAGCCCTGTCCTCATGCCAAACCAGACCCCACAGTCAGATGCTGACCCCTCCCTCCTTTCCCTGAAGCCTGTGGGCACCTCTGGGAAGCTTGATCTGACCTCAGCTGGAGCCGCTCTCCCCTGCCCCTTGGCCAGCACGGCCTCCCCCTCCCTCTGGACCAGTTGCCTTCTCCTCCTGCTGGGGCTGGCTCCCCCCACCCTGGCCTGCCTGGACACCCAGGCAGAGGCCGCCCACCATCTGTGGCCCGAGTGAGGCCACAGGAACCTTAAGACCCAGCGTGTGTGCTAAGCCACTTCCGTCGTGTCTGACTCTTTGAGACACTATGGACTGTACCCTTGAGAGTCCCTTGGACTGCAAAGAGATCCAACCAGTCCATCCTAAAGGAGATCAGTCCTGGGTGTTCATTGGAAGGACTGATGCTGAAGCTGAAGCTCCAATACTTTGGCCACCTGATGCGAAGAGCTGACTCACTGAAAAAGACCCTGATGCTGGGAAAGGAGGGGAAGGGGGCGACCGAGGATGAGATGGTTGGATGGCATCATCAACTCGATGGACATGAGTTTGAGCAGGCTGTGGGAGTTGGTGATGGACAGGGAGGCCTGGTGAGCTGTGGTCTATGGGGGCTGCAAAGAGCTGGACAGGGCTGAGCAACTGAACTGAACTGGACTGTAGCCCACCAGGCTCCTCTGTCCATGGGATTCTCCAGGTAGGAATACTGGAATATTTGGGGGCATGGGGCTCCCTTTGGGGTGAGAGGGTGCAGCTGGCCTTTGAACTTGTTGATGGCCATGGTCCAGCACGACCTGAAAAGCCTTGGAGGTCATAACGCTCATCCCTGGAGCAACACTTCTGGATCAAGCATCCAAGTCCAGAAGGATTTTAACTTGAGATTGCCTGCATGAGGCAATTTGTCCTTTGGGTTGAGTCTGGCTTGTTTCCTTGCTGTTTTATATATGGAAATAGAGGCTGAAATGGCTCATACCCATCTGGATTCTAATTTTTAGATGTGCATTGATTGTAAGAATTTGTGAGCCAAGCACATGAGGCCAGTCTCTATTTTTTGATAATCAGAAGAGGGGAAAAAAGAGGAGTGTAGAGGGGGGAGGAAATTGAGAGCGTCTGGATTGTAATTTTGAAACATGAAGTAGAATAAGATAAAAACTGGACAGTGATAAAAAATGGAAAGTGATTCTTATCCTGGTGTGGCTCGGCTGGTAAAGAATGTGCCTGCAAGGCAGGAGACACAGGAGATAGCTGTTTGATCCCTGGGTTGGGAAGATTCCCTGGAGAGGGAAATGGCAACCCACTCCAGTACTCTTGCCTGGAGAATCCCATGGACAGAAGAGCCTGGTGGGCTACAGGCCACGGGGTTGCACAGAGTCAGACACGACTGAATGACTACGCAGTTTTTAGATTTTCTTTTTGAGCAGTGGATGGCCATCAAGTTAAAGGCAGCGTCCCCTGCTCCTTAAACGTCCAGTGACAACAGAGAGTCTCCTCTGACACCGTCAGGCTTCGGGGAAATGTCTTCGCGAGGCCCTCAGAGCCGTGGAGGAAACCTGAGCAATCCATATCAGGTTCCACCAATGGTGCGCATGCCGGCCACCCAGGGCTGAGCTCACGGGTGAGCTTTTCCCGCTTGAACAGTGTGGTTCTTCCGCTTCCGTGGCCTCCTGACTTAGACTTTGATCCAGAGCTCTGCTTCTCGGGGGACTGGCCTTGGCCTCAAGGACGAAGCCTGAGGACAAGGTGTCATGGGTCATTCGGGGCCCGGGAGACCTGATGAGACTTCCCGGAGCTGGGACCACATAGTCGTTGATTTCAGATGGTTGCAGGCCTGATCACAGGGGAGGCGCTCTCTCTCTGGGCAGGGCTCCTGTACGTTCATGGCTGGACCCCAGCGGTCGGCTGGAAGTCTTCAGGCGAGCGGGATCTCCTGTGTCCGGATGATGACGAGGGAGGCAGGAAACGGACTCAGTGCAGCTGAAGGTGAAGAGAAAGTGTCAGAATCTCAGTTGTGTCTGACTCTGCGACCCCATGGACTGTACCTGCCAGCCTCCTCTGTCCATGGGGTTTTCCAGGTGGGAATACTGGAGTGGGATGCCCTTTCCTTCCCCAGGGGATCTTCCTGACCAGGAATTGCACCCCAGTCTCCTGCATTGCAGGCAGATTCCTTACTGTCTGAGCCTCCAGGGAAGCCTCCCAGTATAGCTGAAAGACGTTGTAAAGGTGGGTGGGCTGCATGGTTCTAAAGGTGCCGTTCTCTCTGGTGAACAAGCTCGGAGCCCCGAATCCACGGTCACCCTCCCCGTTGATGTGAGTTCCTAGCATGTGACCTTGGCTGACGTGTGATGAAACTCTGGGGTTCCGGCCCTGATGACTCTCAGTGAGTCATGAGTAATGTTCATGGCGTCTCGTGCTAATACTTACTCAAGCTCCTACTGTGTGCAGTTGCATGAAGCCAGGACAGGTGAGCGGCCCTGCTGATCTTCGAGGAGATCGGAGGTTATGGAGAGACTGAGAAACTGGCCCCCGAGCAAGGGGCGGGTCTGCCTGACGCCCAAACTGGACCTTCGCTGGCTTTGTGGACGCTGCCACAACCCGGGGAAAAGCTTCGTTGTCAACCTTCCCTGTGTTTACTTTTCTCTTTTTACTCAAAAAACCCCATGTATTTGGAAAGTAAGTCTCCACTTTTAAATGACGGGTGTATCTAAGAAGCCATAAATAAGGAAAATTAGAAAATATTTGTAACAGAAGAAAAATGCAAAGACAATTGACCAGAATTTGTTGCATGCAGCCGAAGCTGCTCAGTGCAACTAAATACCATGTGGAAGCTTGAATAAGGTATGAAAGCAAATAATGGACACGAGCATAAAATTTTGTGAAATCTGAACAAAATCTGTTCTTTAGTTAATACCGGATCACATGTCAATTTCCTTATTATTATTATTTTTTTACAACATGGTATTTCTTTATATTTTCAGAATTGGATTAGAAGTTTCAAGCCTCATTCAAATTATTTAAAAAAAAATCATAAGATAGAAAACTTTCTGGTCTTTTAGCAATAATATTGGATGCCATCTCTGTGTTTACTTTTGAAGAGAACGTCATTTCTGTCCATCCTATGGGTTCCTTTTTTCCTGGAAGCTGAGACTTGTTCAAGGTCCAGAAACACTTTTCCTGGTTAAGCCTCGGCAAGCGTACCCGCGGGCAGGCTTCGGGGGCGCGCGTGGCTTTGCACGCGGGCGGTCACACCCAGCTGGGAGAGCCGCAGCTGCTCAGGGCTCGGAGCCCCGCCCGGGCTGCTCTGCATGCCGGCTCCTTCAGTCCTTCTCCAATCAGCTCAGTGATCATGGCGTTTTTCTGACTTGATGAGGATGGGGGTCACCTGGGTGGGAGAGGCCATGCGCAGGCTCCCGGGGCTCTACAAGGGCCGGACCCCAGCCTTCCACTTCTGAGGACGCTTGGCGGCATTATGGTGGTGGTGATGTCACGGCTCCCAGGCCCCTGTTGTGAGGCGCTGGCCCCTGGGGGGTGGACCCCCAGGCCGGCCCCGGGGCCGCTGCAGGCCTGGCTGTGGCCGGATGTGTCCCCTGGCTTGCAGGCTGCTGCTCCGTCCCCCTCGGGGTGTCTCTGAAGCCCCGCGGCCTGCACCTGGAGCTGGTGAATGGCAGACACTCACTGGCAGACCTCGGTGGGCTGCTGGCTGACGTCTCTGTCCCGGCTCTCACTGGGCCTCCGTTCGCTCAGGCCGTCACGGCAGCACACGGCCGGGCGGCTTAAACACAGGTGTGGCGTCCTCCCAGCTCTCGAGGCCGGAGGTGCCGGGGGCTGGCTCCTCCTGAGGCCTCTCCCCGGCTCGCAGGCGGCCGCCCGCCAGCCGTGTCCTCACAGGCCTTCCCTTGGCTTGTGCGCTGAGAGGCAAAGTTCTCTCTTTCTCTTCTTAGGAGGCCCCCAGTCCTGAAGGTCTGGGCCCCATCCTTCTGACATCGGCCACCAGGCTCCTCTGTCCACGGAATTCTGCAGGCAAGCATACTGGAGAGGGTTGCCATTCCCTTCTCCAGGGGATCTTTCTGAACCAGGGATTGAACCCGCGTCTCTGGCATTGCAGGCAGATTCCTTGCTGTCTGAGCCATCTATGAAGCCCTTCTGACCTCACATGACCTTTTAGCTCCTAAAAGGTCCATCTCCAAGTACAGTCACAGCAGGGTTGGGGCGTCAATACTTGCATTTTGGGGGAAAAAGTTCAGTTTTTAGCTTTCTGGACTCAACTGCAAACGGCCTTATGTCCAAAAAGGAACAGTGAAGGTGATTGTCATCCGTGACTCTGTGTCTGTGAATTCGCCTACTGGCTCACATTTATTTGTAACCTCAGAGCCATACACATGGTCCTTTTGAGGTCTCTCACGGATGGACGTGTGCAGGGTGGCAAAAAATATGTATCAATCAATGTATGTGTCCCCAGCTCAGGTCAGATGAGACGGTAGCTGATTCTTGTTTTGGTTTTCTCACTGTAACCATGTGGCCTTTGCATAGCCTTAGAGCCACATGTTTCAAGTTTTTGTGGGTTTTGGGTGATTTTTGCTGTCTTAAATGGCCCCAGGCACAATGCTGGAGTGAGCATGGTGTTCCAAAGTCTGAGAAGCCTTTCTGTGCCTCCTGGGGACAGTACGTTCATTAGAGGAGCCTCCCTCAGGCCCGGGTCACAGGCTGCTGGCTGCAGGCTCCGTGTGAACGAGCATCAATATGTATCCTGTAAGGTGTCTTTAACAGAACACACACAAAACAAGGTCACGTGGTGATGGGTTGGTGGACGTGTTGTGGCCAGAAGCTGGCCAGACCTCCCTGTTCGTCCCCAGGAACCATGGTCAGCATTTGCTAATTCAGAGTTCACGGTGACTTAATAGGACACAATTACTGTGAACGTTTGACCTTAGGTCTTAAAGTCAGGAAACCCTGAGGAAGGTGCCACTGGAATTAGTTATCTGGACTTTTGTTGTCAACCGAGTTCCGAATGCTCAGGTATCAGTAGGCACATGAGTGCTTGGCGGAAGCTCGGCTTTTTAATTATTAGCTTTGACATCATCAACCTCCACTGTTGGTGGTCAGACATGGTGATGATGGGAAGGTCATGGAAAATGACTTATTACAAGTGGAAACCCTCACTCCTACTGGACAGGGAGGCTCGGAAGCCTGACTCGGAGAGAAGAGAGAAAACCCTTGTATTCCGTGTTGAGTTCAGCAGTCTTTGAAAAGTGTGGTGGCCAATGGGGGGTTGTGTTACTCTCTGGTTAATTTGTTCTAAAGTATCAATACTGTTTTCCAGTAAAACATTGAGCATGACACGTTCTTTACCTGTAAACTGCACGGTGTCAGGTAGACAAGCAAGTGAAGGGGCTGGCTTGCTGACTGGCCAGCAGATTTCTAGGGGCATCTGCTTGGCTTTGGCTGGTCCGATCCCACCCGAGGCTTCCACGTGAGCCGGCCGTGCCCCAGCACCTCCAGAGCCAAGTTATCACACCGCAGACTCTATTTGCATAATGTCAAGCGCAGGTTTCTTTGGCAATCCTGCCAGCTTAGGCGTTATTACTCGAATTTTAATGGAAAGAGTGCATGTGGAGAGAGACGTTTTAGCGACAACCTGAGTTATTTAAACATTTGCCTCCAAACCACTTTCGTGGGCCACTGAGCCCTTGCAAACTTCCCGTGTCCCCGGGGGATGGAAGCAACAAGCCCACAGACCGGCGCCCTCCAGGGCAGCCCCAGGGTGGACGGCCCCTCTCGGAGCAGGCGTCCAGCCTCCAGGACACCGGGCCATTGTTCCCAGCCGAGAGTCTTTTCCGTTTTAAATGATGAAGGTGGACAAATATTCCGGGGTGTGTGGGAGTGAGCATTCTCCCCCACAGAGCTCGAATCATGGCTCTACATGTTAAGAGCACATGGAGCCTCTTCCTGGCCACCCAGCCGCCCTCCGCTCCAGCCTGAGAGGCGACAATGTCTGCCTGAACTCTGTCCCTGGGTGTGTGTTTTTAGAGCAGGCTGGGGTGACATTCAGCCTCTGCACTCGTTTTTATGATAATTCCAAGTAAATTGTGGTGCAATAAACTCTTCAAGCCTGTCTTTCTTGTGAAAGCCGTGAATCAATCAGCTGTGGCTTTTTTGGGGGCTTTTCAATGTATGGTGATCATTTAGATTTGACGTGTATTGTGAGACCTGGGCTCGCCTCCTCTCTCTGGTCTGTCATTAATTCCAGCCTCTGCTATTCTGAAGTACAGTGAAGGATGGCTGCGAAATCATTGCCCTCTTCAGCTCCGTGGTTGCGCAAAATAGCAGCGCAATAATTTTTTGTCAATGTTTTACTCTAAAAGCTTTCTACGTCAGTTTTGAAAAGGAAGCAATAAAGCCCATTCAATGGTATGAATAAAAATCCTTTGAGGGTTAGGAGCAGAGCGTCTTTTCTTCAGCTGGTAATCAAATTGGAGCTAAAATGAAATTGAGTTTTCTTATGAAAATAGCCTTTGTTGCTGGGAAGGCTGGTAATTCATAAACAATAACCTGCTCTTTTGTGTGGATAATAATATATTCATGTTCTTTCAATAGGGTAAAAGCCAGACCTAGTGCATTATGGTACAGTAAAAGCAGCAGCAGGAGCCGGCGGGAGCCATCCAAGGCGGAGACGCCGCGCGGTGCCCAGCTCTCGGAAGCCTCCAGAAACGGCCCTCCGCTCGACTTGCTTGTTGGTTTGCTGCTGCCGCACAGCATCTGGCTCCTCGTGGACGGGCTCCAGCTGTGCCCATCGCCGCCACGGCGGCGGCAGCCGGGAGACCTTGCCTGCCGCCCCCAACGCCTGGGCTGCTCCGAGCCGCCTCGCGGCCCCACGAGGAATGGAGCCCGGACCAGACAGCAGCTGGACGTCTGCGCGGGAGGTAGGCGCTGGTCCCCCCTGCAGGAGGGGGTGTCCTGGGGGGGTGGGGGCACTGCGGGCCAGGCCTCTTCTGCTGAGCGCTGGGGCTGGAGGCAGAGGGTCTGGTTGTCTGAACTGCAGTGGCCGCCGCTGGGTCGGGGGCTCCCGGGGGCCACAGAGGCTCTGCCCTGTATCCGGCATGGAGGGAGCCGGGCCGGGTGTGCTGGCTGGCCAGCGGGCCGAGCTGGGGCCTGCCAGGGCACGGTGTGAGTGGAGGGAGAGGGCTGACTCTTGGGGGCAGGAGGGCCCTGCAGCTGGATCGGCACTCACATCACTCTTGCTACCTGGGCAGCCGGGACTTGCACTCTCTGTCTCAAGTTGCTGAAAAGTTCTGTTTGGGGGATTGCAAAAACATGTGCCAGCCCCACCCTTGGTGTTGGCTGGGTTTGTGGAGATAGCCCTGGGGCTCCCAGATCCAGACTGGGGTGCTGGGGGGTGCTGGGCCAGCCAGGGGGGGAGATGCTCCCTGGAGGTCACTTTCTGCCCCCCTTTCCCAGGGACTGTGAGCACGTCCCTGCTGCTAGCATGCCCTCACTGTCCCCCGGGGAATCCTTCCTGGCTGCTTTTGAAGTTCCAGTGTCTGGCTCTGAGGATGGTTCCGGGACAGAGGAAGAAAGGAGAGCCGTCTGGCTGCTGAGAGCGTACAGGCTGGCGCGGGCAGAGTCTGCCCTGGTTGGAACAAAGTCCTTCTTCTCGCTGGGTTTTCACTGTGTGCTGGATGGTGGCAGTCTTACTCTGGGTTACCTTTATTTTGGGGTGAGGATCCCACGGAATAACAAGGATCTTTTGGCTTGCCTGAGGGCTCTGCAGACTCCATCCTGGGTTCAGAGCTGGCAAAGGGAGACACTGAAATGAGACCGTGGTGTGTGATTTTAAACTACTAAACTTTGCATTTCGGGGAAACTGAATCAATAAACCCTGAACCTGCCTCACAGAAACGAACAGAAAACGTGAGCAGCGTGGGGTATCATTAGCTCTGAGATAAGGCAGGGGTTTGTGCTAGGTTCAGGGCTGGCTAACAGGTATTTTTGCCTTGTTTTGGTGTTTTAATGATGAAATTGTGTGCTTAACAAAAGGAACTTTTAAAGGCACAGTGGAAGCTGACAGTTGGGATAATATATGTCATTATCCAATTAGTTTACAGGGACGTATGTTTTCGTGCTTTCCTTAACACACCTCGACGTGTTTCAGCTCTAACAAACATTACTTTTCTTTGAAGTCTTTCAAAATGAGGATTCTAATTGTATGTATTTTATTCTGCTGCGGTTAGTGTTCTGTGCTTTTCAATATCATGAGCAGCTAAGTAAATTCTGATTTTAAAATCTCTTTCACGTGGGTTTTGGGGGAATAAATGCCAGGGTTCTTCTGGCTTTTATTATGTACTTCGTCAGAGAAACCCTGACAAGTTCCTTCTTACTTTCTCCCGCTCACAGCTGCATCGAGTGGGGCTTTATTCTTAATGCTAAACTTAAATTGATGCAAAAGAAAAGATTGCTAATTGTCAAAGAATTAGCTTTTGACTTATGCAAAGGAAATGATAAGGAAAAGTTCGTGGTGTATTTCCACTGTGGGAGACACGGTGAAGAAAGAGATTTTATTCATGACATAAACTATTGATCACGTATCACAGCATGTTTTCAACCTGAAAACTCTTGATTTCCTGCGTTTTAACTATTTGGTGGCCTTGATATATCTTCTCTGTAATTCCTGTTGTACCAGTGTGGCTTTGTTCTCTCCACCTGAGAGGCCCCTGCTGAGAGTGGGGAGTGGGGGGTGTCTGATGTGGGGGGTGGGGGGCCTGGCCACCCAGCGGGTAGGCTCCTGGGCCCTGGCCTTGAGCCTGGTTTCCCTCCAGTTACTTAAAAACGAGAAAAGCAAGTGATCTGTCTCGCCCCCGCCTCTGCGGCCAGTGTGTCTCCTCCATGCCCCCCTGGAAGGACGCTCGCTGTCAGGCGGGCAGGTCACAGGGACGCCCCGGGCACTGCGGGCACCCCAGCCCCTCCCCTGCCCGGGGCACCTAAACCGAGCCTGATGGACATTTGGCCCCAGAGGGCCTTCGGGCAGGAGGCGGAGACCAGGTGTCCCAAGAGGGGTGGGCGCCAGGTGTCTTCTGGGCCCCCTAGGACGCAGCAGAGTGAAGGCGCCCTCCCCCACACCGGATGGGGTCACCGGGGCCAGGCCGCTCTGCCACCGCAGTCTGGGCTCTGGCTTCACCTCGGGCCACGGAGCCACCTGCCCGGGGGCCCCGTGTCAGCTTCAAGCGCCGGGCGGAGCGCCCTTCACTTCCTCCGGAGCGCTCGGGCCTCCGGGGTGGGGGAGTGAGCGGCTGAGGGGCTCGGGGGCTGGTCAAAGCCCTTCTAGCGGAGCTCGGGCAGGTCAGGCCCCACACCTGTCCCCGGCGGCGGCAGGGGTCCCGCTGGAGGCCCGCCAGCTCCTCCCCAGGAGCCGCTCCAGCTTCCGCATCACGGTCGTGATGCCTCCATCCTGCCTCGCGTGGCGATGCGGAGTCTCCGGTCTCCAGGCGGGAGAACCACCAGGGTCGTGTCCACCTCAGCCTCAAGGCCCCGACTCGCTGGGGCTGCCTCCTGACCAGCTTCCTTGGTTTCCATGGAGACAGGGAGCCCGGCATCCCCACGCCCATGGGAGCTCACCTGGAACCCAGGTGCTAGCTCACTTTGGACGATCCCACCTCACTCTGGGCAGATGGCTGGATTCTGGGCTGGGAGACCCCACGGCCTGGTCCCATCACGCAGTTTCTGCCAGGCGTGAGATGAGTTAGTTTCCTCTGACGGTGTTTTAGAAACTGTAAGTTGACTAAGAAGGTGGAGGAGGGGGAACGAAGGCGGGGGGGGGGGGGGGGGGGGGGGGGAATGTCCACCGAGGAAGGGTCAGTGTCCCGCATGACCGGCCTTGTCCACACACGTGACCTAACACAGGCGGATGGATTCTGTGAGGAGGCAAATGACCCGGATTGACCCGGATTTACAGCCCTGTCGATGGGCTCCTCCCGTCAACATCGTTTCAGCCTTTTAATTCTGGATTGTCAAGTGGCTTGTGGTCCCCCGGGCCATACTAGGTTTTCCACAAGGAAAAAAGTGTATGTTCATCTGTAATAGGGATGTTTGAATGTATATTTTTTACTTTTCAGGGAATCAGAATGTAGATGAAACAAATGAGCTTTGATCATTAGAAAAAGAGACAAGTAAAAGTTGGGTTAAAAAAACAGGCACTTCTTTTTTAGTGCTGGCAGCCTGTGTCAGCCATTTCAAAGGGCATCATGCAGACAATTATCTGTCAAGAATTGCATCTCGAGGGTTTATTTTTTTTCTGTTTTAGTCTGTGCTACATGACCTTCCTCTCTCTAGAACACTGGGTGAAATGCTTTTCTACCGCTGTATGCAACCACCTTTCCAAGCTCACTGGTCTGGCATGAGGCCGTCATGACTTGGGACATCCCCTTGGGTCTTCTGCTGCGAAAAACTAAGAGATTGCTTGCAGATGGCTGTTTCTTGTTCACGGCAGACACGCAATGTTTTCAGATCCTACTTACACTGTGTTCTTACCCCAAGCACACATCTCAAAAACCTAATGCCTAAATCTCCTCCAGCTGATTCAGACAAACTTCGTAGTACTGAAAGATAAACCTGAAAATATGCAATTTTACATTTTACCTTGGTTTTAGTTTTTCCTTAGTGTATCTTATTCAGAAGGCCATCTGTTAGGTATCTGAGATATTTTATCTTGACAGTGAAGAAATGTCTCTAGCATTCTTTGGAAAGTGTTGGATAAATTCTCAAAATATCATGTTTCTCTTTTTGAAAAATGAAAATATAATGTAAAATATAATAACCTAGACAGTATATTAAAAAGCAGAGACATTAGTTTGCCCACAAAGGTCCATATAGTCAAAGCTGTGGTTTTTCTAGTAGTCATGTACGGATGTGAGAGTTGGACCATCAAGAAGGCTGAGCACTGAAGAACTGATGGTTTTGAATTGTTGTACTGGAGAAGACTCTTGGGAGTCCCTTGGACTGCAAGGAGATCCAACCAGTCAATCCTAAAGGAAATCAGTTCTGAATATTCATTGGAAGGACTGATGCTGAAGCTCCAATCCTTTGGCCACCTGATGGGAAGAGCCAACTCATTGGAAAAGACCCCAATGCTGGGAAAGATTGAGGGCAAGAGGAAAAGGGGGTTACAGAAGATGAGATGGTTGATAGCATCATTGACTCAATGGACATGAATTTGAGCAAACGCCAGGAGATAGTGGAGCACAGAAGAGCCTGGTGTGCTGCAGTCCACGGGGTCGAAAAAGTCAGACACAGCTTAGCAACTGAACAGCAACAGTAAAATATAATATAAAATATAAAAAGATGTAATTATTACATCAAAACTCCTGGCCTTGGGAGAAAGCATTCAGTTGGTGGGGGTCTTAGCACTCTAGAAACATCCTGTGTGTGTTTCCAACAAAGAGAACATGTCTTTCCTACACTGTGGTTTTGATGTCCTTTAGACGATGTTTGAAGGCTTACGAGTTTGCTTATTTCTGGAGCTAATAATTGGGATTATTAGAGTTAGTTTTAATTATTTTCTCAGCATTACTTTATAATGAAGTTAATTTTAAAGAAAATGTATAAGGTGTGTTTCATAACATGAATCATCTGTACAATTGGTCTTACTTAAATAACTGTAGTCGAGTTCTGCTGGACAATGTTTTTGCTATTATTCTTGGGTTTAAAGCACAGATTTTGAAGATGTAACTTTACAGTGAAAGGAACTGAAGGAGGCCTGGCAGTGGCCCCATCACATCTCTGGGTGTCAAATAAAGACCGTGCATTGGGCGGTCACCCCAGGTCATGCTCATGCTTAAAAATGGATGGTTACCTTTGCCTGAACACATCTGCTTTTCATCCTCTTGGATTTTGGATTATTTGAATCCACCCACCGCTTCCATTCCTGACCCTGGCTACTTCTCTGGGCCTTATATCCTTCAGCTGAAAATAAATGGGTGACTTGTTCCTGGGGTCATTTAAATCCTTACATCCTTTTTTTCTGGGCTTCCCTGGTGGCTCAGAGGTAAAGACCCTGTCTGTCAATGCAAGAGACAAGGGTTCGATCCCTGGGTTGGGAAGATCCCCTGGAGAAGGGAATGGCATCCCACTCTAGTATTCTTGCCTGGAGAATCCCATGGACAGAGGAGCTTGGTGGGCTACAGTCCATGGGGTCATAAAGTGTTGGATACGACTTAGTGACTAAGCCACCACCACCACCATCCTTGATTCCCAGGGTTAAGCACCCAACAAGCATATAGCCAAGCCCCAGAGCACGCAGGATTGGCTCCCCATTTCTAGAATTTATGGGGCCAGAGCGAGAGAGCCAAGGCAGCCCCCCGGGCCATGTGTCTTGGTGTTTCAGCTATAAATCAAGCCACCAAATGTGGGTCCTGCCTCCTCCTTGAGAAAACGCTCTAAGGATCACTGAAGGCCTGGTTTGCATGTAGAAACCTCACCTTCGGGGGCTTGGCAGGCTTGGACCTGGTGGGTTCAGGTAAGCTGGCCCCAGAGCCACGGCCGTGCACACCACTCCTGAGCCCTGGACCCGCCGATCCGCACCCCCAAGCAGCCGCTGCTTCCCTCCTGGGGAGGCCGGGCGGGAGGCGGCCCGCACAGGCCCAGGCTGGGGCGCTCGCCCCTCCGCATGCGGGACTCCAGGTCTTAGCACCTGACGACGGGTGGGGGCCGATCCAGGGGCTGTATCCCCTGGTCACCGTCCACTGGGGTGGGATTGCCTGGGGGCGACTCGGGCAGCGACCTGTGAGGTGTGGGGGCTCAGGCAGGCGCCCTCCAGCCCTGGTCCAAGGACAGAGGGCTCCGTGGCCCCTGGCTGTGCCCTTCTCAGAACACGGGTCAGGCTATGGAGGCGTGGGCTGCGTCTCCGTGGGCCAGCGCAGCCCAGATATTAGGGTGTGTCAACATTTACTCCACTACTGGCAAGTACTGCCCTCAGCGAGGGCTACTGGTCTTTACAATGGAGCTTAATTCAAGTTAGCCAACAACTGGACTTTGCTGAACCTCAATGGGGCTTCCCAGGTGGTTCCAGTAGTAAAGAACTCGCCTGCCAATGCAGGAGACATAAGAGAAGCGGGTTCCATCTGGGGGTTGTGAAGACCCCCTAGAGGAGGGCATGGCAATCCACTCCAGTATTCTTGCCTGGAGAGTCCCAAGGATAGAGGAGCCTGGTGGGCTACAGGCCATACAGTCGCAGAGTCAGACACAACTGCAGCAACTCAGCATGCACAAACGTTAATTAAAACTGGAATTTAGGCCCAATCTGCCCTTAGAGGGTGGACGTACCTTCAGGGGGAGGCAGGATGACAAAGGTGAGGCTCAGGGGTCCCCCTGCCTGGATACAGCAGGCACTGGCCACCCTTGCCTTCTGAAGCCTGGCTCTCCCTGTCTGGGACGATTGGACAATGAGACCCACCCCTCGGGCCGTCCTGAGGACGCAGTGAGCTAACACTCCTGGTGCTGGTATTCCCAGAGCACAGGAAGAGCTCTCAGTCCACGCTGAGTCTTACTGCTGCCCCTCGGCTTCTACTGTGAACGTCCTTATGTTTTAGCATCTCTGATTTGATGGGTCATGGTAATCAATCTGATCGACTCTTCAATAATTAGGGAATTATTTGCGGACTTGACTTTCTGAGGAGGGAGGGATAGCTGGATTAATTATTGATGAATATCCATCTCCTAGAATCCTTCTCCCAGAGATGCTCGAGGAAGGAGGAACCACAGTGAGTCTGTTGCGGTTGATGTTAGTCAAATCCCTCAGACTAAGATGTGGGCCAGGCAGCATCTTGAAGCAATAAAGCCTCATAATCACCCCCAGAACACTGGATGTTCAGAAAGACACAAATTGCTGCATTCTGAAAGGGACAAAACATTTTGTCTTCTATTCTGGGCACAAACAGTCTTTACAAAAAGAAGATAATTGACTTGAAATCTCTCACCCTTCCCTTGGAAGGAGATCAGCTCTACTCAGGATCCAGCGTCAAATCCAAACCAAACGTCTTCTCAGAACCGCCGTCTTTCCCGTTACATTTGTAGAACGCCTCTCGCCCTAATTCTCTTCCAGACGCGTGCCGCTCAGGCCGGACCCGAGGGCGGCCCCGGGCCGTCAGCTTTCTTGGGGCGCTATGCCATCCGCGGCCTCGCGCGGCCCTCACCCAGGCGCTCAGCCCCTGCACGGGCTCTCGGGACCTGCGGGCCCTCCTTCTCGCTCCAGAGAGGCAGACCGCGCTCGTCTGCTTTCTGCTCCTGCTGCCCTGGCGTCACCAGACAGCCTGGTTCCTTCTTCCATGGAGCCGGGTTCTGTGACCAAGGATGCTCCAGAAAACAGTCTGTGCAGAGACGAGGAACGGGTGCTCTCTGACGGTACCCGAAGAAGGAGGGTGGCGCCACCTTGAGAATTCTGGGCAAGACTCTGCGGCCGAGCACCGGGCCTAGGCTGCGGGGCGGGGTCCTCACGGTGGGGGCGGGTGCTCATGGTAGGGGGCGGGTCCTCATGGTGGGGGGCGGGTCCTCACGGTGGGGGGGGCGGGTCCTCACCAGGTGGCATTCAACCTCTGGGTGTTGGGAAGGTCACCTGGAGGGCATGGGGCCCAGTCTCCTCCTCAGCCCTCTTCCTGCCTACCAGGTGGTCCGTGGGGGCCCTGATGTGACATTAAACACTTATTGTCATATAAAATTCACCCTGTAATCCTTAACTTTCAAAAGGCTACTTTGTGTATAAAGGTAATATAAGCTCGTTAATGCAAATTTTAAAATGCTCAAAAAATAGTAAAAATCACCCAAAAGCAGTTGATCTTAATATCTGATGTGATCCTTATAGTCTCTTTTTTTGACCTGAAATCTCTTTGCTTTCATATGAGAAAATAAAAAAAAAAAAACACCCAACTCATCAGACTATGAATAAGCAGATATTCTATCTGGATCTCTTTGGGCCTGGATTTCCTGAGAGCACAGATCTGCCCTGTGTCTGCTGACCCTCCCTGATCTGTTCTGCATTGAAACACGCTGACCCATACAGCCGGGTGTACTGACGGAGGGGCCCTCCTGACCGTGCGTGCGTGCTCAGTCGTGTCCGACTCTGTGTGACCCCCTGACTGTAGCCCACCGGGCTCCTCTGTCCGTGGGATTCTCCAGGCAAGAATGCTGGAGTGGGTTGCCATTTCCTCCTCCAGGGGATCTTCCCCACCCAGGGATCAAACTGGCGTCTCTTACATTGGCAGGCAGGTTTGTTACCACTAGCGCCACCTGGGAAGCCCATAGCCAGAAGGAAAACAGCCTCGCCTGGTGATGAGGACTGAGATTCACACCGAGAGAGCTTCACTCCTTCCACGTGACCTGCCACGCTCATCACTTGCAGATTTGTGTGGCGAATACGTCATCTTTGTAAGAAGACCTGCTTTTGCCTCAGGGGAAAGTGAGGTCACAGTAAACAGATGCAAAAGTTAAAACATGTGGCTACTGACTGTTGGAGCAGGTTATCCACTGGCTGACCCCCTGGACGTGGGCACTCAGACACCCCCAACTCTCCCCGGCCTTGGCAGGCAGGCTCTGCCCAGGGTTCCCGCAGTGTAGTCTGGAGACAGCATGGTGTGCCCGAGACCTCTGGTGCTGTGCCTGAAGGCTGCTGAGGCCTCGGAAGCCTTTAGGATGCTGGCGGCGGGGCTGCCTGCCTGTCACACCCGCTCCACGGATCCGGGCACCCCCCTTCCCCCCCAGCCCCCATGGGCCGGCCTGGATGAGGACCCTTAAGGAGGAGGCGGGGAGCCCTGGATGGCGCGCTGATGAGGCCACCTCTGGCCTCTGTGCGTCCGGAAGGGACCAGGGCCCGGAGCTGGGGGTCAGAGCCGGTGCCCGAGCTCAGGAGGAGCGAGTCGGGCTGAGCCTTCCCGTCAGGTCTTGGTTATGTTTCTGGCTTGTGGAATTGTTAGCTTCATATCCGTGTAACAGTCATCCTGGGTGCTGGGGGTGTCCTACCCTCTGCCTGCCCCCTCGCGGTAAGGCCCTCTGCTCTGGAGTGTCCCCGGGAAGGAGGACACAGTCTCCCCCCTGGGGACCGGGTCCCTGCATCGGGGGCACCAGCGAGGGGCCTGGCCCTGGTGAGTGTGGTCGCCGTCCTCGCGTGCCCTCCCCAGGACACGGCTGTCCCTGGGACTCCAGCTGCATTTGGCCTGAGACCCCTGGGTGTTGTGCCCCGTGGTGTCCGCTGACATATATAAAGCTCAGGATTTCTCATTATGTCTCGAATTCCGTAGCAGGGGCTCTGGGACATGAGGAATGCCCCAGGAGGCAGGTTTAGATCTCCTTCAGGTGCAGACACAGAAGCTAGGGCTGGGGTGCTCGTGAGCTCGCTCAGGGTGACCCCGCTGCAGGACGGGAGAGCAGAATGTGGTCAGCGCGGACCTCCACCACGTGTCTCGAGGGGCTTTTCGGTCAGTCAGCTTTACAGCACCGTCTTTTATTCAATGCAAATCATCACCATTAGCAACAAATTCTTAAACTGCTGTCATGAACAACAGGCTTGCATCAATGTTTGGAAACGCCCTTCAAAAGCAGAAGCCAGTGCTTAGACCGATGCCAGCATTTGGAACGGATTGCCATCTGCCCCTGCGTTGAACACAGCGCCCTCCTCACAGTTGGTACTGATAACTATTTGCCAGTCTGCATTCTTGCTCGTTGCTTTCCGAGGAAGACAGTAAACATTCAGGACACATGGGGCTAGCGATTTTAAATAGAAGAGATGAGCTGAGGGAGAAAAATGTGCTGCAGCCGTGACTGGGTGTTAGGTCTAGAAAGAGTGGGTACTAGTTCATACTAGCGAGTGAGTGACTACAACTTTGAGGGGAGTGTTATCTATTAAAGACTCTGCATCATCAAGAGTTTTCAAGGGTGTTCATTACCTTCAGCCTGCGATGTATGCTTTTTGTCCACGTCAGCAAGAGAATGTACAATTTTAGGCCTCAAGGACAATTCTGGGTTTTCCATGGATGGAATAACCATGAAATTCTTGAGCAACATAAACCAACTGAAGGCAGAATGAGCAAAACATCCCACAGAGTCTCCATTTTTCTCCAACAGTAACATAATTTGAGTAAGGGAATACACTACTAGAGTTCACTTTCCAGACTTGACATAGAAATGAAAAATAAAGCAGCTGCCACCCTTTTGTAAGAAACAGCGGAGAGAGCGCTTAGGACTGGTCGAAGGAGAGACGGTCGGTTCTGCACGCGCACTCCTTTCCTCCTCTGTGCGTCTGGCTCTCTCTCTGTGGGGGATCTTCCTGTCGAAGGCTGGTTTGACAGCTGAGGGAGTCAGAAGGCTTGAGGTGCTAAGACTTCCGAAGGCAACAGCACGCTCAGATTTTCCCATCATGCCATGTTCTGGTCCCTGCCAGCGTAAGCAGTGTCAGAGGAGCCTTCCCTCTGGAGGATGATGGTTGTGCAGAGGAGGGGGCGGCAGAGCCTGTGGAGCTGGGTCTGGGGGGCAGGATTCCTCCTCTGTGGGAGGTGGTCTCTGCTGCCAGTCTGGCGTGGGCTGCAGAGGAGAGAGTAAAAGGCGCTGCTCTCAAGGGGTGAGCTGGGAGGTCAGGACCTTTGCCGGCGGAAGCTGCCTGCAGGGCCTGAAACCCCCGGCCGAGGGCCAGTGGGGAGCTCTCCTAGTGATGTCCACGTTGCCTGACCCCCGAGAGCAGGGGGAGCGGTCGAGCTCATGTCCACCCTCCCCGTCTGAAACCTGACGAGGGACAAATGTAAGGGGCCCTTCTGGGAGCAAGATGAATGAATGAATGAGTGAACGATAGAAGCTGGGAGGGCTTTCAGCTTCTGGGCATCTTCAGGCTGGGAGTGTGGCTCCGTGTGTCAGTCCTGGCGTGCCGCAGCTGACCAGAGGGGTCACGGGGGCTCTGGGGGCCAGTCCCTCCGGACACAGACGGACGTGAGGGAGCTGCATGGACCAGTGCGCCCCACGGCTCGGCTGTGGTCCGGGAGCCCCCTCCTGCTCTCTGCAGCCGAGGAGCCTGCAGAGGCGATTCTGGGCGCAGGTCCACGGTGCCCCGTCCTCTCACTGGGGGGCTCAGCGCGGGGCCGCGTGGGTTCTGCTTTGTGTCCTCATGTCTTTGCCTCTCAGGGAGGCACAAGGCCTTAGCCAGGTGAGATCCCTGGGGCACCTGCTTGCAGGGGCTCTCAGCACAGCCCTCAAGTTTCCCCAGGTACAATCCACAACCTGGGGAGACCCGCGTGCACCTCTGCCCAGGCCTGCGGCTTTGCCCACGTTTGCTTTCTGTCCAGCATTAACTCTGGACTTGGACGTGCGCTCTTCCTGCACAAATCTCCCCACACTTCGTAATGTCGCTTTTCAGCCTGCTCAGTGCCTCTGATCTCAAAAGCAGAAAAAAAACCTGTGCAATTTTCCCCACAGGGTGTGGGAGCCGGGTGGTTAGTTCACAGAGAAACAGCAGAATAACAGGACAGGTCATTAACAGTGCTGCGTAACGATCAGGGTGGAGGCATGAAGTGGAAGGCCCTCCAGACTGAGGGCTTGCACCCTGAGCCGTCCACTCAGGGTGTGGGCTCTTGGAGGTGAAGTGGCCTCTCACCCTGGAACCGGAGCCTGTGGGAAGACAGGTCACTCTCAGTACCTGCCGGCCCCTCAGTACTCGCAGGAGAGCAGCCCCTGTGTGTGCAGGTCTTCAGATGGCTGTAGACGGGCTGCGTGATCCAGGCGGCTTGGCGATGCCTCGTCAGGGGTGTGGCAGGAGGAGTCATGGGAGCAGTGGAAGCTTTTAGGCCCTGGTGTCTGTCTCTCCCTCGTGATTACAGAACAGCCTGGTCTGCAGAGCATCTGCTGGAAGACATGTGAGTGCAGGCCGGCAGATGAAGGACAGGGACATTATTTACCTTTTGCACTGCTCTTTACCAGCTGTCCTCTCCACACACTCACACACACACACATATATGTACATATGAACACACATGAATACACACACATATACACACACACCTCTTCAAACCATTTAAGTTGAAATCAAGTCAAGTCCCTCCACTCCAGTATATTTAGTAAAAACAAGACATCCTTTTACAACCAAATGGTTTAATAATCAACACTGGGAAATTTAACCTTGACCCCTGGCAAGTCATTAATCCGATGGTTGGTTCTCCAAGTGGGGTCCCTGCGCCAGCTGTAGCAGCAGCGTCTCCTGGGAACGTGTTAGAAATGCAGATTCCCAGCCCCGCCCCGCCCAGACTCCGAGTCAGGAATCCAGGAGATGGGCAGGAAGCTTCCGCAAGCCCTCAGCGGGCGTGGGGTATTCAGGCCGCAAAGCGAGGCCCTGGAGCAGCTATCTCGGTCCCAGACTGTCAGGTGCTTCCAACTGACTCAGCAGCGTCCTTTTTGGGCGTTCGTTTCCCATCAGAGGCTGATCCTGATCGGGAATGACGCTGAGGGTCATGTCTTGAGAGTGTCCTTCCATCTGGAACAGCTCCTCAGTGCTTCTGGTCCGTCCTGACCCTGACGTCTTTGAAGAGGCCGGGCAGTTCCTTGGATTGATCGGTGGTGGCTCAGTGGTAAAGAGTCCACCTGCCAATACAGGAGGCGGGGGTTCAATCCCTGGGTGGGGAAGACCCCCTGGAGAAGGGAATGGCAACCCATTCCAGCATTCTTGTCTGGAGAATCCCATGGACAGAGGCGCCTGGCAAACTACAGTCCATGGGGTCTCAGAGTCGGACACGACTGGGGGGTCTCAGAGTCGGACACGACTGAGGGTCTCAGTCGGACGCGATGGAGCGAGTAACACTTTTACTTTCTTTAATCTTGTGGAAGAAGCCATACTAGTGCAGGAGAGGTTGTTCTGTGATTGACTTGCTTTCATGACTTGGCCACGTTTATATATTTAAATAGTTTAGAACCACCGCGGTTAATTCTGAACACACACTGCTTTGCTTGTTTGCCACACACAGCACGTGGGTCCCTCCTGAGGCTGTGGCAGAGACTCTGTCCTGGCCCCCCAGCTTCTGGTGTGACTGATAACCTTCGGTTTGTAAGAACATGTCCCCATCTCTGTCGCTGCCTTCACACTGACGCCCTCTTCTCTGTGTGAATCTCGGTCTCACCCCTCATGGTTTCCGTGCAATCATCAAAATCAATGCATTAAACTTTGACCAACAATAATGCCATCGATAGCACACGTTCAGATCCTGTCCTTTGTCTCAATCGTGTCCTCCGCCGATATACTTTTCTTCGTCCACAGTCACCTCTGCGGATCTGTAACTGTGCTTCACACTTTTTGTCTTTCTCGATGCTTCTGAAGAGGCCAGGCCGGTCACTTGGTAGAGTGTCTCTGAGTCTGGGTTTGTCCGGTATCTCCCCCTCATCAGATTCCGGTCCCGCGCTCTGGGGAGGAAACCGTGAAGTGTCGCTCTGACTTACCAGGACGTCCATCTGGGAAGCCGGAGGGAGAGAGGAGGCAGGGGGCGGCCTCCGCTTGGCCCAGGTGGGGTGGGGAAGGCAGGCCCTGGCCTCCGGCCTGCTCCGCGCCACAGCCCTTCTCGTCCTTAAGTTTAGAACTGAAGGTCTGCTCCCCGGGCGCTGCCCCCGGGCTCCCCGCCCCCAGCCCTCCCCCTGCGCCCCTGAAGACGCTGGAGGACGCTCGCATCGATCGGCGGGGCGCCCCCTGCCGGCTAACGCGGGAGGCGGTGAGAGAAACACCAGATACAGGAGCGTCAAAAATAGAGCATCAGCTGCGTGAGGAAAAAATAAGCGCCGAGAGAGACGTTCTGAGTAAACGCTGCGGATCAGCGTCGCAAAGACGCTGAGCTAGAGATCCCCGAGGCGGCGGAGGGGAAGGTGCTGGTGCGGATGATCCCGAGAGGGAGACCGCAGCCCTGCTGGACCCTGACCGTGGTGCCCATGCGCTGGGATTCACAGGCCGGGGGAGGACCAGCGCTTCGTCTTCCTGTGGACATGCAGCGTTTCATAAGGTGGCCCTTCCCATAAGCACACTTCCTGCCGTAGTTACTGACGAGCCTGAGAAGGCTGGGCTGAAGGCCCAGGTCACCTCCGAGGAAGACGCCTACCTGTACACACACCTAGGAGAGGGACACGCCTGGGAGAGGGAGACGCCTGTGGGAGGGAGACGCCTGGGGGAGGGAGACGCCTGGGGGAGGGAGACGCCTGGGGGAGGGAGACACGCCTGGGGGAGGGACACGCCTGAGAGAGGGGCCCACGCCTGGGGAGGGGGACACGCCCTGGGGGAGGGGACCACGCCTGGGGGAGGAAGACGCCTGAGAGAGGGGACCTGGGGGAGGGACACGCCTGGGGGAGGGACACGCCTGGGGGAGGGGACACGCCTGGGGGAGGGAGACGCCTGAGAGAGGGGACACGCCTGGGGGAGGGAGACAGCTGGGGGAGGGACACGCCTGGGGGAGGGACACGCCTGGGGGAGGGAGACGCCTGAGAGAGGGGACACGCCTGGGGGAGGGACACACCAGAGGGAGGGAGACGCCTCGGGGAGGGAGACGCCTGGGGGAGGGATGTGTGGTTTAGCGTTGCTAAACTTAATTATTCTAAGCCACATGCCAAAAATAAGGCTTTATGGAATGTTATTAAAAGTATATGTGATAAACAATCCATATGACTTGTCACATACTTTCTTGGAACATAGTCAGCACTTGATGAAACCTGGTTATTATTACCATGATGATGATGTAACACTGTGCAGTGGAATTGAAAACAGACAAAATGAGAGACTATAAGAACACTGAACCATTAAAAATAGGTGGAAGAGTGGCCTTAGAAGCACTCATGGTTCTGGTAGGTTTGTTTTGAGTCTGGGTGTTTTGTTAATTCCTTATTAGTTAAGGTAGTTTTATTATTGTAGTTGCTGTTATTGTTGAGTCTCTTGAATTTACTGAGCCTGTAATCATATTCATATCTGAAAATAATAGTATAATTTTCAGTTTTTAATATGGATACTTGTTATTTCAATTTCAAGCATCATTGCATTGGTTAAAAGAGTGGATTTCAAGGGTGTAATCATCAACTTTGCTGAGAAGATCTCCTATTTTAAGAAACATTCAGTGATAATGCTACATAAGCTATTCCAGAGCACAGAACAAGATGAAAAGCTCTCTAATTCTTGTTTTGTTTTATGAGTTTTAAATGCTTTTTCAACATTACTTTAAAAATCATTTTATTTTTATCTTCTGTTGTTTAGCATGTATATATTTGCAATTATTCTTATCTTTCAGATTTTTAAAAACTCTTCCTGTAAACATACATTTTTTTATGATTAAAAGAATAAAATATTGTATCTTGATTTCGCCTATATCATGTGCCCCTCTTCCATGACTTTTGACCTCATATTTCTTTTAATAATATAATCTGTGGTTTGAGAGTGAAATGAGTGTTGTTAATTTATAATTCTTAGAAAACATGACCCATGTGGTCTCATCTCATAGAAAACTTGAGGTCAAAGGAAGGCATTCCACCAAAGAAATAATTTATTTGAAAATAACCAAAATTCCTACTCAGACTTTTCAAATCTATGTTGAGGCTATGTAGATATCAGCAATTTTTAAAAATTCATGTGTTCATTCCTAACTTTCACATCTTTTTTCCTTCTGTTTCTCCCCTGGACTTGCTTTTATAAATACTAGCCACTCACCGAAACCCACGCCAGTCTAACCATGGATGAACATTCTCGGGAGGGAGAGGGAGAAAGATAAAAATTAATGAGCATAACCAGACTTGTTCCTTGGTTTACTCCTTTGTTTTTCTGGAACATATTCTCAGCTTGTTGGCTTTTTTTTTTTTTTTTAAAGAGTAGACATCCAGGGTAAAGTTCTTTATATTTACATTTATATTTCCATGTGATTGTAGCTCAGCTGGATATGCAAGCCTAGCCTGAAAGAAACGCACCATAGCTGACAATTTTGGCTCCGTTGTTCTCTGATAACTGATGGTTGTAAGACGGAGGGCAGCAGAAAGGAGTGTGGGGAACCCGTGAGGTTTCTTTCCTGGACATTTTGAGGATCTTTTCTTTATCTTCGACCTTCTGACCGTTCACTCTCATTCCGCTGGCACTTGATGGGCGAAGGCTCTTTCTGAAATGTCCTGAGATATTTTCTTGTGTTAATATTATTTCTTGGGTGGTTTTATTTTTTCTTTCTTAAATGCTTATTTATTTGACTGCACTGGGTCATGCGGGATCTCTGATCTTTGTTTCCGCGCATGAGATCTTTAGTTGCAGCATGTGGGATCTAATTCCCTGACCAGGGATCAAACCTGGGTCCCCTGCATTGGAGCAGGGAGTCGTAGCCACTGGACCCCCAGGGAAGTCCCTGGATGGTTCCCTCTAGTCTTCCTTTCTGGATCTATTTATCTAATATGGATTACTCCTCAACTTTTCTTTAGCTTTTGAGTTATGATTGTTTTTCTTACTGTTCTGTTTTCTAGAAGAATTCCAAAGCTTTACCTCCTTAATGTTCTGTGTTAAGTTTTTGCTTTTAATTTTTGCTTTCGTTTCGCCTTTAAAGGCTCTTTCCTCCTGTTCAGTACTTTCCTTATACTATCCACTTCCCTCCCCCCACCCATGGGCTCAGTGTGATACTGAATCTTTTTGAAAATAGAAAGTTTTAAAGCCCTAGTATTTTTTTCTGAGTTAGCTGTGTCCGCTAATCGCTTGTTCTCCCTTGTGCTTATCTGGCACTTTATCTCTGGTGTGGCTGGATCTCCTCAAATATCTGGGGATCCATGGGTCTCCCTTTGCTGGGTGTTCCAGGGGGGCCCCAGGCGCATCTCCTGTGAAGCTCTGCTCTCCTCTGGCTCTTAGACAACCAAGTGGGGACCCAGGAGGGACCGCAGGGAGGAGCGGGGACCTGCAGGGGGCGTGGCTCTTCTGTTTCCTCCATCTCGGGGCGCGAGGGGTATTCTTGTCCTCGGCCTGGTTTTCTCTTCCTTGTCTCTTCTCACCCACCACGTGGCAGGTCTCGGACAGTGGTCCTCAGTGGGGGCAGCTCTGCCCCAGGGACACAGCAGGATCTGGGGTCACTTGGGGCGGTCACATCAGGGATGGTATTGGCACCCGGCATACAGAGGCCAGGGCCGCTGCTAGGACGCACAGGACGGGCCCCGCCGAGGACCCCCTGGTCCCGGATGTCAGTGGTGCAGGCGCTGGGAAAGCCTGGTCCTGAGGCTGGAGGTCTTGGTTAAACCCTGCACAGAGCAGGCCCAGAGGCTGCAGCCTGAGTCTGGTCTCCAGGCCAGAGGAGGAAAAGGGGGTCTGTGCCTCTGTGTGCCTGTCCAGTGGGTGTATAGACACACACACACACATACACACTCACACGTGCCAATACAGACTCCACACACAGAAACTTTCAGACACTAACACATATACACAAACACACAGATGCATATATACACATATACAAATACACACTCAGGCACACACAAAATATATACATACACAGAAGCTTTCAGACACAAACATGCACAAACACACAGGTGCACACATACACACAAATACATGCAAACACCCCCAGCACCCACACACACCACGTCCAGCGTCGGACAGGAAGTCTCCCGGAATGGCCCATCGTCAGTCCTGCTGGAGCAGACCCCGGGAAAGCTGGGAGTGGCGCGCAGGGCAGGTGGGCAGCCGGGCCTGCAGGGGGGCCACCTGGCAGCAGGTCAGGGGTCTGACTGGCCTGGCGGTGGTGGCCGTTCCTTGGGGGGTCCCTATTGGTATGAGTGGGTCTGCTCCACTCGCCTCCTTCTGGGCTAATCTGGGAACTGGATCTGAGAGAGGGGCCGGCTCTCCAGGGCCCAGAAGAACTAATTAGGTTTCTCTCTGCATCTCATCATATCCGAGTCATTTGTCTCGAAACGACAGAGGACTTCTTTTGTGCCTTCTGCTTCCATCCCAGACGCTAACTAACCCGTGTGCAAACAGAGAGGACGCTTACCATTGTTGTATCGGAAACAACAAAGGTTCTGCCAGCAGACACCCAGCAACGCATCCAGAGGCTGCTTGGATCCCATATTTTCTGGCATAAAAACCCACATCCCACACTCAGGCTTTGTTCTTTCTGGGCGTCGGTTCCAGAATGTTTTCTGTCTCTGCATTCAACAGCCCAGGAGCCGCTTGCCAATCTGTTCGTCCCTGTTTGATCTTGAAAATGTGCAGTGGTTTTTCCAAAGGCCAATACCTGACATCCCAAAGCCGAGAATGGCAGGGTTCTGACCCTGAAGACCATGGGACTGGATTCCCAGGAAATGTTCTAGAAGAGAGTCTGCAAGAAGCAGTGTCTCTTCTGCTATGTGTTAGAACTCAGTTGTGCCAACTCTTTGCGGCCCCGTGGACTTTGCGGCCACCAGGTTCCTCTGTCCATGGGATTCTCCAGGCAAGAATACTGGAGAGGGCAGCCATTCCCTTCCCCGGGGCATCTTCCTGACCCAGGGATCGAACCTGGGTCTCCTGCACTGCAGGCAGCTTCTTTACCACCCGAGCCACCAGGGAACTGGATGGGCTGCTGGGGTGTCACCGAGCACGTCTTTCTTCAGATGCCGTGAGTCAGGGAGGACCCTGGATTGGGAGGTGAGAGCCTGCCGGACGTGGCGAGGCCCGTGGTTTGAAGCGCACGTTGGCTCCTGTGTCCGCAGACCTGGCTTTGGCCGAGGTGGGGGGTCCTGCGAGAACTCCGTATCCCTCTGGTGGAGCATGTCTGCAGTCGTGGAAGGCTGATGGTGGGCAGGAGCTGTCTGTGAGCAGAGGCTGCAGGGCTTCTGTCGAGATGGGCCCTGAGACAGGCCTGAGTGAACATCCTCCCTTGAAAGCATCCCGTGGTCCTTCCCTCTGAGCTCTGTACATCCTGTGCTCTCAGAGCAGGAACACTCTCTGCCAGGGCGGTCCTCCTCCAGCAAGGAGGGGTCTGGAGGCTCTGATGGCAAGGCGCGTCTCTGTGGTCTCCGGAGCTCTTGCCTTCTCCGCCTCCACCCGCTGGCTGTTCTGTTGGTCTGATTCCTCAGGTCCAGTCTGGTCTCACATGCAGGAGCACATGGGTGTGAAGAAGCCCCTCTTTCCAGGTGAAACGTGTTTCCTTTAACAACACACCGGGATGGTTTCCATGGTGACCCACCTTCAGACGTCTCCCTCTTGCCCATGTTTCTCCTGAAATCTGGGCCTGGCTGGGCGTCCGGCTCTGGATGTGGGAGAGCAGAGAGGGCTTCGTGAGCCGAGGTTCAGAGCCTGGGCTGCTCTCAGCTTAGCCGGCGGCTTCCTGTAGCTTCCCTGGTCTCTACTGATGGTCGGCAAGCCTGACGAGGCCTATTTGATGAGAACTACCGCTGTCAACTACGTTGACACCCAGGCTGAACTTACGGAGTGGATTTCTAAACCCTACATCTGTGTTTTATATTTATTCCTAATGAATGTGCGCTCCTTAATTTGGGGCTAGCATCCTTGTGTAGTGAGAAGATTCTGAATCATGGTCTTGAGCTGTGAGCTGTCGTTATGTGAATTGTCTGTGAATTTCTCAGACATGTCTGCTGTGTCATGACCTGAGTCACTTCAAGGCAGGAGAGACTGGTCCAGAAGACAGACTCTGCCTGTCATTGACCTCAGTCTCCTGTGATACCTCCTCACCCCACCCCCGGGGTCCGTCATTGACCAATCTCCTCTGATACCTCCTCACCCCACCCCCGGTCCATCGTTGACCTCATCTCCTGTGATCACCTCCTCACCCCACCCCTGGTCCATCGTTGATCCCATCTCCTGTGATTACCTCCTCAACCCCACCCCCAGGGTCTGTCATTGACCCCATCTCCTGTGATCACCTCCTCACCCCCATCCCTGGGGTCCACCATTGACTCCATTTCCTGTGATCACCTCCTCACCCCACCCCCGGGGTCCGTCGTTGACCCCATCTCCTGTGATCACTCGTCACCCCCACCCCCAGCCCAGGTTTCCCACAAGCGCCTGCTCAGAGTTGAGCAGGACTCACGGCTCTTCCTCTCTGACCCCGTGAGAAGGCAACGGTCTGGGGGTCTCACGTCTCTCCCAACCCCTCTGTCCTCTCCCTGTAACTCCACGTGTTTGGATCAGTGGAAAATTTAGTTCCAACTTATCAAAGGATTTTTTAGAAGCAACTTCTTTTGAGGCTTGATTCGTACAAAATAAAGTGTACATATCTAAATTGTAGTCTTTGATACGGTTTGTCAGATATATAAATGGGAAACCATCACCACGAAGAATAGAACGAATGCGTTCACGGCTCCCCAAAGTTTTCTGGCTCCCCTTCGTAACACTCCTCCCACCCCCTGCCCCAACCAGGGCTCTGTGGCTATAGATTAGTTTCTATTTTCTAGCATTTTGTGTAAGTGGAATAATACAGTCAGTATATGCTCCTTTCAGTATGGCTTCTCTCAGAGATTCCAATGGGATCTATAAAAACAGCTATTAGAACCAGTCAGTGAGGGTAGCAAGGCTGATACCACATCAATATGCAAAGATATATTGAATTTCTTTGAGCTTGAAAGTAACATACAGAAATTGAAACAAAAAATACTATTTACAATAGCATAAAATAGTATGAAATACTTAGGGATAAATCTGACAACTGAAAATTATAAAATATAGATGAGAGGAATTAAAGAAGGCCTAAATAATATGAAAGATGTGCCATGTTTGTGAGTCAGAAGATTCAATATTCCTAAAATGTCAGTTTCTCCCAAATCGATCTGAGGATTCAATATGATACCAATCAAAATTTGAACAGGCTTCTTTTTTTGTAATAATTGACAAGATGATTTCCATGAATCTGCATTTATGGGAGTGTGAAGATCCCAGAAGATACCAAAAAACTGAGAAAGAGAAACAAATTGCAGGCCTAACACTCCTTGGTTTCAAGACTAATTATAAAGTTACACTATCAAAGCTGTGTGGTTTTGGTGTCCAGGTAGACAGATAAATCAATTGAACAGAATAGAGTGTGCAGAAATAGACACACACACATACAGATAATTGATTTTCAACTAAGGTACAAAGGCAATTCAGTACAGAAAGGATAGTTATTTTAAAATGGTGCTAGAAAAAATCTGGGTATCCATATGCCAGAAGGGAACTCAATCCATACCTCACATCACAAAGATGAACTCAAAATAGGTACACACCCAAGTATAAAATATAAAATGATAAAACTTCAAGAAGAAGACATAAGACAAAACCTTCATGACCCTGGATTAAGCGAAGATTTCTTTATATACATCATCAAAACACAAATGTACGGGAAAGAACTGATAATTTGGCTTCATCTTTAGAGGTTCTGTTTTTCAAAAATTCCTTTCAGGCAATGAAAGGTCAAGCTACAACCTGGTAGAAAAACATACATCTGATAAAGAACTTGACTCCAGGACACAAAAAGAATTCTTGAAGATGCACAAATGGAAAATGGGTAGTTTCTCAAAAGGTTGTACGTGTTCCTACCATGTAGTTGGGTCAGTTCCGTGTCTCGGTATCTACTTCAAATTAAAAAATCATATGACCAAAGACTTGGATATGAATGTCTGCCACATTTGTAATAATCCCCAAAGTGGGAGTCACACAAACGTCCCTCAGAGGGTGGCTGGCTAAGCCCGCCATCCGTGTCATGGGCCCATGACACCGCTCAGCAAAGGACAGGGATGAGCTCCTGACGCACACAATGCCTGGAGGAATCGCTAAATTGTCATGCTGTGTGAAAAATCGTCATGCTGCGTCATGCATGCTTCCATGCTGGACAGAAAGTAAGTCCTTTATGATTTCATTCAGATAAAATGCTGAAAAGTGTGAGGTAGTCTACGGTGATGCAGACACAGAAAGTAGACGTAGACACTGCGGGGAGGTGGAGGAAGGCTTACAAAGGAGCATGAGGAAGCTCCAGGCGATGATGTGTGAGCTGTGTTCATGGCAGTGATGGCTTCACGGTGTGTGTTTATGTGAAAGCTCATCACGTTGTCACTTTAAATATGTACATGCAGATCCGTGTAAGTCAGTGATAAACTTCAATAAAAAAAAAAAAAAAACCATGTCAAAAAAAACCCCCGAGGTAGAGAAATGCCTGTAGACAGAACCTCAGCGAGGCTTGTGTGTGCCTCTTATCCAGCCCGGCGCCCAACGAGCGTGCGCTTAGGAAATGTTACTTTGCCTTCCGTCTTCTTCTCCACCCGTGATAAAAACTCAGAGTGCGTAGAACTAGTTACATCATCAGCTGACATGTCTCCTGTGTGGCTGATGGCAGGACAGGGTTTTGTACAAAGACACTTGGGTCTGGGAAGAGCCCACGATGCTGAAACATTCAAACGCTTCCATGTTATTTGGAACAAGGTGTGCTTGTCAGACGGACAGGTAGTTAAATACTGAAATTCCTGTCCTAGTGAAATGTACCCACGTGAGGTTTTAACGGTGTGGTCACATTTGTGGGAGTCCACAGGGAGGTAACCTCAGCCCATGAAGTATTTATGGAGACTCACCCGAGGTCCCTGTGAGGGCTGTTGCCGCGAGGATGACGGCCAGGACCCCCTGCATGGACCAGTCTCTTTGCTCTGTGGTCTGTGATGACTCTGCTCTTTGTCTGCCTGCCCCCCGCCCCCCTGCCCCCCAAGGCAGCCCTGGACTTGCCTCCATGTAGCCCCTACTCTTTTCCATCCCCCTCTTTCTCCCCATCCCTGTCACCGTGTCTGTGATCTCCAGGCCGGGTCGCCTTTGAAGGATGTATTCATTTAATCATTTCCAGAGTCCCCTCCTCCACAGGTGACACTGGAGGTGCTGAAAGCCCGCCCAGTGAGCCGCATCTTGGAGGGGGCTCTGGAGGAAAAGGATTGTCCTTGGACCCACTTGCAGGAAATAGTGTCACATTTGACTCCTCTGAACAGGGTGAGACAGGACGCAAAATGTACAGGCACATGTGGGTCTGTTTGTGAGACTTGTGCTGGGAGGTCGTCTAGTCGTGACCACAATCTGGATGAGGTCACCTGCACGAATCCCGTGTTTGCAGATGGAGCTCCAGCAGGGTGGGGGGGTACTTTCTTGGGGGGGAGCCATCTCCTCCTGGAAACTGGCTGTGCTGTGGACAAAACCACAGGAAGGGGACGGACCTTCGGGTGGGCCCCCACATCAGCTCCCAGGTGCTTTCATTTTCTCTCACCCCGTTAGGTCAGGTGGAGGGGCGGCGGTCTGACTGTGGGTGACTGAAACATTCGAGATGGCTTTTATAGGCTAAAGAACCAAGTGGAATGGCCCACAAGCCCCCAAAAGAACCGTCGGCAGATTGACGGTTGGTGTCTGGCTCACTTGCTGTCGACCTGCAGTGAGCCTGGTTTCAGGGGGCAGAAAGAGTTCTCTCCTTTCTCCTCCCATAAAACACAGCTGAGAACTTCCCGGGAAACTGGGCGCTGCTCCCATCTGCCAGGAAGCACACCTCTGAGCAGGAGGGACCAGAAATCAGAGTCAGAACCAGAAATAATCTCCGCCGACGTGTGGCGCTAACCCCATGCTCACATGTGCTCCCAGGGAACTCGAAACTCTTCTGTGAAAGATGACAAGATGAGATAATAATGCCACAAAAATATGTGGTAGACATCCCCCAATGATTTTCTTTGAAGTAACGTTTATACAACCTGGATGAGCCTCTTTAGGGTCATTTACACGCAATGAAGATGGCAGCTTACCTGAGTGCCCCCAGTGTTAATGGACTCTGATGTTAATTACACAGTTATCTCTTGGTTTAATGGTTCCTAAAAACTGCCTTAAATAACCACTCCTTTTTTTTTTAAATTTTTTCATTTATTTTTATTAGTTGGAGGCTAATTACTTTACAATATTGTAGTGGTTTTGCCATACATTGACATGAATCAGCCATGGATTTACATGTGTTCCCCATCCCGATCCCCCCTTCCGCCTCCCTCCCCATCCCATCCCTCTGGGTCTTCCCAGTGCACCAGCCCTGAGCACTTGTCTCATGCATCCAACCTGGGCTGGTTCACCACTCCTTCTTGACCACATAAAATTCCCCTGCAGTAAGTACTGCTCAGGTAGAAGGCTGTTCTGTTATTTTTTTAAGTTGAAGTACATTAAGTTAATTTACAAGGTTGTTTAGTTTCAAGTGAATAGCAAGGTGACTCAGTTATACATACACATATATGCTTTCTTTTCAGATTACTTTCCCTTATAGGTTATTACGTGATAATGAGTATAGTTCCCTGTGCTATACAGTAGGTCCTTGTTATTTACCTACTTTATAGAATGCTGTTCTTTTATAGGGAATTTCCTGAATTCTGTAGTGACTTACCATTCTTGTGTTTAATTTTTAATTTATATTGGAGTAGAGTTGATTAACAATGTTAAGTTAGTTTCAGGTGTACAACAAAGTGATTCAATTATATGTAATGCATGTACCTATTCTTTTTCACATTCCTTTCCCCTTTAGGTTACTAAGAGTATTGAGGAGAGTTCCCTGTGCGGTACAGTAGGTCCTCATTGGTTACCTGTTTAAAATACAGCAGTGTGTATTCGTCAGCCCCAAATCTGCCATTCTTAATCTAATATTCACAGCCGTGTATTCTTGGGTTTCTCCACATGTCGCATCATTAGCGGTTCTCAGTAAAAGGCCTGCTGTTCCCAGGTTCCTGGACCACAACCTCCAGGAGGGCAGAAATGGGGCCGTCCCCATCAGAGCACCACAGCAGGTGCTCGGCACACACGTGTTGAATCAATGATGAAACATCGCATCAGTAGGGGGTGAGGACTTGGGTCCCAGAGGCCCCCCTGAGGACGGACCCTGACCGGCGGGGTGGGCAGCTAAGTCCTCTTGGGCCCGTCTCAGCTGGCTGTCTCCTCCCTGGACGGTGGGTTTCCCTGGGGTCTGGCCTCATCCTCCTGGGGAAGCCGGCCGGGAGAACATGGTCTGGCCCAGAGTCGCGTGGGAGCCGCTGGCAGAGGCCCAGCGCCCCCTCCACACTCAGGTCGGCAGCTGGCACCTCCTTGGTGACTCGGGAGCAGATGAGGGCGACCTTGCTGAGCGAGCTGGGATCAGGCTTTGCACGTGTAAGTGTTCAGACTTAGTGCAGGGCAGGATGTTTGCAGTCTGGTCTGGACCTGGCTTTGCATGTGTAAGTGTTCAGACATAGTGCAGGGCAGGGTGTTTGCAGTCTGGTCTGGACCTGGCTTTGCACGCGTACGTGTTCAGACGTAGTGCAGGGCAGGGTGTTTGCAGTCTGGTCTGGACCTGGCTTTGCACGCGTACGTGTTCAGGCGTAGTGCAGGGCAGGGTGTTTGCAGTCTGGTCTGGACCTGGCTTTGCACGCGTACGTGTTCAGACGTAGTGCAGGGCAGGGTGTTTGCAGTCTGGTCTGGACCTGGCTTTGCACGCGTACGTGTCAGACGTCAGTGCAGGGCAGGGCAGGGCAGGGTGTTGGCAGTCTGGTCTGGACCTGGCTTTGCACGCGTACGTGTTCAGACGTAGTGCAGGGCAGGGTGTTTGCAGTCTGGTCTGGACCTGGCTTTGCACGCGTACGTGTTCAGACGTAGTGCAGGGCAGGGTGTTTGCAGTCTGGTCTGGACCTGGCTTTGCACGCGTACGTGTTCAGACGTAGTGCAGGGCAGGGTGTTTGCAGTCTGGTCTGGACCTGGCTTTGCACGCGTACGTGTTCAGACTTAGTGCAGGGCAGGGTGTTTGCTGAACCACAGCCACTGGGAATACTGTGGTTCCTGCATTTGAGTCTTGACCTCGTGTATCTGTGGAATCACACTCTCAGGGCTTGGAGTTAGGAAAGAAGGCATCCTGAGACCTCCATCCTCCTGGTTCTGACTTGCTGTTGACACAGCCCTGGCAGAGCTGCCCCCAGACCCCAGCACGGGCTGCCATGACCCCCTGGGCACAGGTTTGCCTGGGAAGGTCCCAGGGACAGGCAGATGGCGGGATCAGTAGAGGCTGTTTGCCTGCATTGCTGGCTCAGGGGCCTGCGCAGCCTGGGCTTCCCCCAAGGTGAGCGGCCAGAGGATATATGGGGGTGGTCTGCAGGGGGTGCCCTTTGGGAGGAGGGCTGATGTCGGTCAGCACCTGTCCGCGCAGGTGGTTGGCACTTTTTTTATCAGAGGATAGAGCTGAGTGGCCAGCCTTGATCTAAGCTCGGGCCCCTTTCTCAGGCTCCCAAGTGAAGCCAGGGGGCGAGGCAGTTGGCGGATCACAGAGGATTCCAGGCGGGGCAGGGTGGAGTGGGGAAGGGGTGACAGGGGCAAAGAGGGGGTGGGACCACTGCAGCCTCTGAAGAACCCCCTGTAATCCACAGGCCAGATGACCACGCACTCACAAAGATGTTAACAGAGGTGAATATTATTTCCTGGGGTTCATATTATTTATAGGACATTTTAAATTACCAAAAAACCATGCAGGCTTTGTAACCCAGATTTACTTGTCATGGCCACAAACAGGCCACAGACAAGGAAGATTTCCAAACTCGGTGAGTTCTACTGGGAAAAAAAACGCTTGCATTCATACAAGAAGCAGTGGGCAAAAAGTGACAGGGAACAGTAAAAAGTGAAGCACCCGACGTTCTCTGTTTTCTGCCTGTGTTCTTTGGTGAAATAACTCACGGATGTTTAGAGAGAAAGGAGATGGTGTGTGTGAGAGAGAGACAGACAGAGACAGACAGACAGAGACAGAGAGGCAGAGACAGAGAGACACAGCGAGACAGAGACATAGAGACATGAGAGATACAGAGGCAGAGACAGTCAGAGAGACACAGAGAGATGTGAGAGAGACAGAGAGACAGACAGAGGCACAGAGGGACAAAGGGACACAGAGACAGAGAGACCGAGCGGCAGAGAGGAGGAGCGCTGCTGACGGATGGAGGGTCGGCCGCGCCGTCAGCTCTGTTACCGGTGAAGCTGGTTTCCTGCCCGGGCTGCTCCCGTCGCTGTAGCGTTAGCCTTGGGATCTGCGTCCTCGGCCGCGGGCGGGAGGCGCTCAGAGTGGCCTGGGGAGAGCGGCTCCTGCAGCCGCAAGCTGGGTTCTCCCGACTGGGCTCGGGTGGAGACGGCCCAAGCCGTCAGACAGAAGGCCCGCGCGCTCAGATTTCCTGAGGAGCCGCGGAAAAGCGGCGGGCGGAGGCGGGCTCGGCGCGCGGAGGAACCGTGCGGGGCGCGCCCTCTAGCGACGGGACGCGGACCAGTCCGCCGCGTCAGGCGCTCCGGCCGCCGCCCGGGCAAGGCCCGCGGCCCAGCCAGAGAAGAGACTGGGGCACGGTCGCCGCCCTGCTCAGCACGCGCGCGTGAGGGCACACGGGGGGCGTGCGCGTGAGGGGCACACGGTGGGGTGCGCGCCTGAGGGCACACAGGGAGCGCACGCGTGAGGGCACACGGGGAACGCGAGTGAGGGCACACGGGGGCGCGCGCGTGAGGGGCACACGGGGGGACACGCGCCTGAGGGCACATGGGGAACTCGCGCGTGAGGGCGACACGGGGAAGGCGCGTGAGGGCACACGGGGAGCGCGCGTGTGAGGGCACACGGGGGGGCGCGCGTGAGGGCACACGGGGAACGCGAGTGAGGGGCACACGGGGAACACCCGTGAGGGCACACGGGGGGACGCGCGCGTGAGGGGCACACCGGAAGTCTAGAGAGGCTTTCTTGCTTTTTGAGACGCGGGCGTGCAGACCCCTTTGACCGCAGGTGAGCTGAGGGTGGGCGCCTCTGAAGACGGCAAGACTCCCTGTGAAAGGCTGGGCCGCCCTCTGCGCCGGGACCCCGCCGGCCTTGATGGCGGACGGGTCACATCGTTGTCACCGGAACAGGCGTCGGGAGGTGGAAGGCGCTTCTGGGAACCGAGGCTGAGGTGCCCCCTCCAGGGGAACCGCGTCCCCGAGAGCCCGGGGTCAGGTCTCGACGTCGGGGGCAGCGGCTGTGTCCCTGGGCCCGCCACCTCTCAGAGGGCAGGGCGGGACAGCCACGGGCGGGCTGGGCACAGGGCGGCAGGCGGACAGGACCGTGTGCGCTGCTGCCCTCAGCTTTCTCTCTCCTGGGTCGTTTGGGAACTTCCAACAATGGACAGCCAACACCTGGATACGCTTCTCCTAGACTCAGCTGTGGCCTTGGGCACAGCCGTTTTCTCTCTGTCCGTTTCTCTCTCCCTGTCACATGTGTACGTGTCTTCCTGAGCATCTCTGTCATCTGTCTATCTGTATTTGTCCATATCTGTCATCTGTCTTTATCAATCGTCTGTCATTTGTCTGTCTTTCATCTATCATCTATCCCCTATCTGTATCTATCACCTGTCATCTGCCTATCTTGATCAGCTCTCTGTATCTACTGTCTCTCATCTATCTTTACCTATCATCTGTCCTCTTTATCATCTCTCTGTCTGTCTGTACCTGACTTTCTGAACAGTAGTAACTTGTGGATGTCCTGACACCTCACGTCTGAGAGCAACAGGCTGTATCACCTAATAAGGCTGGGTTTCCCGGTGACCACAGGAACATGATTGCCCTCGAGAAAGTTACTAACAACTTCCTGGTATCATCTAAGAACATGGGCTGCAGGTTTTCATACCTTAAACCAAGGCTCTGTATCTCCAAGTGGACCTGCTCAGGAGATATCAATAACCCTCACACACATTAGGAAGGCCTCTGGTAAATAACCAGAATATCAAATGTCGGAAGGACGTGTAGAAAGGGAACCCTTGGGCACTGTTGGTGGGAATGTAAACGGTGCAACCATTTCTGTAGCCATTTACTACGGAAAACAGTATGCGGGGGCGGGGGGGGGGGTCCTCAAAAATTGAAAATAGGATTACTGTATGATACAGTCATCCCACTTCTGGATGTGTAACCACAAGGACTGAAATTCCAGAGGTGTCTGCATTCCCCAGTGTCCATCAAGGACAAATGGAAAAACAGTTCCTTCCATTGTATTTACAAACTCACAGTGGGATATTATCCAGCCATCAAAACGAAGGAGATTCTGACACCTGCTGCATGTGGATGAACCTTGGGGACACGACGCTGAGTGAAATAAGCCGGCACAGAAGGAAACGCTGTCTGATTTCACTTATATCAAGTACATAGAGTAGTCAGACTCAGAGACAGAAGGTAGAAGGGGGTGGGTGCCAGCGGCTGGGGGAGGGGTAAACAGGGAATTGTCATTGTTTAGTCACTCAGTCATGCCCAACTCTTTGCGAGCCCATGAACTGCAGCCCATCAGGCTCCTCTGTCCACAGGATTTCCCAGGCAAGAACACTAGAGTGGGTTGCCATTTTCTTCTCCAGGGGATCTTCTTGACCCACAGATGGAACCCATGTCTCCTGCTTGGCAGGCAGATTCTTTACCCCTAAGCCACCTGGGAAGCCCAAGCAGGGAGCATTGAATGTGAAATTTCAGTTTTACAGAATGGAAAAGTTCAAGGTTTCTTGTGCAACAATGTAAACATAGTTAACACTTCTGCACTGTACAATTAGAAATGGTGAAGATGGCAGATTTTATGTGTTTTTAAACTACCTTTTTTTGAAAAGCCTATGTTGGCAGCCAGAAGCCCCCAGCTTTGGACCGTAAAACTACCTCTGATAGCTGTCATGGTTCACATTCCTGGTCTCAGTGTCCTCTTCTGTAAAGTAGGTACGGAAATCTCAGCCCCAAGCTCACGAAGCTGGTGAGTTGAGAGATCTCAGAGCACACCTGCTCTGGGGAAGTGTGTACATCACAGGTTGGTACCCTGTAACCACGTGCTTCTCCTGACTCCGCCTTCTGAGGGGCACAGGTGTTCCGGGGTGATCTTATTTAGATGAGAGGGCCATTAAGCACCACATGGCACTTTTTGAGACCTCAGAGTCTAGAAAATCCTGATTTTAAAATTTTCAGTGGAGCTGCTGTGAGCATCTTCCTGTCAACTCAGACCCTGGATGGAGGGGATGTCAGTGTAGCTTCAAATCAAGAGCAGCCTCAGCATTCTGGGAAAAACCAAGCATTTGTTTGAATGAACGGCTTTACCTAGAGCACCCTGCTGCATCACTCACCAGGGCTGGGTGCTTCCGGGAGCCCCTGGGGCTGCGTCCTTCAGGATGCTGAAAGGGGGCAGGCATCCCCACGAGTCCCCTACAGCCTCGGGGCTCAGAGTGGTCAGGCTACCAGAACATGCGGTCCTGACTCTGGGCTGCGGTCTGCCTATTCACTGTGGAGGCTGTAGACAGAATCACAACAAGCCAGCTCTTGTCTTTGTTTCTAGAAGGTGTAAACTAAGCTCACTGTTGTAGACTGCTGATTCTGTCTCCTTTTGCATTGCTCTTGGGTGGATCAGTGGACGCCTGATAAGTGGTACTTCCCATCTTATGTTGACCAAAAAACCAAGATGAAGTCGATACATATTTAGAGTCAGCAGAGGTGGCTACTTTTAGTTAGATGTGGGTGGATATATGCATGCATGCATGCCAAGTTGCTTCAGCCCTGTCTTACTCTCTGCGACCCCAGAGACTATAGCCCACCAGTCTCCTCTGTCCATGGGATTCTCCAGGCAAGAATACTGGAGTGGGTTGCCATTCCCTCCTCCAGGGGATCTTCCCAACCCAGGGATCGAACCCATGTCTATTATGTTTCCTGTGTTGGCAGGTGGGTTCTTTACCACTAGCGCCCATATAGGGAAAGGGAAGCCCATATAGGTATATAGACATAGATATATACATAGATAGCTCTCTCTCTCTCTCTATATATATATACATATATATATATATACATATATATATATATATACACACATACATACACACATATATACCTATATACTTATATGTATATGAAATATGAAGATGTATCAGTTCAGTTCAGTCCTCAGTCTTGTCCAACTCTGCGACCTCTGGACTGCAGCAAGCCAGGCCTCCCTGTCCATCACCAACGCCTGGAGTTTACTCAAACTCATATCCATTGAGTTGGTGATGCCATCCAACTGTCTCATCCTCTGTCGCCTCCTTCTCCTCCTGCCTTCAGTCTTTTCCAGCATCAGGGTCTTTTCAGATGAGTTAGTTCTTCACATGAGGTGGCCAAAGTATTGAGGTTTCAGCTTCAGCATCAGTCCTTCCAATGAATATTCAGGACTGATTTTCTTTAGGATGGACTGGTTGGATCTCCTTGCAGTCCAAGGGACTCTCAAGAGTCTTCTCCAACACCACAGTTCAAAAGCATCAATTCTTCGGTGCTCAGCTTTCTGTATGATCCAACTCTCACATCCATACATGATTACTGGGAAAACCATAGCTTTGACTAGATGGACCTTTGTTGGCAGAGTAATGTCTCTGCTTTTTAATATGCTGTCTAGGTTGGTCATCACTTTTCTTCCAAGGAGCAAGTGTCTTTTAATTTCATGGCTGCAGTCAGCGTCTGCAGTGATTTTGAAGCCCCCCAAAATGAAGTCTGCCAATGTTTCCATTGTTTCCCCATCTATTTCCCATGAAGTGATGGTACCAGATGACATTATCTTCATTTTCTGAATGTTGAGTTTTAAGCCAACTTTTTCACTCTCCTCTTTCACTTTCATCAAGAGGCTCTTTAGTTTCTGCCATAAGGGTGGTGTCATCTGCATATCTGAGGTTATTGATATTTCTCCCGGCAATCTTGATTTCAGCTTGTGCTTCATCCATCCCAGCGTTTCTCATGATGTACTCTGCATATAGGTTAAATAAGCACGGTGACAGTATACAACCTTACCGTACTCCTTTCCCTATTTGGAACCAGTCTGTTGTTCCATGTCTAGTTCTAACTGGCTTTCTGACCTGCATATGGATTTCTCAAGAGGTGGGTCAGGTGGTCTGGTATTCCCGTCTCTTCCAGAATTTTCCACAGTTTGTCGTGATCCACACAGTCAAAGGCTTTGGCATAGTCAATAAAGCAGATGCTTTTCTGAAACTCTCTTGCTTTTTTGATGATCCAACGGATGTTGGCAATTTGATCTCTGGTTCCTCTGCCTTTTCAAATCCAGCTTGAACATCTGGAAGTTCATGGTTCAAATACCATTGAAGCCTGGCTTGGAGAATTTTGGGCATTACTTTGCTAGTGTGTGAGATGAGTGCAATTGTATTGTAGTTTGAGCATTCTTTGGCATTGCTGTTCTTTGGGATTGAAATGAAAATTGACCTTTTCCAGTCCTGGGGCCACTGCCAAGTTTTCCAAATTTGCTGGCATATTGAGTACAGCACTTTAACAGCATCATCTTTTAGAATTTAAAATAGCTCAACTGAAATTCCATCACCTCCACTGGCTTAGTTTGTAGTGATGCTTCCTACGCACATCTTGACTTCACACTCCAGGTTGTCTGGCTGTAGGTTGGTGATCACACCATTATGATTAAGATCTTTTTGTATAGTTCTTCTGTGTATTCTTGCCACCTCTTCTTAATATCTTCTGCTTCTGTTAGGTCCATACCATTTCTGTCCTTTATTGTGCCCATCTTTGCATGAAATATTTCCTTGGTATCTCTAATTTTCTGGAAGAGATCTCTAGTCTTTCCCATTCTATTGTTTTCCTCTGTTTCTTTGCATTGATCACGTAGGAAGGCTTTCTTATCTCTCCTTGCTATTCTTTGGAACTCTGCATTCAAATGGGAATATCTTTCTTTTTCTCCTTTGCCTTTCGCTTCTCTTCTTTTCACAGCTATTTGTAAGGCCTCCTCAGACAGCCATTTTGCTTTTTTGCGTTTCTTTTTCTTGGGGATGGTCTTGATCCCCGTCTCCTGTACAAAGTCACAAACCTCCGTCCATAGTTCTTCAGGCACTCTGTCTATCAGATCTAGTCCCTTGAGTCTATTTGTCACTTCCACTGTATAATCGTAAGGAATTTGATTTAGGTCATACCTGAATGGTCTAGTGGTTTTCCTTACTTTCTTCAATTTAATCTGAATTTGGCAATAAGGAGTTCATGATCTCCACAGTCAGCTCCAGCTCTTGTTCTTGCTGACTGTATAGAGCTTCTCCATCTTTGGCTGTAAAGAATATAATCAATCTGATTTTGGTATTGACCATCTGGTGATGTCCATGTGTAGAGTCTTCTCTTGTGTTATTGGAAGAGGGTGTTTGCTATGACCAGTGCATTCTCTTGGCAAAACTCTTATTAGCTTTTGCCCTGCTTCATTCTGTATTCCAAGGCCAAATTTACCTGTTACTCCAGCTATATCTTGACTTGCTACTTTTGCATTCCAATTCCCTATAATGAAATGAACATCTTTTTTGGGTGTTAGTTCTAGAAGGTCTTGTAGGTCTTCATAGAACCATTCAACTTCAACTTCTTCAGCATTACTGGTCAGGGCATACACTTAGATTACTGTGATATTAAATGGTTTGCCTTGGAATTGAATAGAGATCATTCTGTCATTTTTGAGATTGCATCCAAGTACTGCATTTCAGACTCTTTTGTTGACTATGATGGCGATTCCATTTCTTCTAAAGGATTCTTGCCCACAGTAGTAGATCTAATGGTCATCTGAGTTAAATTCACCCAACCCTGTCCATTTCAGTTCTCTGATTCCTAAAATGTCGACGTTCACTCTTGCCATCTCCTGTTTGACCACTTCCAATTTGCCTTGATTTCATGGACCTAACATTCCAGGTTCCTATGTAATTTTGCTCTTTACAACATCGGACCTTGCTTCTATCACCAGTCACATCCACAGCTGGGTGTTGCTTTTGCTTTGACTCCATCTCTTCATTCTTTCTGGAGTTATTTCTCTACTGATCTCCAGTAGCATATTGGGCACCTACTGACCTAGGGAGTTCATCTTTCAGTGTCCTATCTTTTTGCCTCTTCATACTGTTCATGGGGTTCTCAAGGCAAGAATATTGAAGTGGTTTGCCATTCCCTTCTCCAGTGGACCACATTCTGTCAGAACTCTCCACCATGACCTGCCCATCTTGGGTGGCCCTACACAGCATGGCTCATAGTTTCATTGATTTAGACAAGGCTGTGGTCCATGTGATCAGTTTGATTAGTTTACTGTGATTGTGGTTTTCATTCTGACTGCCCTCTGACAAATGAGGATAAGAGGCTTATGGAAGCTTCCTGATGGGAGAGACTGACTGAGGGGGAAACTGGGTCTTGTTCTGATGGGCGGGGCCATGCTCAGTAAATCTGTAATCCAATTTTCTGTTGAAGGTTGGGTCTGTGTTCCCTCCCTGCTATTTACCGGGGCCAAACTGTGGTGGAGGTGATGGAGATAATGGTGACCTCCCTCAAAAGGTCCCGTGCACACACTGCCACACTCAGTGCCCCCAGCCCTGCAGCAGGCCACCGCTGACCCGCGCCTCCGCCGGAGACGCCTGGACACTCACGGGCAAGTCTGGGTCAGTCTCTTGTGGGCTCACTGCTCCTTTCTCCTGGGTCCTGGTGCACAAGCTTCTGTTTGAAGATATATAGGGAGGTATATATATGGAGAGAGATATAGGTAAGTAGGTACATGTAGGTATAACCTATATCTCTCTCCATGTATACACTTATATACCTATATCTGTAGACAAATATGTATATATTTTTTTCCACTTCCACACTGGCTGCATTTTGTACATATCCTCCAAGTATAAGAACTTCATGGAAGTTTTTGCAAGTAGGATTTTTCTGTAGCCTGCTGTCATTAATTTTCTCCTGTAGGTCGCCATCCTTTCTGGGTGTCATACTGGAGAGAATTATTTTCCTCCCACTCAAGATTTCTGGAATATTCCCTCTGGGAGTTTCACTTCTGTCTGCCTATCTTTGATTTCTCCGTATCTTCTTCACCTGCATCTCCATGTGCCTGAATCATTGCTTTATTCATTTCCTATGTTAAAGTGTTATGCCTTAAACTATTTATAATTATGAATATATTTGTTTAAAATTTTAAATTATCCCATAAGAGTTTCCAGAGATGGAACAGGCTCACCAGGGTACTCATGCCATTTCAAAGTTGCCTGGTTTTGAGGGGCACTGGTGGACCCTGGAGAAGTGTTGTCCATGTGAGGATCACGCAAGTTCCCCTCTGGCTCCAGGGTGCATGGGCTCCTTAGGAGGAAAGCTGGAGATGGGCCTGAGAGTTGTCCACATTCAGACACGAGTTTAATACAATGGTCTTGCTTGGTTCGTGTTTGAGATCAGAGTCACAGGCATTTCAGAAGTTATAATCCCTATTTTTTGTTCTCACAGATTTTAGCTTATTACAACTTGAAATTTTGTAGAGGCTTTACCAGTAAAAGCATTATTAAAGATTATATTTTAAATAAAATTTTTCAGGATGGAGGAGACTTGAAAATAATTCTTGGTGGAGTTGACCGTCTTGCTCTCTGTGACTGCCTGGGAGGAGAGTTCAGATGCTCTCATGTGGACAAAATAGGAACCTGTTCAGTGGACTTGGAAAACTTGGAGATTTAGTCGTTATCTTGTCTCTGCCATCTCTGGGTTTTTCCTATTATTTAAGGCCCAATAATGATATATATATGTGTAGTTTATGAATACATAGGCTTTGTTATGAATATGTAATTTTAAATGGGATGACTTATATTTAGCTTTCTTTGGTCTTTTAAAATCAAGTTTTAAAAACTCAGAAGAGTTGCATGTGATACAGGAGAAGTAAATGGCTCCCCACGCCCTTTTCAACCTCTCACCTGCACTCTTTTCCCTGGAGCTAATGACGCCTTTCACATCCTTCCAACTTCCCAGTGGAGGTGTGAGCAGAGACCCAGATACAGACGAGGATGCAGGTAGTGACGCATGCACACACACACACACACACGGGCAGGGCTTTCTTTTTTGCAGAGTTGTACTGCCCAGCATAGGTGTGCACACACATGAAGGTGTGGGGTGTGAGTGTGTAGGTGTGTGTGCTGTGTGTGTGGTGTGTACACAAATGAGTGTGTAGGCATGTGTGCATGCACGTGTGTGTGCATGGTGTGGATACACACTTCTATACAGAAGTGAAGAATGATTCTGGGGCACCTCTGGAGCTCGGCTGGGGCGGTGGCCATGGGCGAAGGCTCTGCGGAGGCTCGGGGGGCGCATCCCTGAGAGGAGCGGGGAGTGTGGTGGGAAGAGTGAGACGGGGTTCGGGTCTGGGCTCTGACTCCTGTGCCCATGGCGGGCTGTGGCTGAATGTCCGGTCCCTGGTGGGGCCGCTGGGCTCCTGGCCCGTCTGCGGTTGAGCGCTGGCGCCACCTATTGGCCAGAGGCTCCTTTCCCAGAGCCGGCCGAGTGGCAGGTGAGCACGTGGCCCCGGAACTGCCAGACCAGGGGCCGTGGTTTGGGTGGGGGTGGGGGGGGGGCGGCTGCCCCACAATACAGGAGCACGTTAAAACCTGCTATCCATACAGGCTTTGTTTTCTGCTTTTGTTCCGATAAAAGTTATATCTCATCACTGCAGACAATTTGGAAAAAATACGAATGTAAAAAGAGAAGGGTCATCACCCACAGGGACACCTGCCAAATATGACTGGAAACATGGGTATGTCTTCTTTAGTATCGGGTCCAAACGTGTGTGAATGAGTGTGAATAGCTCTGTCCACTGTTTGCTGTTTGCTCTGCCCTGACTGTCAGTTAAGGCTTCCCTGGGGGCTCAGATGGTAAAGAATCTGCCTGCAATGTGGGAGACCTGGGTTCGATTCCTGGGCTGGGAAGATCTGGAGAAGGGAAAGGCTACCCACTCCAGTATTCTGGCCTGGAGGATTCCATGGACTCTATAGTCCACGGGGTAGCCAAGAGTCGGACAGGACTGAGCGACGTTCACTTCACTTGTTTGTCAGTTAAGAAGGAAATCTCTCACTTTGCACTGAAAATGCTACCTTTTATCCTTTTGTCCAACTCCTCTTACTTTTAGGGGAGATTCTAGCTGATGCCTGTAGAGCTGCCGAGGCGGGATCATCCTCTTCAGGCCGGTCGTTGATAAGTGACTTGTAACGACACATATGCAGACATCGTCACGTCTCTCTGCAGGAACAGGAGGAGAACGGGGTTCGGCACCTGCCCCGCGGTGCCGGGTGCCCTGGCCATGCGGCTCTGTCGCTCACTCTTGCACTGTCTGTCCCTGTGACTTGGTGGGGTCAGGGGTGGACACATCCGAGTGTACTCCGGCCACTCCAGAGCCGGCAGAAGGGCCGGAGGAGTGAGAAAGGCCAGTGGGTCAGAAGATAGCTCTCGAGGTCCGACCCGGGCCATGGGCTTGCAGAGGGTTTTTCTGTTAAGCTGGAGATGATCCCAGGATTAGACTGTTTGCTTGTCACGAGTGTTCAAACTTGTGCTCCTGGCCCCTGATTTATTTATTGTCTGGACCCCGGGGCCCGGCGCCTGGGAAGGACGGGGTTTGTCTCCCCCGCACCCTGCGTCCTTAGCTCCCTCTGGGAGCGAGGGTCTGGCTGCTGCTGGGGTCCAGCGTCTGGGTGGGAATTGCAGGCTCCGCACATGGCCCCTTCATTCTGGACAACGGGCCCTAATGCAGGCCGGTTAAATCTCTGCACTTAATTTCTCTGAAAGTGAGATCTTTTCAACTGCCACCAGATGTCAGTAAAATCCCTCCTAAAATAAATGTGTGGCAGGCAGGTTGATGAGAGGCCACGGCGATGCACCTGCTGGTAACACGTTTCGCTCTATCCTCCTCCACACTCCCACCACCTCTCCTCCCGTCCTGGGGGTGCAGTTCGTGGTGTTTGTCCCTGGCTCCCCACTCCCTGCTCTGACCTTTCGCAGCACTATTTTGGGGAGTCAACTGTGAGAGATCAGAGTAGGGCTGACGCAGAGACAAGCCAGCAGAACTGTGACCGTGGCTGGGGCTCCCGAGGCCACTCTTGGGGGGACATGTGGCCCCAGGCTGGGGCCTCCATGCATCACACCCAGGAGCAGCCGGTGGGCCTGGGTGTGGGCTCCGAGAACAGGGCCGGCAAGGGCCAGTGTAACAGGTCTGGACGCTGAGCAGTCAGTCAGTCGTGTCCGACTCTGTGCAACCCATGGACTGCACCACGCCAGGCCTCCCTGTCCATCACCAACTTCCGGAGCTTGCTTAAACTCATGTCCACTGGGTCGGTGATGCCATCCAACCGTCTCATCCTCTGTCATCCCCTTCTCCTCCTGCCTCCAATCTTTCCCAGCATCAGGTCTTTTACAGTGAGTCAGTTCTTCCATCAGGTGGCCAAAGTATTGGAGCTTCAGCTTCAGCATCAGTCCTTCCAGAGAGTATTCAGGGTTGTTTTCCTTTAGGATTGACTGGTTTAATCTCCTTGCAGTCCAAGAAACTCTCAAGAGTCTTCTCCAACACCACAGTTCAAAAGCATCAATTCTTCGGTGCTCAGCCTTTATGGTCCAACTCACACATCCATACACGACTAATGGAAAGATCATAGCTTTGACTAGATGGATCTTTGTTGGCAAAGTGATATCTCTGCTTTTTAATATGCTCTCTAATTTGGTCATAGCTTTTCCTCCAAGGAGCAAACGTCTTTTAATTTCATGGCTGCAGTCACCATCTGCAGTGATTTTGGAGCCCAAGAAAATAAAGTCTGTCACTATTTCCATTGTTTCCCCATCTATTTATATATTTCCCATTTATATATTTTTAAAAATCTGATTCTGACTCTTGAGTTCTTTCCAGTATTCTTGCCTGGAGAATTCCATGGACAGGGGAGCCTGGGGGAGGGGGTGGTTACAATCCGTGGGATCACCAAGAGTCGGATTTGGCCTAGAAGGTGGTGATGTGGGAGGGTTTAGAGGAGGCGGGATGACTTCTGTCCCCTTCTGGAGGTGGGGAGGCTCTGGGGGGTGCAGAAGCCTGCGTGGGGACTGAGGGCCACCGAGGACCCGCTAGCCCCTGGCGTCCCCGGCTGCCCATTTAGCATCCAGGGTCGGGCGGCTCCTGAGGCCAGGGCCTTGCTCATCGCTGCCCAGGTCCAGGAGAGTGAACTTAGGGATGCCCTGTTCTGTCCGGATAGGAGATGGAAGAGGAGCGTGGAGCTGCCCACCCTGATGCCCAAAGCTGGTGCCTGGAGCGCCCAGCACCCACTGTGGGACACAGCGGCGGGCCCTCCCCACAGTCTCAGCTTCCCCTCCTGCAGCGGCTGCGGGCTAGCTTTCTGTGCCTGGGGCTGAGGTCTGGCCCTGATGGCTTCCGGGGGCCAGGCTGTCCTTTCCCGGGTGCCAGCCCAGCGCTCAGCATTTCTTCCCTGTTTTTTGGATCCAGTGTGGAGAGGGATTTGTGTGTCCGCAGGGCCCCAGGATACAAAGGCCCCATCAGGGCGAGGGCAGAAGCTCCTGGTTGGAGGGTGAGTGTCGGCCGAGGGGTGCACGGGCTGAGGGGGCCCCGATGGGACCGCCTTCCTATTGTCGTGTTTCCAGATCTCATGCCGAGTTTTTGAGGACCTGCTCCGGGCTTGGGGAGACTTACCTGAGAGCAGGTTGTGTCACCCCATTCTTCCTTTTGTAAATCACATTGTGACTTAAATTAACTCTAAGAATGTGTCATTTACAGAAGGAAACAGTATTAATAATTCCTTTTTGTGTAAAGAATGCTCATCTCCTAATAGTCTGGTTTCTGAGTTTAGGTTTTTGGCAGCCTGGGTATTCACTTCGATAACAGGTCCTCCCCACGCCGCGCAGACATCCTCACAAAATGCGGTATTTTCCGGCTCTAAAAGTAAACACACAGTGTGGAGACTGGAGCCCGGCGAACAATGGAGTTAGGAGGTGAGGCAGGCGCTGGTTCTCAGCTCGGGAGTTTCTCGTTGCAAGTTAAACTGTTGAAAATGATGGCTTAATAGGCGCTACCTGGGATGTGGGTGAGATAATGAGGATGAAAGGCTGCGCTTCTGCATTTCCTGGCTTCTTTGTGTTGAAATTAGTAAATGCATGATCATGGCAAAATGGTTTTCTGAATTTAATTTTCACTCCTTCTATGCCCTCTGCCCGAGAGATAAGCAGAGAAGAGGTGCCTTCTTAAGAGCCTTGTTTTAAAGTTGCCTCAGCAGCTCTCGGGGGCCCTGCTGCCCTGGGGAGGGACAGGGTCTGAGGACAGATGGATGCGAGGTCTGGCTCAGGCTGGGGGGTGAAGGCTCAGGGCGGTCGGAGCCCAGCTGGGGGCTGAGGACGTGGAGCAGATGCTGAGTACACCGTGAGGTGGAGCCTTGGGGGAAGGAGACTCAGGAGAGTTACAGGCAGGTGGGCGGCCAGCAGAATGCAGGGAAAGGGGCGCCCACCCCCAGGCCCTCCCCCGAGGCCGCCTCTCTGTTGGGCCAGGCCCTCCCAGGCATTTGGCTGACTCGGGTTTAAAGGACAGCGGGGTTCAGCAGCAGCGGAGGGCACAGCCACTAATATGCCCACTGATTTGATTGTATCAGCCGGGTTCAGGGCCCAGGTTCGATCCCTGGTGGGAGGACTGAGATCCCACAAGCAGCGCTGCCTAAAAAAACACAACAGAAATCAGAGCAGTCGTCCGGGGCCTGACTCAGCCTGTGCTCACCTTCAGGGCCTTCAGGGGAGCTGTGCGGGCGGCTTTCCCGGGGCGGTCAGCGTCCGGAAGGTGCCCATCTGCCCCCGGGTGGCGGGGTCACGGGCCGTGGGGCCTGGCTTCCTCCCGGGCCCACCGGGGCCTGGCCTCTGCGTCTCTGGCCACGAGCTGTCAGGGCCCAGCTCTGCTCAGGAGCCTCTGTTTCTAGGTCAGCCCCCACCAGCGGTGCTGGGGCGGGGACCGGCCGTGCCTGGCTCCTCGTGGTGAGCCCTGGCCCTGCCACCTCTGTTCCGTGGGGCTCGGCCTCCCCAGCAGGGGGCTGGCGCAGTGTGGCCGTCAGGGACTCCGCAGGAATTCAGTGACATGGCCCGCGCAGCCGTTCGAGCCTGCGGGGCCTCTCCGCAGGCCGGCCGCACTCTCAGGGCTGGGCACCCTGGCTGGAGGGGTGTCTGACTCAGCCAGGGGCACAGGAGCGCCTGGCATTTACAGAGGCGACTTTACCAGCAAAGGCAGCATCGCAGGGAGCCGTCCCACGGCCGGCCCTGCTCTGAAGGCTTTCTGAGCAGAGCAGAGGGAGTGTGAGCGCGTCTTGTGGGCGGGTCCTCATTTGGGTCCCACAGGGGACTTCGTTTAGTGACCACAACCCAGCCCTCCACCTCCTCGGCCTTTGAACTTCATGTGCGCCCTCACGGAAAGGTTGTCCTTGGCGTTTTCGTACCAGCTGGAGCCTAGGATGCGGTGGCAGGCACAGAGCTCTCTGTGCATGGGGAAAACCAAGTGTGGTAAATGGGGAGGGTCTCCCACGTGGCTCTGTGGTCAGGAATCCGCCTGCCAGTGCAGGAGGCCCGGGCTTGATCCCAGGGTGGGGTTGGTCCCCTGGGGAAGGGCCTGGCAACCCACTCCAGGGTTCCTGCCTGGAGAATCCCAGGGACGGAGGAGTCTGGCGGGCTATAGTCCATGGGGTCACAGAGAGTCAGACATGACTGAGTGACTAAATGTGCCTGTAACCCTCCAGGGTTGTCAGGCCGTCCTCCAGGGGATCTTCCCGACCCAGGGATTGACCCCGCATCCTTATGTCTCCTGCACTGGCAGGGGGTCCTTTACCACTAGTTGCCACCACAACAATTAAATAGGAAATTCTCACGGCATGATGGCCTATTCAAGTCCTGTAGCATAGCCTGTGTATAAGATTTTGTAGAATAATGAATTTAAAAGAAAGGTCATATACATGTAATATCCCCCCTCCCTCCCTTCTTTCTTGCTTCCTGCTGTAGGAAAGAAGACAACTTTGGGGAACTTCTTGGATTCTATGCACCTAACTCTTCTAACTTTGCATTAATATACATTTTTGTTTATATTTAATTTCTGTGACAGACAAATTGCATGCCCTTAATTGAATTAACACAAATTAGACCTGAAAGGAATTGAGGAATGAACATCTGGGATGTTTCTTGAAAGCTTTCTTATTGCTTGAAGCGCTTGGAAAAAAAATCCCTCTTCCTTAACGACACCAATTAAAGACATATTAGAGTTAATACCAGCAGCGTCTTTCCAAAGCGGGGGTGATCATGATGGCTTCTGATCCTATTATTTCAGAACTCAGAAGGCAAGTATTTAAAAGCAGGACTGGTTTCAGGGAGGCACCTGGAACTGGAGGAGCAGATGGAGTCTGGGGAGCGGGGAGCTGACCGATCCTAGAGGGTGACCTAGGACGCATCTGCCTGCTAGGGGAGGCGCGGGACTGGTACCCGCGGGACTCTCAGGGCTGGGGGACCTTCCAGGACACCCGGCACACGCCTCCCCTCCCCTCCCAGCCCCTTGCTTCAGTTCTTCGTCTTGTTTGCAGATGACGCTTGCCCGTCTCCAGTGGCTTGTGTGTGCCCCTGAGAGCCCAGGTGCGAGTCAACGGCTGGGCCTCTAAGCAAATGATTCCCTCAGAGAAGCAGGGCCTGTGTCCCCAGGCCATGCCTGCCGGCCTGGGCTGCGCCTGAGGAAGCTTCCTTCTGTGCCCACACTTGCGGGTCTCCAAGTGTTCGAGGGCAGGGCGCCCTCCGTCTCTTTGGCTGCCTCCCCATCTTCCTTACGTGTTTCTGCTCTTTCACGCCCATCCCTTCATCCTGCTGTGAGACATGGGTGGCTTCTTGAAGGCGCTGGTCCTCAAGTGAGGTCTGCAGGCCAGCAGGGTTAGCAGGACCGGGGACCTTAGAAATGCGGATTCACTCCACTCAGACCTCCTGAACCTGAAGAGCATGCGGGCAGAGCTCAGGCTCTGCGGTAACAAGCTCTCCAGGTGGGGTGGAAGCTCCGGAACCGCTGTCTGGTTTCCTGACTGGTCCGACGTGAGTGAGTCAGGAGGGACCAGAAATGCCACCGTCTCAGGGTGCGGGGAGGGGCTCAGGAGGGCGCCGGGGAGGACCTGTGCACGCTCACTTAGGACCAGCCCTCCCCCACGGGAGTCCGCACACCCTCTGGGCAGGAAGCCATGTTTAGTGTTAATCTCAGAAAAAATGCTCTGGGAGGCCTGCTTCCCACTACCCAGGACCTCTGGCGGGCAGCCGTGGGGCCTTCCTTCATGAGGCTGGAATTACCCTTCGTCCTCATTGGAAGATCGCACTTTCCATTCTTCTGGAGGTGGCAACGTTGAACGGAGGCAGTGACTGTGACGTGCCCCAGACCTCCGCGTTCGTGAGTGAGGGGGAGAGGGGGACATCTCACCCCGAGCAGAGTGGGATAAACACTCCATGCAGGTTGTACGTGGTCCCTGAGCGGATCATGGCTGTGCCCTCTCCTCGCAGGGGTGACGGGGGTGTCTCCTCACCCCCAAGCGGAAGTTTCACCAGCGATTCCTGAGCAGTGACACACGAAGGTCTCTTACAAAGGAGAGCCTCCGTCTGCTTCCCTCCTCTAGTTCTCCAGGAGGCTTGTTGGATAAGTGGTCTCTGTGGGCCCCGTGTGGGGCTTCCCTCGTGGCTCAGTTAGTAAAGAATCCGCCTGCAATGCAGGAGGCCCCAGTTCGATTCCTGGGTTGGGAAGATGCACTGGAGAAGGGATAGGCTACCCACTCCAGTATTCTTGGGCTTCCCTTGTGGCTCAGCTGGTGAAGAATCTCCCTGCATGTGCTAGACAGATCCACTGCCCAGTGCGAGAACAATTCCAGGGCAAGATGGGACCCATCCCAGAGTTCTGAAGGAAGTGACAAGAAAATAAACAAACAAGCAAAAAAGAATCTGCCTGCAATGCGGGAGACCTGGGTTCAGTCCCTGGGTTGGGAAGATCCCCTGGAGAAGGGAAAGGCTACCCACTCCAGTGTTCTGGCCTGGAGAATTCCATGGACTGTATAGTCCATGGGGTCACAAAGAGTGGTCTCTGTGAATTGAGGGCACTTCAGCAGGCAGATGGGTTCCTCTCTTATCTGCCTACTTGGCACACACCTCCCCCCCCACCCCCCACAATGTCCCACCATCTGCTGGATCATCTTCCCCACAAGCACAGTGAGAAAGCAAAGCTGTAACCTCCGAGCTTCCTGACGACGGAGGCTGGTCTGTATAACAGGGCCTTGGGAGCCCTCTGCCAGAATGTCATCTTAAAGATGTTCATTGTGTGCTAATCTGTAGAAGTACGTAGATCCCAATCTCCTAACCTTGGGGTGGGCATGTACACACAGCTGTATTTAGAGCAGATGACCAACAAGGACCTACTGTAGGGCAGAGGGAATCCTGCTCAAACCTCTGTGTAACAACCCAAGTGGGGGGAGAGTTTGAAAAAGAACAGATGTGTGTATTACATATAACTGGGTCACTCTGCCGTACCCCTGAAACTACACTCCAGCGTAAAATACAACGGTTCACAGTACCTCGCCTGCAGTGTGGCGCTCGTCTTGGTGGTGCTCGGATGAGGTCTGATCCTCCATCCTAGCGCCGCTTCTCAAGAGGGTCCCTGGCTCGGTGGGGAGCCCCCCACTTTCCTCACCCGTCCCTCACCACCGGGCAGCATCAGTCTCTGCCTTCTTTCCCGTCCCTTGGGGATTTGCTAGAATGTGGTTCACATGAGGCTCTGTGACCTGCTCCGCCTCCCCGGACACCATCAGGCAATGGGAAGGAGAGAGAGACCGAAGACCGGGCTTGGCGCCACGCCAGGCTGCCGGCCGTGGGAGAGCGAGAACGAGGGCCCCGGTGGGTCACGTCCCCCGGCAGGCCAGCCAGGCCCGGACAGCGGAGTTGCTGCCTCCTCTTCTCCTTTTCCACGTTCCACAGGAGAGGCACCTGGGTGGGGTGGAGTGGCCACGGCTCCCTTCCCTGTGGTCTCCACCCTCCGGGAGGGCTGGGACCCAGGACAGCAGGCCGCCATTCGGCGCCTGGCTTGTAGGAACGCGGCTCTGCACCCCAAGAAGAGGCGGGAGCCTCAGCCCAGCGGCTAGACCAGGTGATTTTTCATCTGTCGGAGGGACTGTCAGCATTCACGGTCCTGGGAGAGAGTCTTTCTCCCTGTCACGGGTGAGATAAACTCCCCCCAATGCTACGGCGGCGGCCAAGCTGCCAACTCCACATTTGCATTTCATAGTTTAGTTACAAATCAAAGATGTTGCCAGAACGCTCTGGTTCAGTTTGGGAAGGTAAATTGTAGTCATTATACTGGGGCACAGAAGGCATAGTCAATTTGAGGAGCACACACTGCTAAGACGGGGGTCAGTCCTTCAGGGGTGACCGAGGGCGGCGTGTTTGCAAACAGGTACGTCTTCCTCCAGATGGAGGTGCCCGATTTAACCAGCTCTCTGTTGATAGGGAGCTACTGTTGGTAGGAGCATCTCACAGATGGGGGGAACTGCAACACCATCTCTAAACGTCGAAGACCACAGAAGGTCCTCCAGGTCTTGCTGGGGATGCTATCGAGGGTCGCCAAGTCTTGGCCAGAGGAAGTGCAGTCTTCACGAAGGCCCCGCGGTCAGGCCAGCGGTCGATACTGGGACAAAGGAGCCCCAAGCGGGGCTTTGTCTGCTTACTGTTCAATAAAAGTGCTTTGCTGGGAGAAGGCAGTGAAGCTCTCAGTTTTGAGGGCTTGATATATATGGATATTAAACTCGTCATCAGAACTGAGTGCCCACCGCTTCTGTTTCCTTTGAGAGCCGGGCAGGGTAATTGGAAAGCCGCGGCGGTCCTTGTGCTGAAGCAGCATAAATCTCCGGGGGGTGACGGGCTGACAATGGGCACCCTCCTTCACTATCAGGGTGGCCCTTGTCTGAACTATTTATTAACCGAGATGTGAATGGGCCAATGAAGGGCCAATTTATATGTAACCACAGGAGATGTATTGCGACTGCCTTAAACATTGATTTCCTTCCTGCGTTTGTTCTTAGTGGGGTATAGACGTGCAGAAGTGCAATAATGCGGGTCTGTCCTTATCAGATCTTGGATATTTCCCCAGACTGTCTGCAGCCATTAACCTTGCATATTATCTGACTTTGGTGATTAGTACCGGGCACATAAACCCGTATTGATGGCCGGTCTTGGTGGAGAATAGTCTGCTGAGTTATTGGGGGCTGGATTTTGCTGACTCTGTGATACAGACGATAGTATTATGCTGGTGCTGCGAGATTGCTCATTTGTCATCTCTAGGTGTGCGGTGTGGCCATGCGGGGCTGGGCTACGGGGAGAGGCTTGTTGAGAAGCGTCAATCCCAACTCACTGCGCTTCCCAAGGCTGCGCTGGGGCAGCCGCACCCGCTGACTCTGGTGAAGACCAAGCCACTGTGCTCTCGCTCTCTCGTCCTTGCTCTGCTACCGCGGCTGCTGTTGCTCAGCCGCTCAGTCGTGTCCGACTCTGTGACCCCCGTGGACCGCCGCACGCCAGGCCTCCCTGTCCATCACCAGCTCCCGGAGCTCGCTCAAACTCACGTCCATCCAGTTGGCGATGCCATCCAACCATCTCACCCTCTGTCGCCCCCTTCTCCTCCTGCCCTCAGTCTTTCCCAGCATCAGGGTCTTTTCCAGAGGGTCAGTTCTTCGCATCAGGTGGACAAAGTACTGGAGTTTCAGCTTCAGCATCAGTCCTTCCAATGAACACCCAGAACTGATCTCCTTTAGGATGGACTGGTGGGATCTCCTTGCAGTCCAAGGGACTCTCAAGAGTCTTCTCCAACACCACAGTTCAAGAGCATCAATCCTTTGGCACTCAGCCTTCTTTACGGTTCAGCTTTCACATCCACACGTGTCTCCTGAAAAACCACAGCTCTAACTATAGGGACTACACAGTAACAGAGTGTAGCCCTTTAAATAATTGGACCATGAGTCCATGTGGACAGGAGTTCAAAGGCATCAGTTCTTTGGTGCTCAGCCATATTTATGGTCCAACTCTCACATCCATACGTGACTGCTGGAAAAACCATAGCTTTGGCTATACAAATCTTTGTGGGCAAAATAATGTCTCTGCTTTTTCATATGCTGTTTATGTTGGTCATAGCTTTTCTTCCAAGGAGCAAGTGTCTTTTAATTTCATGGCTGTAATCACCATCCACAGTGATTATGGAGCCCAAGAAGATAAAGTCTGTCATTGTTTCCATTGTTTCCCCATCTACTGGCCATGAAGTGATGGGACCGGATGCCATGATCTTAGTTTTTCACCTCTGTTCCTCCTGCTCTATCTGCCGTCTCTGTCTGGCAGACTAGCGGGGTTACAACTGGACCATGTGCACTCAGACTCAGAGGCTTCCTGCCCTGGTGATGATAGTCTGAGCGGCCAGTTCCTGTCTGGTCCTTCTTAGCCCCCAGCAACTTGGGTCTCCAGATCCCATAGAATGTGGACTCCCGAAGGTTGCTCATAGAAGGGAGCCCCAAACGAAGGCATCGCCCCTAAAAGACACAGGATCCCATGTCCTCATGGTGTGGGGTGATGCTGAGCCCGTTTATTATGTGTGTGTGTGCTCAGCCATGTCTGACTCTTTGCCACCGGAGGGACTATAGCTCGCCAGGCTTCTCTGTTGGTGGGATTTTCCAGACAAGAATACTGGAGTGGGTTGCCATTTCCTTCTCTAGGGAATCTTCCCAACCCAGAAGTCAACCCCCTATGTCCTGCATCTCCTGCCTTGGCAGGCAGATTCTTTACCACTAGCCCCACCTGGGAAGCCCCTGGTCATTATGATCAGGACCAAATTCCCAACCTGCAAGTGGCATGAGCAAAGCCAACTTGGAGTTACGGCACTTTAGAAGTTGGGAAGGGCTGGAATGACTGTCTTGCCCAGAAAACCATGATGTCAGCAGGTGGTTAGTGGACCCACTAGAATGGCATTGGGTCTTCACATTTTTAGCCCATCCCTTCCCATCGCTGGTCTTTTGAAGATGCTAAAGGCAGCAAGTTGAGAGTCTACAAGCCTTGTTGAAGGGCTGGGTTTGCCCAGACAGTGTTAGACATGGCCGGCTCCTCCCTGCACCATGCCTGCGAGGCCACGTGTGAACAGCTGTGCTCGGACCTGGGGCATGTGGCCGGGCTCGTCCCCACAGGCAGTGAGGGAGAAAGCACCTCCATCAAGGGATATTCCGTTCTAAGATATTTTTAATTGAAACAGGCATTAGCTGTGCTGTATACGGTACAAATAAACGCCTAAGTACAAAAGATAGCAACATATAAATGAAATAAAATTATCTGGGCATGGTGTGATGCTTGTGAAGAAGTCAACAATGGTCATAGTTTGATTTTTTATTCTACTAAGGCGGATTCTTAACCAGGGAAGTGCCGCACAGTTTGAGATTTTAAACTTTGGCTTGGACAGCCACGCTGGGTCTCCTTTTGAAGTCAGAAGCCTTCAGTGGATTGGAGTCTTGTCTCTCTGATGTCCTGGGTGTGGGGCCTCAGCTGAGTCCCCTTGGTTAGCCTCTCTGGTCCCTAGTTCCCTATTGACCCCCGTGGACTGAGCCCCCAGTGTTCTGATGGCTCCAGGCCACGTTGTGCTGTCTGTGAAATGAGAGAGGTGAGTGGCGTGCCTTCTACTCTCCCTTCTCGTTCTAGAATCCTGAGATCCAGGCTAGAGATGAGAGCTAGACCAGACTGGATTCCAGGATGGTGACCAGAGACAGCTCGAGGGGAGGGGAGGAATCCGAGCTGGGTCCTCCGGGGCAGGGGGCTCCTGTGGTGTGGGGAAGGCCCCCGTGTCTGGGGGTGTCACCCACCATGGTGGTCCTTGGATGGAAGGAGCCCGAGTAGCAGAGGAGGAACGCCTCAGAGACGTTGCCCCGTGGTTCCAGGGAGGTGGAGGTGGATCAGGCAGAGTCCAGGGCCTGGGATGCTCTGCTTGGGCTCTGAGGAGCCATCTTAGTCCTCAAGCCTGCCCGGGTCTCCTTCCAGCCCTGGAGGAAAGCTTGGGTGGTGACTTTCAGCCTTCTGGATGGTGGAGGGAACGGTCAGGCTGACCGCCTCTCCTGAGACCCTCCGGGGCGCAGGCAGGAGCCAGCCCTGCTGGTGAAGCAGCAACAGGCGGGACGCACCTTCCACCCCAGGCTTGCGCATCATCAGGGCCCGGCAGGCACGGAGGTCCTGTGGAGTGGAGACCTGACCCGGGGAAATGCTTTCCTGACCCCCAACCTGCGTGAGCCAGCCTCGCTCCATTGAGGAAGAAAGAGTGGCCTGAACCTCCTCAGCCTCTGCTGAGAAGCTGGCTGCACCCGAGCCTCTGCTGAGAAGCTGGCTGCATCCGAGCCTCCGCTTCATCTTCCGATTCTGAGACGGTGACGTCAGCGTCAGCCCAGAAAACTGGACTTTCCCAACTCATGTCTCCTCCAGCCGCCCTGCTGCCCACGCAGTACCTGAGTGTCTCTCCGCTTGGGGGGGCTCCTCGCTTTTGCAGACGTGGGGCTTTCTGTCTGCCTCCTTCACGGTGGTACCGGGTGAGGCGCTTGACGACACAGCGCCTGTTTTCGGCCGAGTCGGTGCCGAGGCAGCCGTCACTCCCAGCCTCCTGTCTTCCCTGCGTCAGTGGCATCTCGTACTTGCCCAGACTCACTTAGGGTGAGATGGTCTTTCTTTTGTTTCTACTTCAAGCAGTCCCCAAGAGTTGAAAATTTCTGGAAGTGCAGGAGGTGGATAGTGTTTTCCAGAAAATGCTGAAATTTTAAAGTGTTCACCATTCATTAATTTGCTGTTTAATAGTATCCGTATTTGCACCAAACTGCTCAAGGCCACAGGTAATGCAGGGAGGGCCAATCGCGAATGTGTGTTTCTCTGAGGGAGCCTGGTCCCTGGCAATGTGTGCGCTGGAATTGCTGTCACATCCTCTCCTGAACTGCAAGCTGGCTGAAGACTGGGTTTGCCCGGGGAGCCTTGGATGCCCCGTGAGACGTGCGGGGAACTCGTGTGGCTGTGTCTCCCTCCGTGAGACTCTGAGCCTGGGTCCTGTGCCCCGGTGCTGTTGCATTTCTGGGGTTTATCTTCTGGAATTGTCTTCAGTTTGGGCTTACAAGCAGCAAGAACTCAATTTCCTTTTGATTTGCTGTTGTTCTTCAGTTGCGAAGTCATGTCCGACTCTCTGCGACACCATGGACGGCAGCACACCAGGCCTCCCTGTCCTTCACCATCTCCCAGAGTTTGCCCAAGTTCGTATCTATTGAATCGGTGATGCCATCAGACCATCTCATCCTCTGTCATCCCCTTCTCCTCCTGCCTTCTATCTTTCCCAGCATCAGGGTCTTTTCCAATGAGTTGGCTCTTCATATCAGGTGGTCAAAGTTTTGGAGCTTCAGCTTCAGCATCAGTCCTTCGAATGAATACTCAGGATTGATTTCCTAAAGGATCAATTGCTTTCATCTCCTTGATGTCCAAAGGACTCTCAAGACGCTTAGCACAATCCTTTGGTGCTCTGCCTTCTTCTTGGTCCAGCTCTTACATTCCTACATGACTACTAGAAAAACCGTAGCTTTGACTAAATACACTGAACATAAGAGCTTCCATTTAACCGTTTCTCAGCATACATTTCAGGGGCATTTAGTGCATTCACAGAGCGGTGCCCTCATCGCCGGATCGTCTCCATCCTCCCAAATGGAAACTCGCCCCCGTGAAACACTGATTGCCATCCCCACCCTGTCCCTGTGACCACATCCCCTCTCTGCCTCTGTGGGCTGGACGACTCCGGGTCCCCCATAGGAGTGGAATCAGATGCATCCATTCTGTTGCAACTGGGTTCTTTCCCTCAACACTGTCCTCAAGGTTCATTTGCGTTGTTGTGGGATGGAGCCACAGTTCCTTCCCTTCTCTTTTTTGTGGTTGTGCCAGATGGCTTTCAGCATCTTAATTCCCTGCATGCTAAGTCGCTTCAGTTGTGTACAATTCTTTGCGACCCCATGGACTATAGCCCGCCAGGCTCCTCTGTCCTTGGGGGGTCTCCAGGCAAGAATACTGGAGTTGGTTGCCATTTCCTACTCCAAGGGATCTTCCCAACCAAGGGATCAAATCTTCATCTCTTATGTCTCCCACATTGGCAGGCTGTTCTTTATCACTAGTGCCACCTGGGAAGCCTGGCCAGGCATTAAACCCAGGCCTTCAGCAGTGAGAGTGCCGAGTCCTAACCACGGGACCACCAGGGAATCCCCTCCCTCCCTTCTCAAGGCTGAGCAGTGCTCACTGTACGGATGGACCACACTGGTTATCCATCACCTGCTGGCAGATGCTGGGTTGTCTCCGGTTTTGGCCGCTGTGGATGCTGCTGCCACGAGGACCTGTTTGAGTCCCACTGTGGGTCCTCAGCGGCCACACCCATCCTTCTAGGCTTTCTCAGAGGCCGTCCCACATGGGGGCCAACTCTGCCACCTCCCTTGCCAGGCTCAGCACAGGTGTCTCCATCCTCCCGGGCCGCCCGGTGGGCAGGTGTGTGTCCCTGTGTGTTGCCACCACGCCCTAGCCTGCTGCCGTACCCTTTTTCCTCAGTCCCACATCTCAACTCAAGTCTCTGAAAGGCAGGATTAGGTGTGAACCTCATGTGACCAACAGATAGATATGTATTCATCACATTAATAGAGACCCAGATGCATGGACAACTTAGTGATGACTTATCTTTAAATTCATTTTAACCTCTACCCTCACTCTGACCTTCCTCAATGTCTATGCCTCTTTTCTCTTCAGAGCCCCGACATCCACAACACCCTTATTCACAAGGAGTTGTTGGGGTGCTCCATCTCCTGACCACAGCATCTCTGTATAGAGATGCTCTATGGATGGGGGAACTAGCCCTGAAATGACGGCGATGCCTTTGTTTGGAGAAATTCCAGGCTTTTATTTTCTTGCAATAGAATGTGAACCCGTCTACAAAGGGGGAAACTATGGCAAAATAAATAACGAAAACCACTTTTCATTGACTTCTCAGGTCATTTGACCTGACCCCACGTCTCGGTGGTCAGCCCTTTGGCTAACTACTGATGGTACAGAGAGATTATTTTCACAGTTTCGTGCTGATTTCCCTATTCGTCAATTTCTCGGTTTTATGTTCTCGGGTCGGCCCTGGGCCCACAACAAAGGCTTGGTCCATCAGGACAAAGGCACCCATTGGTCACTCGCCAAACCACATACCCAGGAGAGGAGCAGTCACCGATAGCTTCTCTGGGGACCACACTGATCAACCCAGCCTGACAGAGATACTCGTTTGATCCCCATTCTACCCATCTGCCCGCATCCATCTGCAAATCCTGCCATCCCACGAAAAGCAAGACGTGCAGCCCCAAAGCCAGAGGGATGCTGCCAAGGGTTATGAGAAGCCCACCCCTGACGGTTAACAACTGTCACTCCGGTTACCACCTCCCACCTCCCGCCCCGTCTCTCTATCCTTAATTTTAAACCCTTGAAAGCAAATGGAGAGAGCTGTGCCTTTTCTTCAGCGCATCTGTGGGTGGTCGCTAAGGTGACATATTAAATGACCTCCCCGGGAGCCAGTTTTGTAATAAACCGTTTAGTGCCTCGCAAGCCTGTGTGTTTCTGCTGGGCGGTTATTTGTTTCACTGAGATTAAAGAACTCTGAACTTTCAGCCTGTGCTATTTATTGTGTTGAGCTGTGTTTAAAGGAAATCTACTGCTTTCCCATTGATGGGAGGCTCTAGCTAACAGCACTTTAAAGAAGTGGAAAATGCTCAGTTATCACCCAATGTGAGTGGGATCAATAGTAGTTCAGTAGTGCCTGATAATTGGAGGAGCTGTTACACACAAGAGCTGGTGTCTCCTTGAGTGAGTCTTATCAATCTGTTGTCCACCATCCTCTGATAATCAGACTGAAAATATGGTGGGGAATTTTCCTTTCTTAAAATCAAGCTTGTGAAGAACATTAGAAATATGATGGAAAAAAAAAAAAAAGCAAACCCTCATTGTTCAACTCAGCAGGGAGGAAAATCCAGGAGGTGGGCAGCTCTCTGCCGGACAGACGGAAACCAGAGAGGCAGAAGGCGTGGCGTTGGGAGGGCCGCTCAGAGACGCGGTGTCAGAGGCCGGAGCGGCCGCTGCCCTCCTGCCTTCCCCCAGCCCTCCTCCCCACCCCCGATCCGGGCGGGGGTCACGGCTCGAGAGGAGCTGTGGTCAGAGCCCCCGCCGTGGTCACTCCAGCTTTCTGACCACGTCACAGGGCTTCCACGAGCCCGCTGCCGGGGGCTAGGAAGGCCTTGGAAGAGAAGCGTTCAGACACAGTCAGGAGGCGTGGCTGTTGTTCTTGTGCTCGGCTGCTCAGCCACGACCGACTCTGTGAGCTCATGGACCGGAGCCCAAGGATCCTCTCTCCACGGGATTCTCCAGCAAGAATCCTGGAGTGGGTTGCCGTTTCCTTCTCCAGGGCATCTCCCCGACCCAGGGGTGGAACCCATGTCTCCCGCGTGGGCAGCCTGGTTTCTGACCGTGAGCCACCTGCGGAGCCCCAGGAGGCATCAGAGCCCATGCCCCAGCCTTGTCTGTGCTGAAGACTCAAACCTCTGAGCCGTTCTCTTGGTTCATCCTTCACTGAGTCAGGGGATCCTCAAGTCCTGGCTGGGGGAGGGGGGCGACCCTATGTGGGGTAGATCTCAGCTGAGATCCCCGTCTTCCGGGGCCCCGTGTCTGGTCGTGCATCTCTTGTTCCTGAGAGGCAGGCAGTGAGCAGCGTATGCTGCTGACTTGCTCTCTAGGCCCACGGGCAGAAGCGTGTCTGGGCTCTCATGACCTGGTGGCCCGTGGGACTCTGGGGGCAGGTCAGCCCTGGTGGATGGACCTTGTCTGGTTCCCTCCGCTCACTCCGGGCCGGCGTGCCAGACCCAGGCCAGCTCTGTTTTGCCGAGACTCTGTGAGGTCTCAGTATTTCAGAGTCCTGCCTCCTTGGGGCCAAAAGCCCAGTGTCCCCCTGGGGTTGGAGGGCCTGGTCGGCAGTCACGTCCACACCATCCGCCGCTGGACCGTGAGCTGGTGGAGAAGCAGGACTGCAGTCTGCCTGCTGTGCCCGGGACGCCTGGCACTGCGGGCACGGGTGTCTGGGGACGCAGTGACCTCCAGGTGACAGACCTGCTCTCTAGAATCGCTGTTTCCTAGAGCGGGAGTGTTCACATCATGAAATAACCTCATGACTGAGTACCTGTCGGTTTGCACTCATTTCTGGTGATTCCTCAAGAGGCATGTCAGAGCTTCGCTGGACACCCAGGAGCTGCCTCTAAGGACGGACCGGCCGGTCCGCGTCCCAGATCACATCCATCACAGTGGGGTTTGCTGAGAATTTTACCCGAAGAAGCGCTGCCTAGAGCCCTTCGAGAGGAGCGAGTTGCTGAAGTTCTAACAAGACTTTCCCCTCCGAAAATCGAGCTGCGTATTTCAGGTACTAGTGTGAGGGGCTTCTCTGGCGGCTCAGCGGTAGAGAACCCGCCTGCCAATGCAGGAGACACAGGGTCGATCCCTGGGTCTGGAAGATCCCCTGGAGAAGGGCATGGCCACCCACTCCAGGATTCTCGCCTGGGAAATCCCATGGACAGAGGAGCCTGGCGGGCTGCAGTCCCGGGGTCACAAAGAGTTGGACACGACTGCACAACTCGCACTTTACTTCGGTGTGAGGTGTACCAGGGTGGGGGTACTTGTGAGGGGTACTGTTCTGGGGGTGCCAGGCACCTGTGCCGGCTGGTTGGTGTGCTCCGTGGGCTGGTCTAATGGTCTCAGGGACGACAGTTCATTCTGTGGTGTAAATGGTCCAGCCTGAGTCACAAAGGCAGCTCATGGCTATTTTCTGACATGTGCTACTAAAAGGAAGGCTTTTCCCCAGTCTCTGCCTTAGTTTCCCCTGATCAACAGAAAATGTCGATTTTTTCATGCACATGTGAACAGGTAAATGCAATTCCTTTTACAGATGACTTTAACATTTATTTATTTGTTATTTGTTGGGCTGCACCAGATCTTAGCTGTGGCATGTGGGATCTACCCACTTAATGTCTTCAAAACGCTTTGAGAACCAATCTGTAGCCAGACCCCGAGATATCTGTCCGTATCCTTCGGTGGCATTTTTCCAGAAAAGCACAGAAATTTATGAGCATGTCTGTGTAAAATGGAACTTCCAGATGCTGTGAGCCAAAGGAGGCTGCCAGCATCCACACGCCGCTTCGGCGGAGGGCAGAGTCAGGACGGGACTGGAGCCGGTATAGCTGCGGGTTCACGGGCAGCGCTGCTGTCCACCCCCAGGCCTGGCCTGGCAGCGTGGCCCAGGGGAAGGCCTGCATCCCAGCCTCTGGGACAGTAACACACCTCCTGTTCGTCTGAAACACACTGGGCGCGAGGAGCGAGATGAGTGAGACGCGCATCCTGGTGTAATCGCTGACTTTGGCCGAAGCAAGTTGCCTAATGGAAGTAAGTGGGGAAGCCCTTCGGCCAGTGCCCTTGAGCTGAATGGAATGGTCTGGGCTGCTCATGAGACCAAGACGGTTAAACGTGGAGGCCGGGGGTCTCTGCAGCTCGCTGTCCAGCACTTACGGACGGTGCTTGGTGGTGACTGTAAGCCCCCCCGCCCGCCCCTTTCTCGTCTTCCGCCCTCTTCCTCTGCTGCTTCACGGGCGTTCCATGGAAGGGTGTTCCCTTCCATCTGCAGCATCGGAAGACTTAATGCAACTCCCACTAGAAAATAAGAACGGCCACATGCCCTGCAGAACACACGGAAGGGGAGGTGGCCTCCTTCCCCGTCTCTGCCGCGGCCGCGGACGCCTGGCGTGGGGACAGGGGTGACCCGCCTGCCTGGCAGGCTCGGCCTTTCCTCATCTGGGCTCGGTGTCCCTGTCAGTTGCATTCAAATCATCAAAATCACTTCCCTGGTTTTGTGTGCTAAGTTGCTCAGTTGTGTCTGACTCTCTGTGACCCCATGGACAGTAGACCACCAGGATCCTGTCCATGGGGTTCCCCAGGCAGGAATACTGGAGTGGGTTGCCATGTCCTCCTCCAGGGGATCTTACCAACCCAGGTATTGAACCTAAGAATACTGGAGTGGGTAGCCTATCCCTTCTCCAGGGGAACTTCCTGACCCAGGAATCAAACCAGGGTCTCCTGCGTTGCAGGTGGATTCTTTACCAGCTGAGCTACCTGGGAAGCCCTCTTTGTTGATATTGGCAGCAGCCAAATGGGTCAGCCAGAGAAGGACAGAGTGCCCCCTTACATTATGTTTGTTGCATTACAAATGCAAATTTGCAGGAATTTAACAACAAAAATAGCAAACCAACTCCTAGCCAAGAACACGAATTTCCTGCATCATTTACTAATGAGTCTCCTGACTCATTGTCCTCTTGATGAACACAGCCCCGAGTCTGTCTGCAGAGGAGACCACCGTCTTCCCAAAGCAGCGTCCGTGCCCCACTCAGCAGGGCAGGGGCTTTTCCCGGTGATCGTGGAAAGCCCCCAGCTTCCAGCTCCCCCCTCCCTTGTTGTCGTTGGGGAGGGGACTTTGTTGGCCTCCCTGTCTTCCCTGCTGTCCCTCCACACGGGACAGGACATGGTTGGGGCAGGGAGAGGTAGGGGCCCAGCATAGACCACCCTTGACCTGCTGGGGCTGTGGTCCTCCTGGCCCGTCACAGCTGTGGCCCCCAAGTCCTGCTTCAGTAGAGCCTGTGTGATCCAAAGGGCAATCTTAGCATGAACTTTGAAATTGGCTCTACAGAATGGGAGGATTTTTTCCAAATTAAGCTTTATTTTATGTAATTGCTTTCTAATTGTGCTTCTGGGGAAGACTCTTGAGAGACACTTGGGCAGCAAGGAGATCCAACCAGTCCATCCTAAAGAAAATCAGTCCTGAATATTCATTGGAAGGACTGATGCTGAAGCTGAAACTCCAATACTCTGGCCACCTGATGTGAAGAACTGACTCATTGGAAAGGATCCTGATGCTGGGAAACATTGAAGGCAGGAGGAGAAGGGGACGGCAGAGGATGAGGTGGTTGGATGGCATCACCGACTCAATGGACGTGAGTTTGAGCATACTCTGGGAGATGGTGAAGGACAGGGAAGCCTGGTGTGCTGCGGTTCATGGGGTCACAAAGATTCAGACATGGCTTAGCAACTGAACACACCCACAATCACCTTCCAAACCTATAGAAGGTGAATTGATAGACTCTCACAGATCTTTGCATTTTTCTTTGAACTCTCCCCGATCTTAGTAACATGTCAGAAGCAGGGCAGGCCATCTCCCTTACACTTCATTTATCCCAAAACAGGCATTCCCCACCTTCGACGCTTTACAGCAGGTGCGTCGCCGCCCCCAGCGCCTCATCTGGACACCGCTCCTTCCTGGTGGTGCACGCGGCGTGTCTAATGGCCGCCGGGGTTCCGCCTTTAGTCTGAGACTAGGATGTGCCGTCTCCTCCTGAAACTAGGATGAAACACTGGAGACAGCGTTGATCCCTGTCCCTCCAGCCTCGCCCCGGGCTCCTGGGACAGGGCTGGGACAGCCTGACCTGTGATCTCCGAGGCTCACGTCAGGATCCTGATCTCGTAGGAGCCAGAGTTATTCTGCAGTGTGTGTGTGTGTGTGTGTGTGTGTGTGTGTGTGTGTGATTTTTAGGTGGATCGTGCGTTGATCACCAAATCCTTTTCGGGAAGACCCTTCCCTCCCTCATCTCCTTTCTCTCCCTCCCCCTCCCCTCTTTCCTCTCCCCCTTCCCCCGGCCCCTGCTCTTTCCCTCCATCACCTGCTCTGATGCTCCTAGCTAAGCTCACTGCCTGTAACCGCTCTCGTCTGCCCCTGCTTGGTCAGAATAAAGCGTGTGTCTTCCGGGTGTTAAATTTGGAAACCCGACTCAGGCTCTCAGCTGCTTCCCCTTGAAGCCTGAGCTGCCTCGGCTGCTGGGCTGCTGCGGGAGAACCTCTTGCAGGAAGCCCAGCCCCAGGTCCCGGTCTCCTTCAGGTCAGGGCGCTGGGCACACAGGGTCCTAGCTCCGTGGGCAAGCCCCGCTTGTTTTAGGGGCTCGCTGGGCTAGTATTTCTCTTGGGGGGTGAGCACGACCTGACCCCTGGAAGCCCCCCTGCTCCATCTGCCCCTAAACTTTGTTCCTTGGCTGAGGTGCAAGGTGAAGGCAGGATAGAGCCAGGTCCTCTTTCTACTGACGCAGTGGAGAGGAAGCCAGGGCGGGAGGTGCGTCCTGGGGAGTCCGGGGGTCTCGCGCTCGCTGAGCCGGGGGTGGACCAAGGCCTCCTGAGGGCTGTTGGCCCCGCGGACGTCTGGGTGGCACACACTGGCCTGGGGACTGGCCCAGTCAGGGTCCGTCTGTCCTCAGCTCCCCGGCTCCTCTCCCTAGAGAAGAGGCCCTCCCAACATCTCTCAGAAAGGTAGCCTCCCCTGGGGGCGGCAGAGGACAGGAGGTGGCCTCCAGGCCTGCGGCGTGGATGAGGGGGGACAGGCGGGCTGGCTCTCTGCCCCCCACCATGGGCAGCTCTGCACCCACCAAGAGGGAGCCCCTCAGGGCCTTCTTCCAGCTGACTGAATGCCCAGGTGACTTCTCCCAGGGTCGGTTTCTGACAGATGAGCGGTGGGCGGTTTTCCTCCGACCCTCTCTTCACAGACCAGCAGAGGAGGCTGGAAACCTGCTTTCACGTTCCCTTTCAGAGCCGTTACCGGAGATCATGAGCTGACCTCAAATCCAAGCCTGTGTTTACACGCCTGGCTGAAGGCAGCCGAGCTGGCTTCCGGTCACCCCCGTTCTGCTGGGCAGCTTCGGGCGGGGGCATGAGCCTGGCAGGACCGGTGAGCGGGTCTGCCGGCCTTCCCTCCCGACACACCGCCGCCGCGTGTGGGGATTGCTCTGGCTTAATCCCACTTACAGAGAAAAGCTTCTTTTCAGGGATGTCGGTGCCATCCTGCTTCTGGGGCTTAATCTTATGTAGGTGGAATATTAGAGTTTGGGATTCATCAGGGGAAAGCTTGTGTTTTGTGGCAGAAGGAAAAAACGTTAAGTTAAATAACAATAAGGAGATTTGGAAGAATTTCAGCTCCGTAAACGGGCTTTCTGCCTTCCTTTCCTGGGAGAAAGAGGTTTCCTTTCTCTTCAGAAAATTCAAAATCAGAAAGCATTAGAGACTGTTCTAATTTTGAATACCACTCTTCTTATTGGCATTTTCCTTCAGCAACCATTTAAGGGTTTCCACTGTTAGTGTTTTGTTATAGAATTAATTTCTACTGTGTCACTTTAAAAGTATTAAATAATTTTTAAAATATCTAAAGGTAAAATGCATTCATTCTTAGGTGATGTTTTACATTACACATTTTCTTGGAACTGCTTTTACTAAAAAACATGTATAGAAACAGTTTTAAATAGAGCCTCAGCACTAGTTTTGTAAAATATTTTACAGGGTGCACGTGCCGGGAATGCATTTTCATTTATGTATTTTCGTGCCGTGGTTCTTCTTCCCCTGTTGGGCCGACCCACTTCTGGGTCTGTTGTTAGCGGCGCCGGAGGCTCCAGGGCTGGGGTGGAGGGATCTCTCCCTTCAGAGCTCAGCTGCATTCCCAGCTTTTGCAAATAGATGGCACTTTGCCCTCACCCGAGAACAGCCCGAGCAGGGCTTGGCACATGGAACACACACAATGGTCCCTGTCTGAGTCAGACGCGTATCTGTTCCTATTCACGTGGAGGCTGAGAGATTAAAGTTAAACCTCTCCGAGGACAGCAGTATTGCGTCTCTCTTAACTGCTAACACCTTAAACACACAACTACCCCAGGTATGAAAATTAGCACATTTTCTTATCTGTTTCTCTGATTTTTATTCTGCATTGGTGCATGGCGATCTTTGATCCGGAAGAGCAAAAGAAGATAGTGTCCTGAAAGTTAGATTGGAAATAGCATTGTGTGTGGCTGTGAATGTTTTTGGTGATTAATGTGTTGCAAAAGGCCCTTGTGAATATCTTAGCTTCCTCCTGCTTTCCACCATCGGCACACACGTGTGTGCGGGTGCACGCGCACACACACACACACACACACACACACACACACACACACAGGAGGCTTACAGCCCCTCACGCACACAGAGGGGAAAAAAATCCGGCTGTTGTCTTGCAAGTGTTACTTATCATATTAATTAAAATCTGGTGACAGGATAACACCACCAGCTGTGTGGGAGAGCGAGGGAAATTAACAAACGTTTGATTTGTTGTCTTGCTAATGTGACACTTATTATACAGGTCAGAGTAAAACAATACCTCAGCCAAAATATGCTAATGTGCGCGGAACTGTTGCGGTTGTAAAAACATTGGTGTTTATTATAATGAGGCAAAATAGCACGTTACCTTTAAGAGAATGAAGTGATCTTTGAATCTAATGGCAGAACTAAATTTTTAAACACTGAGTCGTCGGGAGTAAAAAAAAAAAATGCATTTAAAAACTTGTCCTATGTAAGTTTCCAAAAAACAATATAAGAACTTGTTTTAAATGATTTGAGTTCAAAGAAAACACATTTGCTGTTTCCTGTTTAGTTTTATCAGGATGAGAGGGAATTCTACGGAAACGAGCAGACTGCAAATGCTGTTGGTGCTTTGACATCAATCCATCAAATGTGTGAAGATGGGGGTGGTTTACAGTTGGGTACTGCTTAAGGAGAAATAGTAAACTCATTTATTCATATAAATGCCCCTACTAAGAATGACAGTTGAAATTGTTTTTAAAAATTGTATAAAAGAGCATAGTACCAGAGAGTACAGTTTTACAGGAATTTGTTACTGCCTCATGCCCCCTTCCTCCTCACTTGGCTCCACACCCTCCCTCAGTCCTGCAACTAAAACAAAGCATACTTTTTCAAAATACCAGGCAGACTCCTTCCCTTTCTCCATCACTCTCTGAGTCAGCAGTTAGAACCTGTGTCTGTAAGTCCAGGCTGGGGCGGGGATGCTGTGCAAATGCAAAGATAAGTCACCTCAGACATTCCTTGGAGGTCACATTCAGCATTTTGCATCTACAAGCTCACAAGAATATCTGATTTTTACCTTCCTCAGCGCTTTCTCATCCCAGCACAGCGTATTTTCCTTCCTTCCCTTCTGGGGTTTGATCACGGGGCGTACGAAGTCGAACATTTGTTTGACAGTCCTTGACAGCAGGTAATGTAGATTTTGCCCAAGAGAACACCAGTCATTGGGAGCAGAATTTTGAGCGAGCCTTCTACATCCAAGGTCAGATGGTGGGATCAGACGGAACGGGGACCCCTTTCCGATGTAGGGCAGGGCGGTGGGAGCCAGGAAGGCTCAGGTGCCCTGACCGCCAAGCTTGTGTGCAGGTTCAGAGCCTCTTGCTTCTCTTGGGGCTCTGTCCTTTTAGGTGTGAATACTTCCCACAGCAGGGGCCTAGAAGCTGCGGGAGGTGGTGTGTGCGTCCCTGCGAGGTGACCTCGGGTCTCAACACTCAGCCCTCCGGGGCCCCGCCGTGATGAATGCAGTTTCTGACGCGTCACTGTAGGTTCCTTTGGCAGAGGGAAAACTGCTTTATATCTGCTTATCACAATATCCTGAATAATTTCATTCAGAAAGCAAATGCCTGATAATTAAGTCAAAATGGCGATTTCCGAATGCTGGGGGTTCTGGGACAGTTTGGGCTCTAAGTTGTGAGTTTAGAAATGCTGCAATAACACTTTGCTCTCAAGCCACCTAACCGAGCTCCACGGAGAGGGACCCTTGTCACTGATTAAATCTATATAAATAAACACGTCTGCATCTGTGGGGAGCACAGTGAGATTAGGTACAAAATATGACACTGCGCACACAGATTCTCAGCCATTAGGAGGTAATTTTCAGCTCTGTTCAAACTGACAGAGCAGGCAGAGGTTAGTGCGCCAACTAAACTTCTTTTTCTCCAAATCCAGTAGCTTTAATTAAGTCTGTTCGACAGAACTGGCATTTCAACATACAAAGACGTTTAACTCTGACCGTCCCCCCCCCCAAAAAAAAAGTTTATTTAGCTTTGAATGGATTTTTGTGCTTTGAAGTGCTTGTTTTTTCCCCAAACATTAAATTATTAGTGAAAGCGTGCAGGCAATAAATCACAAACAATAATACACATTAGAATTGTGGCTGCCAGATACACATGGAAGCAGAAGAAAATTTCCAGTATTCTTTAGGTTTTTGTTTTTTTCCTCTCCCACCCTGGGAGATACGTAGAGATTCAGGGAGCAAGCTTTTGTATAAACTTTCCACCTTGGGGTAACCGGGGGCAGGCCCACAATATGTTCAGTCACGTTGAGGAGAGCCAAATCAATAGCAGAGACATGCCGGGACAATTTGAATCTATTAAATAAATGTCATCCAAACACCATTACATATATTAAAAAACACACTTAACGTTGATGAAAAATCAAGGTATGCTGTTCTATCAGGGGAAGATGATTGAACGGGGAAATGGACCCTTCAGGCAGCATCACTAAATAGTTTCTGAGCCTGAGCTCCTCAGCAGGCCCCTTACCTACCCCACAAGGAGGCCAGAAAAAAAACACACCAAGAAAAAGCTGTTTTCAGGGGTCATCAGAGTGAGGTGAGTCCTCAGCGTCACGAAGGCAGGCTGGTTTGCCGAGGCTGTGTTAGAAGGCTGGGATGTTGTGGAAGCCAGGCTGGTTAGTATTGTCTACTTAAAACAACAGTTACAAGTCACCCGGAGAAAGGCTGTTGGGACTTTGGGTGTTTCTCTGTTCACCGCACATGCATGCTTTTCTCAAAGCGTCCAGCCATAAACCCTAGGACTATCCCAGGGCAGGAAGTGGGCAGAGTCACCCTGGAAGGAAGGACCGTATGTGTTTGCCCAAGTCCTGTGACAGATTTACACGTCGCTGGCTGAGTGTGCGGAGTGACCGGCGCGGCTGTAGCCGGCACCTCTGTGTGGCGTGTTTACACTTTTCCTCCGCTTCAGGAGGGAAAGCAGCCAGCCCCAGGCAGATGGATGTACGCCCCGATTTGAAAGGGTTTTCTCAGCTGGAGAGAGCTCTGGCTTTTGTGTGTCTGTCTCTCTTTTTACAAACCTCCTCCCCGGTGTGTTATTCGCCCTCCTTGGGCTTTCTGGGCCCTCCTTGACTTGGTTCACCGCTGCGAAGGCCGCCGGCTCTCCGAGTGCGGTGTCTTCCCTGCACCTTGCTCTGGGAGGGTGCTCGGAGCACATCTCTGATTCCTGGCTGCTGCGCCTCCTCTCCTCGTTACGTTAATCTGGGCGATCCTGCTCACGTTCATGTTCGTTGTTCCTTGCATGAGACCTGAAGCAGGCCATTCTCACGATGCAGCAGAGTTTGCTGTGGTTTTCAGCCTGCCTAAGGAGTTTGGAAAGCCAGTATGTGAAAACGACACTGTCCCAGGCTCCCGTCCCTGCCACAGTCACTGTTCAGCCAGAGTGGCCACAGGCCACAGTTCCTGGAGGGACAGGGCGCAGCCTTCATCCCTTTTAAAGCTGTGCATGACCTAAGACCAGAGGAGAGCAAACAGCTTTAGTATGTAGGAAATATACCCCTCATATAATTCACTGTTCAATGTGTGACTCTTGTTCCCTTACTCAGAAGGGAGACAAGGACACATTTCCGACATTCTAATATTAACTTTCGCTCTTCCATCTGCCTCGGAAAACACCTGAGCCCTGGACTCACCTCCTTCTGTCTCAATAATGGTTAAAATGAGCATTATTCTGGTTGCCCCTGCTCCCATGCCGTGGCAATGTGGCATTAATATATTATTTATTTCCTCTAATTCTCTACAAATACTGGGGAGGGTGTGGTGTAGGGAAAAGAAATTCAAAATATACCATTTGGGTTTTAAAGACAGTTTTTGAAAAAGAGCAATTTCCATATATCAACACTTTTTGGTGAGATCCATGAAACATTTTGATATGATTTAGCAAAAACAGTTTTTGCATCAGGAACGTTCTAGCTACCTCATCTGCATATGTAAAGAATGCAAAATGAAATCACATTAGGTGTAAATTCAATGCAAAAAACAGACGCCCTTCGTTACTGCAGTATTACTGTCGGAAATTCAAATGCCCGAAGTCATAAAAGCCAGCTTTCCGGTTCTCAGCAGTTACAGCTGGTGGCTTTGCGCACTTGGCATTGTGTGTGCTCTGAGGGTCCAACCTTGAGAGGGGAGCTTTGGGTCCGCTCACCCCAGTGATCTCGGGAGGAAGACCTGGGGGCTGCAAATCAACGGTGAAGGGTGGTTTTTCTCAGCTGAATCAGAGCTTCCATTTCTAAACTGAAACTGAGGGTAGATGGAGCTTTTCTTATTAGAAAAAAAAAACCAGTTATGACCCTGGGGAGAATATAAGTCACAGGGTAAAATGGACAAGTCCCTCTCTGTCCACGAGGAGCCTTGGACTCTGGTTGGGGTATGACAATGACAGACTTGGTTCTTTGTCCAAACCAAACCGAGTGGATGTTGTGATTCTCTGGTAGGGTCCTTGGGGAAGGCTGTTGTGTGTTAACAGATAGTTTGGAAACAGATTCCCTAGGCCCAGTGAGGTTGCCCACAGCACGGCCCATCCAGGTCCTGGCCCTGCCCTAGAACTGAAATCTGTAGCACACTCAGGTGGAGTGAGCAGTGGGCCTATTTTATGTGACCTTCAGCCTTGGGGCATGTTTCCATCTCAAACCTGGGGAAACTGAGACTTTTGGGCTGTGAAACATTTCAGAGACATTATCCAGCGGGCCAGCCTCTGAACTCAGAGTGATCACATCTCCTTTGGGCTGCAGGATTCCTCTTCTCTTTCCTCCTCCTCCTCCCCATCTCCTTCTTCTCCTCCTCTCTATTCTTCCTCTCATATTACCATTACCAACATCATCACCATCATCCTCACCACCGTGATCCTCACCACCATCATCATCATGACCACCACCATCATCATCATGACCACCACCACCACCCTCATCACCACCACCATCACCATCACCACAATCATCATCACCACCACCATCACCACCACCATCACTACCATCATCATCACTACCATCACCAACACCATCATCATCACTACCATCACCACCATCACCACCATCACCACCACCACCACCATCACCACCACCACCACCACCATCACCACCATCACCACCACCATCACCACCACACCATCACCATCACCACCACCATCACCATCACCACCATCACCAACACCATCATCACCATCACCACCATCACCACCACCATCACCACCACCACCATCACCATCACCACCACCACCACCACCACCACCATCATCATCACCACCACCACCATCATCACCACCACCACCACCACCATCACCACCCACCACCACCACTCACCATCACCACCCACCATCACCACCATCACCAACCACCACCATCCACCACCAACCACCACCACCACCACCATCACCACCATCATCACCACCACCACCACCACCATCACCACCACCATCATCACCACCACCACCACCACCACCACCATCATCACACCACCTCACCACCACCACCATCACCATCATCACACCACCCATCACCATCACCACCACCACCACCACCACCACCATCACCATCACCACCACCACCACCACCATCACCATCACCACCATCACCATCACCATCACCACCACCATCACCACCACCATCATCATCACCATTATCACCATCACCACCATCACCACCACCACCATCATCACCACCATCACCATCATCACCACCATCATCACCACCACCATCACCACCACCATCATCACCACCACCATCACCATCATCACCACCCTCATCATCACCACCATCACCACCACCATCACTACCATCATCATCACTACCATCACCACCACATTACTACCACCACCACCATCACCATCACCACCACCATCACCACCACCATCACCACTATCACCATCACCACCACCACCACCATCACCACCATCACCACCCTCATCATCACCATCACCACCACCATCACCACCATCACCACCACCATCATCACCACCACCATCACCACCATCACCACCCTCATCATCACCATCACCACCATCACCACCATCACCACCACCACCATCACCATCACCACCACCACCATCACCACCACCATCACCACCACCACCATCACCACCACCACCATCACCACCATCACCACCCTCATCATCACCACCACCATCACCACCACCACCACCACCACCATCACCACCATCACCACCACCACCACCACCACCCTCATCATCACCATCACCACAATCACCACGATCATCATCACCACCAGCATCATCCTCAGTCACCATCACCCTCACCCACCATCACCCTCACCCTCATCCATGCACAGGGTGCTTTCTGGAAGAGTAACGAAAGGCTTTCTCTCCATGGATCTCCACTCAAATCCTTGGGAACTAGAAGGTGTTGCTCCTTTCATTTTCGACTTTTTCAAGGTCAGGACTGAAGCAGCCTTGAATCTCTGAGTTCTGACTCTAAACTCCTCTTGCTTTCAGCCTCCTGCTTGCAGGTGATGGTAACACACAATATCTTTGTCTTGCAGAGGCAGAATCAGGAAAGCTCACAGAGGATTTGGGTGGAGACAGGAGTAAGGTTCCAACACCTGTCACAGTTGGACTTGAGCCCAGCTGCTCAGAAGCAACCACATAACCATCTTCCCTGGGGTGTGGGAAGGGAGAGTCTCCAAGGCCTACACCCCACATCAGGGAGAAGCCAGGGGGGCCCATGAGCTTGTGGGGGATTAGAATGCCTCCAGAGAGCCCTGCATCCTCAGGACCAGGTGCTCAGGATGGCTCTTCCCTGGAAGGAAACCAATCACGCTCCCCACTAGTAGATTAGGGGCAGGGCAGGTCAGAGGCTGATGCTGCAGGTCTTCAGGCTGCCTCAGCCCTCACCGAGCCAAGCTGCTGTAAGAACCCTGGCTCCTCACCTGCTTCCCTTACACCAGGAGGTTCTCACCCATCATCACCCATGATGGCGGTGGTGGTGATGATGGTGATGGTGGTGGTGATGGTGGTGGTGATGATGGTGATGGTGGTGGTGATGGTGGTGGTGATGGTGGTGATGGTGGTGGTGATGGTGGTAATGGTGATAATAGTGGCAGTGATGGTGGTGGTGATGATGATGGTGGTGATGATGATAATGGTGATGATGGTGGTGGTGATGATGGTGATGATGGTGTTGATGGTGGTGATGGTGATAATAGTGGCAGTGATGGTGGTGGTGATGATGATGGTGATCGTCACCCTCCACACCACGTCCTGGTTCATGCTCAGGTCCAAGGGGCCTGGGCTGCCTGCTGCAGGCTCACTCTCTCAGCCTCTTCACGGCACCGGATTCCATGAACAGACTTCCCTTTGCTGTCTGTGACCACCGTGCAAAGCATCTCAGCTGCAGTTCTACTCAGGCAGAGGCTCACTTCTGGGCAGGAGAGGACGGGGCCAGGGGTCAGAAAGCCCTCACCTTCTCCCAAACCAGCCTCTGAGGGACCAGCCTGGGTTTCTGAACATGGAGCCCGGGGGCACCTCCTTGTTCATCTCTCAGCCCACATGACCTCTGCTACCTCTGCAGTTGCCAAAAAATGTGTTACAAAGCACGCACCGCTCAGGTGAGTAAGGAAGGCCAAGCCTCCCTGTGTGATGCTGAGGGAGCAGGCCCCCTCCCCCGGCAGTGGTCTCCCGTGGAAGAGAACACGGGGAGACTGAGGTCAGGGGCCTCTGTGCGCACCCGCGCACCAGGGTGCTGTCTGTGGAGCGGTTCTGGCCTCCGACTGATGGAAGCTCTGGGGATTTGGGGGTGTGAATGATGTATGTGTAAGGTCTACTGGTCTGGGGGGCACCCGAGGAGCACGGGGGCTCAGGGGCAGGCTGGGGTCACACAGCGAGCCCTTGATTGCTTCTCTTCTTCCACCCACCCTCCCTGGAAGTCAGGAAGATCCGGAGACCCCACCCACTCTGGAAGAGATGCTCTCTGAGCATTTTTGTGTCCTTTTGTTTTAAAAATCCTCATGAGTTCTAACAAAGGCGCGGATTCAGGTGACTACCACCAGCGTAGCCAGGGTGGAAGACCGCTTCGTCTCCCCTGGGATCCCCCAGGCTGGCCTCAGTAGTCACACCCACAGCAACCAACCGCCCCGGTGTTTCTGGCATGTGGAACGTTCGGCGCTGAAACTGGAAAGGTGCCAGGGAAACCGAGACCCATGGTCACCCTCCCACATCACCCTTGCCCCTGGGCCCCTCCGGGCTCTTTTCCATTATTGGTGGTTTTTGCAGAATCTGAAATAAGTTGGCTTGCCCAGTAACCTCTGGGCTGCGTCTCTCAGTGGGGTGCCTCTGAGCTTCGTCCAGGTTGCCCTGTCCCTTGGCGGGGGGCTCTCTGGCCACAGACAGTGCTATTCCCCAATGTGGATGCACTGAGGTCTGCTTGTCCACTCCTCTGCTGAAGGACATCTGGATCGATTCCAGTGTTTGGGTCTCACGCGTGCAGGTGGTTGTGGCGTTTGTTCTTGGGCATCACAAGGGAAGTGCGCTCAGCTTCCTAAGATGGGCCAGAGTTCCCAGGAGAGGCTCCATGGCCGCCCGCGTTCCTGCCAGCCCTGCAGGAGCACCCGGGGGCTCTGAGCCTGTGCTTTAAGCCCAGGGGGCCTCGCGGGGCCCTCCTTTGGGGGCGCTCAGCTCCAGGCCACTGCCCTGGGACACGGTCAACTGGGACGGTGCCCCCGGGGCCTCGCGGGTGGAGGTCGGGGTACTGCTGCTGAACACCCTGCCGTGCATGAGATGAACCCGCATCTCCTGTGTCTCCTGCACTGTAGGCGGATTCTTTACCCACCGAACCCTCTGTTTTTACTTCCCGGGAATTGTTAATGGGCTTTGCTGGGGACTCTGGGCAACTCTTTATATAGGATTTACACTGTATTTACAACTATTTACACAGTGCTTGAGTTGTATTGGGCTTCCCAGGTAGCTCAGTGGTAAAGAATCCACCTGCCAATGCAGGAGGCATGGGTTTGATCTTCCTGGGTCAGGAAGATCCCCTGGAGAAGAAAATGGCAACCCTCTCCAGTATTCTTGCCTGGGAAATCCCATGGATCCTAACCTAGACAGAACAGGGCTGGAAGGAGCCTACAGGCTTAACTTTTTAAAAAAATTAATTCTAATTTTTAAATAAAATACTGCAAGATAAACAATTTGAGGACATGTAGTAAACTTTGGCGGATCAGTCCTTGTAGAGGCCAGGATGGGAGGCGCTGCAGAGCTTTTGTGTTAATATGTGGGCTATTCTGGGTTCTCAGATCCTCCTCATTCCTCCGACGGATGTGGGAAGTGGCCCAGTGGCTTCTTAACTGTTATGTAAAACATAGCCAAAAATGAACAAAAGTAACCAAAAAAAAAAAAAAAATGGGCTATCTCAGTATTCTTCCCCCAGATGGAATTGAGTCCTTGAGTTTTTAGTCGGTGTGAACTGGGCAGAGGAAAGCATAGCAAATCTATTTATCTCTCAGAGCCTAAATTCACTTAAGAATTGCTGGAGAGGTGGGCACAGAAACCACGGGCATTTAATGAACACGCAGGTGAGGGCTGGCCAAATCAGAAGGAAGAGAAAAATTTTTGGAGGAGATACACACAGGTATACACACACAGGTATACACACAGATACACACAGGTATACACGGATACACACAAGTATACACAGATACACACAGGTATACACACAGGTATGCACACAGGTATACACAGATACAGGTATACACACAGATACACACAGGTATACACAGATACACACAGGTATACACAGATACACACAGGTAAACACACAGATACACACAGGTATGCACACACAGGTAGACGCAGATACACACAGGTATGCACACAGATACACAGAACCCCTCAAGCCCCCTTGGTTTGGCTGAAATGGATCCGCACGAATGTCCAGCAGCATTAGTTGGGCAGTTTCTGAAACAGCGACACCCACAGGGCCAGAGGACTCGGGTTGTCAAGTGTGGTTACCTGAGCGAGCACACGTCACCGTTTGGTGCCTGAGTCTTTAGGTACTGAATCCAATCATTCCTTTTTTTTCCTCCCTGAAAAATGTAACTTTTAAATAACAGCATATTAATTCATTTGATTCTAATTTCCAATAACTGAAATGACATTCAATTTAGAAGCCTGCGTCAAGTAAGCCAAATACCTGAGTGCCCTTGTAATTAAATATACTTTATCAAGCGCTGCCTGACTGACCGTTGACCCTCTCGGCTGCCCGGGGAGCCCGTGGCCTCCGGCCGTGTGGGCCCAGGTCTGTGCTGGGCGCCGGGTCTCCACCTCCATCCGCCGCGCCCGTCCACCCAGGGGGTCCCCAGGCTCAGGCGGTGGGTCACTGCGGGTGAATGCCGTGTGTCCATGTGGGGAGCAGGCACGGGCCCCTCCTTGTGGAAGCTGACATGTCTGCTCTTGGGGAATCAGGTGCCGGGCCGTCCAGCAGGACAGGAGGTGTTGGAGTGAGGTGGGGGGCGGGCCAGATGGGCCCTGAGCTGTGGCACAAATTTTTATTTTTTCCCTAAACAACAACAGCTGCTCTACATGCTGGGGTGGGGAGGGCAGAGGCAAGGTATGCATTCCTTCTTTTTTCTTTTTTTGAGAGGTGGCTTTGGCCAGTTTGCGGACATTCATCAGAGGATCCCAGAAGGGGATGCGCATTTCTGGCTCCTTCCTGGACTCTTCAGTCCAGCGTCCCGCGGACAGGCTGAGGACTCCGCCTGGCTCTGGCCGCGATCTTTGACTTATGACTCAAAGAAACCTCAGAACCCCCAAAGGAGCTAGGGAGCCCCTAGCACTGTGTCTGTGGCACAGATTCGCTGCGTGTCGGGCACCCGGGAGCAAGCGGCCCAGGACCAGCCCCGGGGTCTGCTGTCAGTGGCCCTCGCTGTGGAGGCCTGCTCTCCGCGTGGCATCTGGAGCCTCTCTGCAGACCGGGCAGTGAGCTTGGGAAGATGGCCAACGGAAGCAAGGCCGCCTGCACCCCAGGGCTGCAGCCTCAGAACCGCTGCCCCGTCTGGGCAGACGCAGGAGACCGCGGCCCCCCCTGGCCCCCTGGCCTTAGGAAGAGCCAGATCAGGCAGTGCAGTGCCGCTGCGAGACCCTCGGAGCTCAGGCCCTCTGAGGGCTAAGTGTCCTTAGAGCAGCTGAAACCGTTGGCTCTGAGGGTTCGGTGAAAGGTCTGGCGTGATCTCGAGAGCAAGTGCTCAGTGTTCAAGACAGGTTAATCACATCATGTCCGTGAGAACCTGGTGACTTCTTGAGAGAACAGTTCCAGAGGGGAATGTATGTGTCTGCACATGTGTGTATATGCATGTGTAAGAACATGAACAGTGCGCAGCATGTGTGTACACACAAGTATACACACAAGCTAGCATGTGCACATGCTTAGGTGTATGTGTGCTGTGCACACACGTGTATACACACATGCACACGAGTATACACACATGTTAGCATGGATGTATATATACGCTTAGGTGTATATGTGCTATGCCCAGCATATGTGTATACACATGCACATGAGTATACACACACATTAGCAAGGGCATGTGCAAATGCTTAGGTGTATGTGTGCTGTGTGTGGCATGTGTGTACACACATGATTATAGATGAAGAAATGGAGGAAGCACCCGGCTGGAGCCCGAGGGTGAGTGTGCCTTGCAAGGAGCCCGGTGCTTTGGTGATGATGCTTTAGGCCCGAGCACAGCCGCTGACGGATGGTTTGCTGCCAGTGTCCTGTATCATTCCGGCAGGTGGCCCCGGGGGCCGGCAGGTTAAGAGGTCTGGCTGGGGCAAGGCCCGAGGCTGGTCAGTGGGGTGGTGCCCTCCTGCCCTGCCCATCTCTGCAGAGCCTGTGCTGCCAGCGCGTGACTGCTGCCCCGAGACCTGGTAGTCTGAAGGGCAGTGTGCACACTCACTCGTCAAAATGCCCGGGGATGACTGCCTCTGATGCGTCAGTGAGCCTCGCGGCTCTCTGGAGCACAAGCTACCCGGTTCCTGCGGGGCCCAGGTGCTCCGTTAGGGGGACAGACCTGCCCAGAGCAGGCGGTGGTGGCACACCCATGGCGGTGGGTAACTTCTGGACCTGCGGGAGGGCTTCCCCAAATGACGTTGTCGGGAAGGGAAGTGTGTGAAGCAAAAAGGGGCAGATTCATGGAAAATAATTGATTCTTAATTTCTGGAATGTGAATTAGAATTAGGCCCTCTCTTTTAAGTGACTCTTAGCGTTTTATGGTGAAGTATCTGGGGCAGATGTACACAAAGGACATTGCGCGACAAATGCGTGTGCTCATCACCAAGCGTAACGAGTAAACCGTGCAAGCGGTCCCCCCGCCTCTCTGCTCTCGTTCCCTAGAGGGAACCGCTATCCTGAATTGGGTGTTTCTAAGACCAGAGGCAGTACTGATGTGCATGTGGAAAGATTGTGCAAGCAGAGCTCAGATACCTTTGTGCTTCTTGGTGATGCCCAGCATCTTGTTTCAGAGACTCCCGAAAGGCGGCAGCAGGTAGCTTTGGCTCCTTCGTCTCACTGGTCTTGTTTTACTTCCGACAAATGGGCCACAGCGTGTTTGTTGATCGGCTAATGGATGGGCAGAGAGGTAGTGCCGCCTTTTGCCAGTGTCCAGGACGGCAGTGAGCAGCTCTCTACGTACACGTTGCAGAGTAGCTCTCCACAAGCAAGTTTCTCTGGGTCTAAAGCTACACCAGTTGCTGGGTCTTGGGGACGTAGCTCTTCACCTTTTCTAAGTGCCGCCTTTGTTTTCTACATCCCTGGGAGAGCGTCAGTGGCGGAGTCAAGGGGCTGTGCCAAGGAACAGACACACTTCAGAGCAGCCTCAGGAAGGGAGCAACTTCATCCCTGACACTTCGTAAATGACGAGCCGGGCGAAGATGTGGTGTGTCACGGGCTGATACTTGCCAGAGCTGGGGTCCCCCACCTGTCTGATTCTGAGCATGAGCTCCAGTGGCCCCCCCACTCCCTGAGACCCCGGGTCCAACCCCCAGCTGAGTGATCTGCAGAGGTGGTCACCGGCAGGGCCCTCCTTTTCCAGGGCCAGTGTTGACGTTCTGCCAGCCTGGCCCTGCCCATCTCCTGGGGCTTGGCCCTCTGCAGAGGGGAGCAGCTGGCCGAGGAGCCGGACCCCACACCTGCGCTCCAGGGTGGGGACATCTGGGCCCTGGAGCTGGCCTTCTGTTTGCAGCTCCTGTCTGTCTGCTCCAACGGGCTGGGCTTGTTCTGGGGGCGGGCCAGCCCTGGGAGGCCTTGAGTCTGGATGGAGTCCTGGCTTGGTCACTCACTCTGTGAACACAAGCGAGTTGCTCACTTTTTCTCGGCGTTTCCTCATCTGTGGAACAGGGCCAACGACACATCTTTCTCATGCATTTTTGTAAAGAGGAGTTGAGATAATCCACCGAAGCACTTAGCGCCAAGGATGCCACCAAGGATGCCGTCAATGCAGTTCACCTGTTCTTTGATCGTATCAAATAGCAGGAGACGGCAGAAGCCAGCCTCTCCCTCCAGTTTATGGAGGAGGAGAGCGAGGAGGTAAAGAGACTCTCCCACAATTGCAGATTTAATGGCGGAGCCTCAACCAGGCTTTAGATCCATCCCTCCATCATCATCCCTTATCCATCCATCTACCCACCCACCCCGCCCGTCCCTTCATCTGTCCATCACCAGCCACCCCGCCATCCTGCCACTCAACAGTCGTTTACTGGGTGTCAAGTGTTGTCACTGGTGATTCCTAGATGAAGCTCATGGTCCCCATGTTGGAGACTGTCTTGGCTTAATGGGAGGGAGCTCACAGTTGGCTAACTGTCTTGCCGTGGCGGACTACACCAACACATGCATGAGCCGGGTTCCGAGGAGAGAGGGGGCCTCTTCCCAGCCTGGGTGGGGTGGGAAGAAGGTCAGGAAAGGACTTCTGGTTCTCAGATGATAGGGGCTGGTGCTAACTCGGTCCAGGAGGGTGTGTGCGTTTGTCTGGCAGCGGTATCACCTGATGTCGAGGGGGAGGTGTACCTTGGTCCAGGAGAGTGTGATTTTTTCCAGCAGCGGCAGCATCCCTGGGAGCCTGTTAGAAATGCGGTATCTCAGGCTCCATCCCAGGCTGCCTGCGTCAGGATCTTCCTTTTCACAAGACGCCGGGACGGTTCATGCACACATTCAAGTTCAAGTGTGTCTGCTCCACACCGGGCGCCATGTTCCCTGATGCTCCCGGAAAGTGAAAAAAAAGTGAAGTCGTTCAGTCGTGTCTGACTCTTTGCGACACCATGGACTGTAGCCCGCCAGGCTCCTCTGCCCATGGGATTCTCCAGGCAAGAATACTGGAGTGGGTTGCTATTTCCTTCTCTAGGGAATCTTCCCGACCCAGGGATTGAACCCAGGTCTCCCGCATTGCAGGCAGATGCTTTAACCACTGAGCCAAGGCACGTGTTAAATACGAGGGCATGGCGGGATTCTGATACAAACTCCTGCATCCTTCATGGTTATTGGGGAGCATGCACAGTCTCCCCGCTAGTCTAACCTCCTGCCTACAGCATCACAGGCCCGGGGACAGCTAAGATGCTTCCTGTGTGTCCTGCAGGTTCATTAGAAGGCACGCCACGAGCAGAACAAGGGCTTAATTTTCATGAAAACTGGTGTGAATAATACACAAATGAAACGGCCTCTACTTCCTTCATCTGAGCAGGACTCTCCCCAAGGGAGGCGATGGGCACCCTTGTGCCTGGGAGGTCTTCTCAGTGTGGCCTCACCTGTGGGCTGTGTTGGGCGCATTCGGAGAAACCTGGCCAGAGGGAGACAATGGAACGAGGCCTCAAGGAATAAGACATCACTGACTTCTGAGAACACGCATCAGACGTATCGATCTGAAAACCAAATGTTGACCAGTGAAAGCCTATGGTCAATATTTCACCTTGAAGGACAACACACTTGGACGGCTCGCAGAAATACGTATTCTTCTGTGCATTTCTAAGGTATTTATTAGCAATCCCTGAGAAAAAGCTGTGGGTTTTCACAGGAGGCGGCGGCCTGTGCCGACGTAATGAGCTGAAGTTCTGAGTCTCGGCTATGAGCTGTGGGGACAGGTGACGTCTGTGTCTCAAGGGGACCCAGAAACCAGGGAGCCGGGGCCCGGGGAGGGGCCTCACGCGTCTCCGCTCACCTTCCTGTCCTGAGTCCACTCCCTGCTCTGCCTTCTGACACCAGTTTCCCAAAGAAGCAGATCCAGGTCAGTGGACACCCTGCCTTCAGCGGGGGTGTCACCTCGGAGGAGCCTCTCGGTGGTTTGTGGAAGTGGAGGTGGCCGTGGGCGGTCACTAGAATCCCACAGGGCTGGGCCCGTCCCACCCGACTCAGCTGGGTCCCCACACACACGGCTTTCCCAAGGGGGAAGACCCTGCTTCTGAGTATCTGAGCTTTGGGCCTGCTTCTTTCTCTAAAGCATTGTCACAAAGCTCTTGCGTGAGTGCTCAGCTGTGTCCAACTCTTTGCAACTTCATGGACTGTAGCCCGCCAGGCTCCTCTGTCCACGGATTTCCCAGGCAAGAATACTGGAATCGATTGCCATTTCCTTCGCCAGGGGAGCTTCCTGACCCAGGGATCAAACCCGTGTCTTCTGTGGCTCCTGCACTGGCAGGAAGATTCTTTATCACTGAGCCACCTGGGAAGCCCATCACATAGTTCTAGTTCATGCCGAAATTTCCAGAAATGCACACGTGCTTCAAATGAGGGAAGGTTACTCTTGATGCTGTTCGGAGCTTTACGGAGACTGGGGTCACCGTGTTGGAAGTTCACCTCCGAGCATCCTGTGCCCCCGTCTCCAGCTGTCACATCCTCAGCAGTGGGAGTGTCAGTGCAGGCGTGGGGTGACCTCACTGTGCCTCTGGGGAGGTCACACCCAGGAGTTTACGTGTCAAAGTGCATAGTGTTTACATCATCGGTATCTTCCTTTCACGCTATTAGGGCATTGTGTTGATTTTTGAAGCTAACTGGGGTAGATTTTACTATGTATTATTTCTTTCCAAGATAGCACAGGAGGTTGTAAAACATTTTCATAAAATAGGGCCTGGGGTCTGAGTGGGCTGAGCGCCTCTGCCTCAGGCACCCTCTAGAGCAGGCGGGCAGTTCTCACCTGCTTCCTGTCGTCCTGCCCCGGGCCACCTCCTCCTGGAACTCAGAACGTGTCCAGGGTGTGTGATGGGGTGGGGCGCTCCCTCCCTCTGGGAACAGGTTCCTTTTTGGTCCTTCTCCCAACCGCGCTCTGCTCCCTCCGGAGCCTCTCTCTTCCCTGTCACATTCCCACCGTCATTCTCATTCAAACACCTGATGAAACGGTTTTTCGTATTACATCGTATGTTGTCGTTCAGTTGCTCAGTCGCATCTGACTCTTTGAGACCCCATGGACTGCAGCACGCTAGGCTTCCCTGTCCTTCTCCATCTCCTGAAGCTTGCTCAAACCCATGTCCATCGAGTCGGTGAAGCCATCCAACCGTCTCATCCTCTGTCATCCCCTTCTCCTCCTGCCTTCAATCTTTCCCAGCATCAGGGTCTTTTCAGATGAGTCAGTTCTTTGCATCAGGTGGCCAAAGTATTGGAGTTTCAGCTTCAGCATCAGTCCTTCCAGTGAATATTCAGGACTGATTTCCTTCAGGATTGATATTTATTATGTCATACATGTCAGCTATCACGACATCATGGGGCAGTCATATTCCCTTCCTTTTTGGTCTAGGTGGTCACGTCGTTATTATAGAATGTGTATGTTTGGTTCTTCTGTTATTTATAGTTTCAGACATTTATTATCTATTCTCATTGACCTTATCATTCAAATTATGTCCATTCTAAGAAACACATAAGCAAGCATTTAGTTGATGACCTACACTAGAATTTAAATCGTACTTCACAATAAAGGAGCAAAAATGTAAGCTGGCTGATTCATTATAAAACTGCCTTTGATTTTACTCTTACATGTAGCATTGGATATTTTTAACTTAAAAGGCTTCCTTTGATTCACTTTTTCTTTCAAAGCGTGTAAGGTCTTTATCATGGCTCTCCTATAATGATCGAGACAGTAGGCTGTTTTGGTTCGTGAATTCCTGTTGTCAGTAAATAGTACCCTCTCCAACCTCCAGCCTGCCTTTCCATGCATGTGGTGATGGGAAGATGCGGCGCTGTAAATAAACGGAAGCCGGGGCGGAGGAGGCCCGTAGGAGGCGTTTTCTGAAAGAGACTCAGTGCGCCTCTGCCTGCTGGTCTGAAACCTCCGTTCCCGGGCTCGTCCTCCGCGGGAAGGAGGACACCCCGCCACACCGCCGCCCCCTCCCGGCTCCGCTGTCTTGGGCAGGGTCGTCTCAGATGAGGGCGGGCGGCTGGGTGGGGCGGCCTCCAGCAGTGTGGAAGCCCCGGGGGTCTGCCGCTGGGGCCGTGAGCCCGTGGCCACCTCCGCATCTGTGCAGGGCGGGCGGGACCAGACCCCGCGTCTCCCGCCCAGACCCCGCGGTGCGGCGCCTGTGGCGGCCTCGGGCTCAGGTCCCAGGCGGGAGGAGCAGAACCGGCGGTCAGGGGAGGCACCACGCACGCCCTGGGTGGCTCCTGAGTCTCTGAGCTGATTTTTAAAACAAGCAAGACTTTTCAGGCAGAGAAGCAGGAGCCGGGCGGTGGGGGGAGCGTGTGCAAAGGCCGGGGGTCCCGAATGGGGTGGGCGCCCGGTGAGAGCAGGGCGGTGAGCCTGGGCGCGCACCTGGGTGGGCAGGGTCAAGGTGAAGGCAGTCTTCGTGTCAGGAGGAGAGTCTAGGCGGCTTGGGGACTTGGAGCAGGGAACCGAGAGCAGAGGACGGATGCGTGAGACGCCTGGGAAGCGGATGTGGCCGTTCATGCTGGTGCGTCTGGGGAGGGAACGTGTAGGGGGCAGGGCAGGTTGGCACCCAGGATTTTGCCAGGGGTCAGATGAGTTCCCAAGTTCAAGTTCAAGTCCTGTCCTCAGTGTGCCATCCTGACATGCAGGAATTATCCTTTACAACTTCATCCCAAAGGTCTGGTTACCTTGTGGAATTTGCAGACACCCTTTGTCCTTTTTTCCTCCCTCAGTGTGGGTGGGGGTGCTTCAAGATGTCACCGTCCTCCAGAGTCTTAGTGAGTCTCAGAAGTGGCTTCTAACTTGCCTTAAAGAAGTACATCCTCCATAAGTAGCAAATTTGGCAGAAAAGCTGGACAAGGTCCCATGACTGCATAAAAAACTAGGGTTCGTTTTACATAAAATATCAAGTTGGTCTTTAAATAGCAGTCTCAGAAGCACAAGCCATTTTATTATCCATTAAGTCATTTAGCATCCACTATCCAATTTTTCCAAGTTATTTTCCCCAGAGGGGCTGCTGGTACACAGTATTCTTGCAAGAAGGGTGGTGGGAGGAGAGGGGAGAAGTTGCTGAAAGAATCAGTGAGCAGTCTCTTGTTGCATTTGCTTTTGAATTTAGGGAAAATGCAGACATCAAACCTGAGACAAGAAGTCAAAAAGAAAATCCTTGGATGCTATTGTAAGCCTGTGTTGGGTGCAGTTCAATGAGTTTTCTGCTTTGCTGCCCTAGTCGTTTCTGCCTGTGGCACCTGCTGACATAAACCCATTACCTGTCCCCACTCTGAGTGGGACCCTGATGCAAGTGAGAGAGAAGCTGTGATCCCCAGGCCGGCCAGAGCCCTGTCTGTCTGGGGAGACTGTGCCCACCACCGCCTACTTATCGTAACTCACAGACCCTCCAAAGAGCTTGCTGGAGGCCCTTGGACCTGGAGACCTTGTTTTTTATAATTTTAAAAGGCCGAAAAGGCAGGGGTCAGTTTTCCAGTGGTTTTCACATGCCCTTAATGTGCATGAAAGATTGAGTATATATCTTCATAGGCTTTCTATGGCTTGGGGCAAGAATCCGTATTTATCAGATTCTTAAGAAGGCTAGTTCTTTGTGCCAGAAACGGGAAGAACACAGCACCAGAGTGTTAGTCTTGTAAGAGGATAAACGGGCTCTACGTGCAAAGCTGTAGGTCATCCCAGCAGCCCCTGGTCAACGTGCTGCCCTCGATGGGGCGGTCATGTGCAGGCCCTGCTGAGCGGAGCTGGGCTCACCGCAGCTCTGGGTCGGGGTGGCTCCCTCCAGCAAACTCCCTCCCAGCTTGCCCTCCGAGCTTGAGCCTCAGCAGTTGGAAATGTGCACGTGTCTCAGACTGCGGAGCGACTGTGGATGGCGCGTCCTGGGGGGCCCAGGGTCCCCTGACACAGAGGGAGGCCCGGGTGTGCCCCTGGCTGCCCCGGGGTCATGGACATTCAGGTTTTCCTGGGTCTGTGGGAAGCCTCCTTCTGCCTGTTGACCTGCCTCGGGACCTTCTCTTCTGGGGTGTGGATCACTGGGGGTGAGTTGGGAAGAGCTTTAGAGGAGCTGGAGTCCTTTGCATTCCTTTAGTCAGGGATCAAACACCAAGGTCAATCTTTAAGGTCAAGCAGGACCAGTGTGAATTGGGGCATGGGGTGCCCCTTCCCACCCAGTGGGCCTGACGGCCAGAGCGTCAGTCTGTCCATCTGGTTTAAGGCTTTCGTCTGGTTTAATGGTCCTAATCTTTTATAGGGGCTTCCCAGGTGGTGTTGGTGGTAAAGAACCTGCCTGCCAAAGTGAGAGACATGAGACACGGGTTTGATCCCTGGGTCGGGAAGATCCGTTGCAGAAGGGAATGACTGCCGCTCCAGTATTCTTGCCTCGAGAATCCCATGGACAGAGGAGCCTGGCGGGCTATAGTCCAGGGGGTCACAAAGAGTCAGTCAGGACTGAGCGACTAACATGCTCCTTTTCACTTTTTCTTATGGACTCAGAGATGACAGCTGTCGAGTCCTTGGGTGGCCTCCGGACCCGGGAGTCTGGATGGTGACAGTGGACTTGGTCCCAGGGTGGGAGTGGGCGTTTCCCAGAAGTGGGACCAAAGGCGTGGGCAGGAGGGCATGGCCTCCAGGCCAGTGCCGCCCAGCAGGGGCCCAGCATGGCCTCTGGGCCTGTCCTTCTGTGCCTCCGCTTGGCCGTTTCCCTGTGTGGCTACCACACAGGTGTGCACTGACCACTCACTGGTAAAGGCTCTAACCCCTCTCCCGCCCCCGCCCCCTTTGATCTCTCTCTCAGCCCCTCTTGTGGGCGCGTCACTTCCCACCCGACTCTGGTTCCTCCCCTGCACCTTCCGGCCCTGATGTGCGGTGATGCTCTAAGATGCTTGCCTGGATCTTAGCATTTCTTGAGCACCTCTGGGAAGGCAGATGTTTTGTGTGGTGGGGAACCAGGGGAAGGACAAGCTGATGGGAGTTCTTGCCATTTGCGGGTGATTGACATTTTGTGTGCATGTGTTCACTTGATTTTTACTACCTGTGAGCCAGGTTTTAATGGGGTTTTTGTATTGGATAAACTTTATAATCTAAGCAGATTGTAGGATTAAGTTTCAGAATCCAGTGGAAGCAGCCATTATTGATGGCTGAATGAGTCTTTGATAAACCTGAAGACTCATACCAATGGTGATCCTGGCTTTAACTTGATAGACTGTAAAATGAACTCTTTTTTCTTTTTTTTTTAGCATTTCTCCGAGTGAATATTTTGGAGTATAATTTCAGGTTAAGAGTTTTATAAAGTATAAATATGTGTTACCTTTCAACCTAGCAATTTCTTGTCCTGGAAATTATTGTAGGAAGAGAATCAAGAATATGCACAAAATTTATACGATAATATATTCATAGTGCTATTTATAATTGTTAAAAATTAGACAGCCTAAATGTTTATTTAAAAGACAAATAAAGATTTACGACAAATCCATGAAGACCTATGTTGTTGTTGTTCAGTCGCTGAGTCCGACTCTTTTCGACCCCATGGACTGCAGCACACCAGGCCTCCCTGTCTATCACCATCTCTCAGAGCTTGCTCAGACTTGTGTCCATGCAGTCGGTGATGCCATCCAACCATCTCATCCTCCGTCATCCCCTTCTCCTCCTGCCCTCAGTCTTTCCCAGCACCAGGGCCTTTTCCAATGAGTCAGCTCTTCGCATCAGGTGGCCAAAGTATTGGCACTTCAACTTCAGTATCAGTCCTTCAGTGAATATTCAGGGTTGATTTCCTTTAGGATGGACTGGGTGGATCTCCTTGCAGTCCAAGGAAGTCTCAGGAGTCTTCTCCAACACCACAGTCCGGAAGCATCAATTCTCCAGCATCCAGCTCTGACCTCTGTACATGACCACTGGAAACGACGTGAATTTGTGGGGGACGCAAACGAACTGCAGCCCTTGACGATAATGCTGCGGAGCATTTTGGGGAAGGGCTTGAGGAAGGTTCAAACTCATGATGACGCGATGGCTGGGTGTATCAGCACAGCCGTTTCTCCTGGCGTTTCTACCGAGCAGCCGGACGCGCTGTGCTTTTTGCTGCCTGTCAGGGCCCGCAGCTTGTTCCAAGCGGCTCTGCGGGAAAGCCCACCTGAGCGGAGGGCTTCTCCTGAAGGCCAGCTCTGAAATCCTTCCCATTGTTGGTGCAAAACCACCCCGGGGGAGGAACCCCAAGCTCTCCATCTAAATAACAATTTCTGCTTCTTTATTTAGAGCCGCTGGTGGTGCTATCTAGCGAGGCCAATGTGGTCTTTTTCCCCCCAGGTTCCCTTCTTCGTGCTGCCTGGGGAGTCGGGGGCCGGGGTGGCGTGGATCTCAGGGCTGCGGCCCCAGGCGGGAGGTGCAGAGCGGTGCCTCTGCCTTCAACGTTCTGAGCTCCACAGCTGCTGATTATACACTATTCACCAGCCTTCAAACACAGGGGAGGCGGCTCAGCGCGTGATAGGTTAATTTGGAATCTTTATTTGTTAACAAACAAATCTTCGAAAAGTACCAAATAAAGCAAAAGGGGGAAAGAAGGAAGGCCCCAACAATCCGAGTTGTCTCTGCGATGTCTTTGCAGCGGAGGAGCTGCCCGTCTCCTGCTCGAGAATTCAAATGAATTTTGAGAATCCCCTTACAAGTGACAGCCCGAAGTGTGGGAATGATAAACGGCTCTGGCCTTGATAATTTTTATTAAGCACTAAATGTCACATTTAACCTGCATTACTGGAAGCAATTACCCGTGTATCAACAGTCAGGCAGCGCCGAGCGGGGCCTGGAGCGGTGCACGGGCCTCCATCTGGGAATAAGGATTTTCAATTAGGAAGCACGGAGCTGTGAGGGGCTGGGGTCCTCCCCGGCTCCCAGAGGGGGCCCGCCGGGCGGGGGCCTCGAATGCGTCATCCAGGCAGGGTGAACGGATCAGCGCCAGCCATCTGCTGCTGGAGCTGCGCTCACTTTATCAAATCTCAATATTTACAGACACTGATCAGCTCTTGGGGCCAGGATGGCTCCCTGCCAGGGAGTTCTGGGAAATTCATTTTAAGGTGTGTTTCAGGAGGCTAATTAATTTACAAGCACCTGTTTCATTGCTGGGAGCTGTTAGCACAGCAGATGAGCCTCAGCCCCGGGGGGAGAGACTTTATCCAGCTAAATTGATTTCAATTGATTTTAATTTGCTGATGGCACAGTTGTAGGTTTAACGTGAACATAGCCTGGAGCCCCCCCCCCTCTTTTTTTTCCCTTTCTGGAGTCAGCCCATGGCTGGCTTATTCCTTGGCCCTGTCACGGCAGGGAAGTGGCCTCTGAAGGAGGTTTGCATGGCAGACACATGCTGGCGCTCTTGAAAGTGATATTCACTGGGTCTAATCAGATGTTAGGGTCGAGTCAACAGTTAACGTCAGGTTTGGATTTCTGATAAACCATGAGTAGTTTTTTAGTGCATATGTGTCTAGGAGACATAGTTACTGGTTTATCTGAAAGTGTTAGTCGCTCAGTTGTCTCCAACTCTTTGAGACCCCATGGACTGTAGCCCACCAGGGTCCTCTGTCCATGGGATTTCCCAAGCAAGAATACTGGAACGGGTTGCCATTTCCTTCTCCAGGGATTGAACCCAGGTCTCCTGCATTTCAGGCAGATTCTTCACTCTCTGAGCCACCAGAAAAGGCAGGTGCCCTGAATTTTACCTCCTGACTGCCACCCCATGGGGGGGCCACTGAGATGTTCAGGAGCAGGCTGCCCACCCCCCATATCCAATCTGGGTGGTCTCCTCTGCTGCAAAGACGTTCTTGTCACAGGCACGTGGTTTTCATGTACACATCAGAGTCTGGATCAGAACTTCTACCCCGGGCCGTATGTTATGCTGATAATCGGTATAAACACACCCTGAGTGAGAACCACCCTTCTCAGAAAGCGGCTGTGAGTCTGCAGTGCACCCTGTACCCCCCGACCTCCGCTTCCTGTGGGGAACCCCAGCTCCCAGGGTTAGGAGGTGAGGCTTTGGGAGGTGATCGACCACAGGGCGCAGCCTCATGGTGGGGTTGGCGTCCTCACAAGAAATGCGGGAGGAAGCTTCCTCTTGCTCCCATCCACCTGTCCCCGTCTGCTCCCACATGAAGACACAGAGGAGAAGGCGGCCGTCTGCAAACCAGCAAGAAGGCCCTCACCAGAACCCAACCATGCCAGCACCCAGATCCCCGACTTCCAGCCTCTGGAACCGGGAGAAGTGTCTGTTGTTTACAAGCCTCCCAGCTTGGGGTGCTTTGTTGGGGCAGCCCTCGCAGACTAAGAACCTGACAGATTAGGTCTTGCTCAGTGCTATCAGGGTGAAGAGCAGGTCCTTGGCCGGCATTACCCTCGGGTAACAAGCAAGGCTTCTCTTCCTGGAATTATCACACCCCGAGGGCATCACTTGCACTGCCTTCTCCCCGGGCCTCATCCGTCGCGGAAACAGAAGTCAGCGTCTCCTGGCCTCCCCCTACGCTAGGTCTTCATTGTATCACAGGACGGTCCTAGTTATAGTCTCTATCAGCGCCATCCAACTCTTAATGAAAAGTTCTCTGCTTAGTTTTTAAATATTTAAGCTTATTTTTAATGTATTTTTGTCATTTATTCAAGATTTTTTTTTGGTCTATCTACTTGTACAAAATGCTGTGCTACACTCTGAGGGATTCAAACCAGATGCAGGACCTAGATTCATGCAACAAACAGGCATTTACCTGTGTGCTCAGTGGGACTCCACCCAGTGTTAAGACCTCAGAGAAAATTCCCTCGTGTGGCTTCCTGGAGAGCTGAATGCCATCCTGGTAGTGGCCACAAGGACAGCTTTCAAGAGTTGTTTCTCATGATGCCCTTTCAGACGGGCTACTGGTAAACCCAAATCCAATGCGGTAACAGTGCTATGAACAGGGTGCTGAAACAGTCCTAGACATGCTCTTGGTCTGGTGCGGAGCAGAGCGGCAGATGACCGTGTCCTTCACCAGCCGTCCTGGTGGTGATGTGTCTGGATGAGGTGTTGACAAACGCCCAGTAGCAGCGGCCAGGAGGGTTTTGCTGCCTGAACAGAGCCTACTGTGCAGACACCTCATTTGGCTTAAAATGGAGAAACATCTTCATTTCTGCACTGCCTTCCTGGAGTTTTCGCTATCCAAGTGCCATTGCCATATAATTAGCACTTACTGATTTCTGTTAAAAAATTTAAATTCCTATTTTAGCTTTTAAATAAGCAGTACCCTGCATGGAGTCATGGGTTTCACCTTGCTCACTTTTCTTGCCTTGTTACTTGGTCATCCACGGGTCACTAAAATCACGCCGTGTGTCCTGAAGATGGTATAATCCCAGAGCAGAAGAGTCATCAGTCCTTCAGGAAAGTGAGGGTCCGGGTTCCCTGGGGAGCCATCTCTGAGGGGGTACCGCGTGCAGGACATTTGTTCCAGGAGAACTCTGGGGACCTACAGCTGAGGACGGGAAGAAGGCGGGCTTGGGCCTGCAGGCGATGGGGCTGGACACGGAGTCAGTGAAGCTCCAGCCGGCCCCACTGGGGGTCCTGAACATGGATGGCCTCTTAGCTTCCTGGGACGCAGGCTGCTCGGTGAGGGGTGCCCTGCGGCAGGGCGGCTCACTCCAGCTTGGCGGTCCCTGAGCCAGGCTGCAGGCTGCAGGCTGTCCGCCTGTGGAACCCCGTGTCTGCAGGTGGGCCCCTTGACACCCACCACACGGACGGGAGACAGGCGGGTCTGAGGGCTGATGCTTCACCACTCACAACATGCCGCAGCCCTCCAGACACTTCAGCATAAATCCTCACAAGACTTCTGAGGAAGGCATCTTTATTACTCTGGTTTAATATCTGATGAAACTTTCACCCAGAAATGGCAAAGAGCTTAGTGCAAGGCCCCACACCTTGGGGCGTGGATGAGCCAAAAAGGGAAGCCGGGTGGGATTTAACTCCCAGTTAAGTTCCACGTCTCCATATGTGTTCATGCACGTGTATATATTGTACACATACATGTGTGCAATTGCACATATATATGTACATATCACATGATATGGGCTTGGGTATGCAGATGTATCTGTGAATATATCTAACTTCCCCTTATATGCTAGGCCAGATGCTATCAGAGGTGGTGTTGCTTGAAAATGTGCCTTCGTTGGTGGATGAGAGAAAAAGAAAAAAATCACTCCCTGTTGTGAGCTAAGAACCATCCATAAAGGAGGGGCCCTGAGTGTAGAGAGTGTGGGTGGGTCACCCCAGAAGATGAGAAGGCAGGGGTCCAACAGCCAACGCCCAGTCCTGGACTCCAGGACTGTGGCTGCCACATTCCCGTCACCGCCTCCTCCCTGGAGACAGTGAAGGAGCGCTTTGAACATCCCCCTGAGAAGGATGCACGTGGTACAGGCGACCACCCGCTCACCGAGAGGAAGCTCACAGCCCACCTGGTGAAACAGGCAGGACTCGTGGGAGGCGCGGCCTCCGAGGTCCCTCTTCCCCTCTGTCCCCACCTCCTGCCTGCCTATCACTGGAAGCAGCAGAGCGGGAGCTGCCTGCAGACCCTATGAGGCATGTCCCCGTTTGCACGGGTTCCGTGGCAGACTCACCATGGATTAAGGCTTTGAAATTCAAATGCAGTTCAGCATGGCTGCAGTATTTTAGCCTGGAAAAAGCCCAAACCACTTTTATAACAGTGCTCATCTCAGCCATTTGGAAAAAATACAGTAAAATATCTGTACACATTAAAAAATGCCATATTGTGAAACTTCCAAGATAACCAAGTGGCCAAATGCTCTCAGTGGTAACAGAAGGAGTTAACTTGCTGCAGGAGATCATTATAACCCAGCTGAACAATGGCGATTGGCATCAAACATGTGAAACTCAACTGTGGAATCTATCAAGTCCTCTTGGTAACGTTAAAGCTGTTTCGTCTGCAGTGGCAAATCCTTGTGTGTTAATTTTCTAGGGGATGGGCTGGGAGCAAGCACATGGGGAGCTCATCCTAAAATACATGAGGTTAAAAATATTCTTGTTTGCCATACTAGGAATTATCACGTGAGGCATCAGAAGAATTTTGCTACCCATGTTGACACCGAGGTAGCATTAAGGGACAGATTTGGAATGAGTGTTCATCAGTAGCATTTCTAAATGGAGCACATATAGTTTAGCCTGGATTGGGTTACTCTCACGTATGCAAAGGTTGAAGATAAATCCATAAAAGCCATAAATATGTTTGCTTTATTCCAGTCCGAGTTCTATGCAAAGATGAGCAAAACAACAGTCACCCACAAGTAGGATCTGGCAGGCTCTTCTTCATGGACGTTATTGTCCCGAGAAGCAGGGCTTTCCTAGAAGAGCAAATGGGTGACTACAGAGGTAACATGACTTGCATTGGGAAAGGGTAAGTGGGTGACTGCCGAGAAAATAGGACTCGCATCGGGAAAGGGCCGCAGTTCAAGACGGATGGTGTGATTTCCATTTTAAGAAAGACCCGGATCCCACCAGACAGGGCTCATTAATTTAAGACAGTTGAACTCACAAGCATCGGCGTTCACAATTCAATTATGGGGGAAGATGATCTTCCTGGGGTGCTTTATTTAGCTTCTGATTCTTAATTAACTCTGCTCCACGAGGGAACGCTGCCGACAGCAGCCTGGGCCCGTAATCTCAGGGCCGTCGGTCTCATTTTAGGACGCTGCGGCCCGGCGCACACACAGCGTCAAGGGCTGGGTCCCGGCTCCGTCGTGTGTGGCTGCCCCGCAGGAGTCCACGTGAGCGTCAGCACGCCGATGCTCGAGCAGGAAGCACTTTCTAGAGACGGTTCCTAACCCTACGGAACCTGCTATCGGCACCCGACCCCACTCCCCACACCATGGTGGACGCTGAAGCCAAAGAATAAAGCTTCATAGTTTCATTTCAGGTTCATCAGGATTAGGCAGTTCACTAGGGCTCGGCTTTTTTTTTAGTTTAATTTGGTTTTTTCATTTTAGATAATGATTCTATTTATAATTTAGCTGTGGAAAAGCAGTACTCAGGCATAATACTTAATTCACCATGTAAGCCTGGTTTGTTGCATTTTCCCATGTGGGTTGTGGGGTCATAGTTTCAGTTTGAGTTAATTTCTTTGGGAAGCGCATACTTAACTTACAAGACTTTAACTCAAAATGTAAGGTTCTTGAAAAACAAATAGGTGCATACTCTGTTTCTCCTTTAGACACTGGCTCCCTTTTCTTGTCCCACCTTCTGTCTTCAGTTCGGTTCAGTCGCTCAGGCGTGTCCGACTCTGCGACCCCGTGGACGGCAGCGCTCCAGGCCTCCCTGTCCATCACCAACTCCCGGAGCCTGCTCAAACTCATGGTTTTCCCATCGCTGATGCCATCCAATCACTATTTTCTTAGTTATGAATATGAGTGGTTTTATAGAATTGACTTTGTTTCCTGGGGTACATCATATTCTGAAGTTTTCTCTCATTTCTCTTGTACATGTATGATCTCCATTTTTTTTTTGTTGTAGTAAAATTTTTGCAGAAATTTCACAGCATTTTTTTTTTTTTTCTGTTTCTTACTTTTGACATCGAGGGGAGATCGTTCTGCCTGAGGCTGTAGTTTGCTGCCCAGAGCAGCTGATTCTCTGGGGCTCCCATCTCATTCTCTCACTCCTGCGTCTGCGGGACCCCCACGCCAGGTCCAGGGTGCGGAGGAGGAGTGCTTGGTGTCTGGGGCTGCATCCCCCGACCATCTGTACTGGGCTGAGTCCTCCAGGTTGGGGGTGTATCCAGTCTTCTAGCAAGATACCCCCAGATTTCAGGGTTCCCCAATCTGCTATTAGTCCTGCTTCACCGTGGGAATAACCACCTCTCCCACATCTTGCCTTCTGGTCCCCAGCCTGCTGCCAGGGCTCAGAGTGCGTCCCCCTGGGGGAGGACAGGGCCTGGGTGGTCCTGCCCATCCTTCCTCTGCCCCTCCCCCCACACCTGCACTGTAGCTCCTGCAGATGGGCCTGGGGCCGTGGCCCAAGGGCCCCCACCTCCAGCTGCTGCAAACTGCTCTCCTCTGGAGAGAAATTGGAGACCCAGTTCTGAATTGTATTCAGTTTGACCGGTTGTGTTGTTCAGACCAGATTCCTCGAAATTTGCGGCAGTCTTTGGAGCCGTCATGCTGGAGATCAGGCCTTCACTACTTTTGCTTCTCTCCCAATTTTGATCACTTTTAAGGGTGGGAAGTCCTACACTTCCACCTGTTTGCAGGCATCATCACCCCTCCTGGAAGGCGTTCGGACACTGGAGACAGTTCATGTGAAGGAGACCCAGGTCTCAATACAGTTTTGTGCAAGTTGAGTTTTTGTGGCTTTCACACATATATGAGAGGTGAATTATTAATCAGTAAGAGAGTAATTACGATGACTTCTCAGTAATAGCCTGTACAGATGGAGTGTTTTTATTGCTGGAAGAGGGAGAACTGGGACTCATGGAAATACTGAGTAACTACATGGACCAGTGGCATCAAAAGTGATCCAGAACTCTTCAGCTGTCCTTTCAACTCCTGCCCTGTGGAGGTGGGAAAAATAGGAATTTTACCAGGAAAAGCATCTAACATTTTGGAGAAATTACTGTAGTAGCAGAACAGGAAAGAAAGAAGAAAATTTTTGATACAAAGTGCTTTAGCCAACATAGATGGATAAAGTAGCATTTGTCCTTCATGAAGTTAGAGCTGGGTTAGAAATGCAAGGAGGCAGCTTGATGCCCAGATTTGGGGGTACATGCAGACCTGATCCGAGAGAAGAACCTGCAGTGATTCCAT